>NC_139596.1:5621556-5936556 GCF_946808225.1 Silurus aristotelis
AATGCAAGTAAATAAATTGCTTGAAAAAATAAAAATCATCACATAAATAAAAAAATTATAAAATAAATAAATCATGTAAAAGAAATTATATGTAAAAAAAAAAAAAAAAAGAATAGTAAAAAAGTGGTTTATGTGATTATTCTGTTTGGGTAGCAGTTGAAAGCTTTCTGTGTCTTGTTGAATAAGCAATGACAGGTTCCTGGACTTAAATAAAGTTTTCTTCTGAAATGTAATTTATAAATTTTCCTCCATTCGATTCTTTTTTTTTTTTTCTCAGAGCATCCACCTGTCATTCTTGCGCACGGTGCCTCCATACTCCCACCAGGCCCAGGTGTGGTTTGACATGATGCGCGAGTTTCGCTGGAATCACATCATCCTGATCGTGAGCGATGACCATGAGGGTCGGGCAGCGCAGAAGAGGCTGGAAACGCTCCTGGAGGAGAGAGAGACGAAGGTGAGAGTCCTTGGGTCTTACTGGGTGCTTCCTCCAGCGTGTGCACAGATTGTTTTGTGTCTGTGTGTGTTCCTGTAACCGGCACCTCAGAGGTCCTCTATGTATGTTAATTGTTTCCTTTTTTCTGTTGGTGTAAACGCATTTTTTTCCGTTGGCTAACATTATTTATGCCAGAGGCATCAACAGCGTCTTAAGTGGTTTACCTGCAAAACTTTGTACTTTTTCTACTCATCTCACATTGCTTTTTGCCATAGTCAAATTCTCCTACGTGTCTCTCGATCCACAACGAGGAGCAAAATGAGGGACTTAACCTGGGGCTGTGCAAAAAATCAATAGCAAGAGGGTTTAATTACAGTGTGCGCCAGCACCAGAGACGTGTAGGTGTAGTGTGTGGGATATGTTTTCCCTTAGAGCTCTTCTCGCTCAGAAAACTAATGGCTGGATGTCAGTCGCCTTTCAGCCTCTAACTGAGAAGGATTGTTCATGTTTATTTGCCTGTCAGAGAGCATCACAATAACACAGTAGAGCCACAGCCGTTAAAATTTAACCTGGTTACTGCAGTAATAGGGTTGGTGTTCACCACATGCATATATATAAATATATATATTTAGAATAACTTTAATGTCATTAGAATGTCATTTGTAGTAATGGCAGCCTCGAGCTCTGCTCCTGCTAAATTCTGCCTCTAATTCCGTTCCCAAATCCTCATCAGGGGAGCTGGAACTCATAAAACAGAGCTTCACCAGACATCACGCTTCGTGCTGTTGTTATGTGCGGTGAATTATTAAATATTTATTAGACTTACTTTTTCCATTTTCATGGAATAATTTGCTTTAAAACAAATAACCAAATAATAAGCTGTGATCTTTTCTTATTTTCAGAGCAGTGATCATGCATGCTTTTTATGCAAATCATATCCATGTAACATTATGTTGTTGTTTTTTGTGCAGAATGATATCTTGAGTATAGGTAAATGTGATATATCTTATTACACTTAGTATCTTGCTCAATTTCTTGCATTTCAAGCTCAAATTAATGAATTGCTTGGGTTTTTATATATATATATATATATATATATATATATATATATATATATATATATATATATATATATATATATATATATAAATAAAAAAAGAAAACACATTGATTTAAATAACAAAATCATATACTAAACTGGCCAAATACAGAAATCATTCAACACAATGCTGAGAACACCAATCAACCCTGGTTATTATCAGGTAATAATCTGTAGCTTGGAATAAAGCTGTCAACGCACACATTTGTCCTCCTTCCTCTCCTGGCATAGGCGGAATGCGCATATTTAATTCACCATACCGTCAGGCACGAATGCAGCTCTAAACGTGCTTCAGTATTTCCCATATAAATGCATGAAATACGGAGGACTGTTATGGCCAAGAGATGTACAGCCAGAGCAATGAAATGTAAAGTTGATGAAGTGCGCCTGCAGCTGAGAAATATACAGAAATTATGTTTTTCTTGATTAAGCACTCCACAGTCTCTCTGCTTCCACAGATCTTAGAGTTGTTGCAGTGATAAGCTTGAGCTGAGAAAAGCTTTTCTGTGTTTTGTTGAAGATTGTAAATCAACGCCGGTTTTGTGTAAAATTACTATCCAAGACAAATAATTATATTTAAATAGGCATAAAGCAGTAATACAATATGGCACTCCACTATATAAGGAATAAAACCCTAAGGGGCATGCTATTGGAGGGAAGTAGAGAGAATTTTATTCCTCTTATGCCACAATTACATATATTTTTGTGTACTATTTCTAGTTTCATTTAACATCACAGAAGGTTCTTGAAACAAATTCCAGTTTTTGATACGTTACATTACATTACATCCACTCACTTATATTACAGCAGCGTAATAAACACTCGTTCCCTCAGCAGCCTTGCATTCTTTTCTCTGGAGACCAAAAACATATATATACCACACTTTCATATACAAATATACATATACAAAGCAAAAATTCCACCATTTTGAAAACTTTGCAGATTTATCGCTGACTGTAACAAAGCACTGACACTGGAGACTTCTTTTAAAAATTGCCAAAGATACATCTCCTCGTAGAAAATGTCACTATATCAAACATTATACACGTTTTTCTATTCATTTGTGTGGAGTGTCCACAATAGATCCCTCTGTCTACAAATGTTACTATAGAAACAGAATTCGATCGTGCTGAGATATTAAACTATTGTGACAGTTAAATGGATTGGTTTTAACATCTGTGTGTGTCGTTTTTAAACCACATGGTGACATTTACTAAGGCTTATAATAACGTCTCACTGTAGTCAAGTTTTTTCTACATTTTTTGCAAGCCCCAGGATTAGAGTTTCCCAGTTTGAAGCAGAAAAGTGGAGATTTGTTGGAATGCTTTACTGCACACCATTTATACCTGTTTATAATATTCTTCTGTGTCTGCATATTTTCTCTGTGCACATTATTCATCAGAGTAAAAACAGGAACTATGAAAACCTCGACCAACTGTCCTATGACAACAAGCGAGGACCCAAGGTATATTTGCATGGTCAATGCACGCCGCCCAACAGTTATCTGAAAGTAGCAACTAGAAACCAGTCCAAAAAAAAAAAAGAAAAAATAAAGAAAAAAAAAATCAACAACCTGATTCCAGAGATTCTTTACCTGCTAGCACGTCTATTTATGTTTATTTATGATTTCAATCGAGAATGGGTTATTTTTTTTATTTTCTTTCTTTCTTTTTATTTTAAAACGTATAATTTCAACAACAGAATCGTTCCCTTTACCTCCCACTTTTTTATTTTGGTGTAAAGGAATTGCATGTACTGAAGCCAGCAAGATTTGCAAGTCTATTCTTTTGACACAGTGCGTGGAGATCTGGTCGTGTGGGACAGGCACAATCCAGATGTTACTCCCACCTTTCTGCAGCATTACTGCCTTTTTTTATTTTTTTATTTTACTTTTGGGAAAGAAGCCACCATGACCACCCTGCTCCCTTTCCTCCACCCGGTTTTTGCTTTCCGGTTGCATCAATCTTCTTCTCCCTCTTCCTCTAACATGCACGCTCTTCCTTGGAGTCTTGTTTCCCTTCAGTTTGCATGCGAAAACAATGCAAAACGATTTTTCCTCCTCCAAGCTTACTTTTTTTCAGTTCAATCAGATTGTCACGGAAACCTTTTTTTAAATCCATTTTTTCCTGATTCCCTTCGAAAATATGAGAAAAAATGTGAAGGAAAAATAAAAGTTGTGAGAACGCTGAACAGAGCATGGTTCAGGTTGGTGATGGGTCAACGACTTGACTGATGTTGTGTCCTAATCCCAGGCAGAGAAAGTGCTCTTGTTCAGCCAAGACACAAATCTGACAGCACTGCTCCAAGAGGCCAAAGAGCTGGAGGCCAGAGTCATCATCCTGTCTGCCAGGTGAGATCATGTGATCCTTCTGAACTTGCTTATCAATACGTCTGCCATACAGCAGAGAGTAAATATTTGTTGGAGAAAAAGATCACTTTCAGTTTCACTTACCTGCCATTTTATTAGGTCAACCAGTACACCTGTTAATTAATTTTTTATCCAATCAGTCAGTCATGTAGCCAGGTGCAGAGCTAGGAGATGGCCAGGGGCCACGGCCACCCCACTGGCCACCCTGCTCATATTTTCATTTTTAAAAGACAAAAATGTTTGTTTGAAAACTACCTCTCGATGTGTTAATGGGAAATATAGATTTGTAGAAGAGAATCAGACTGGCAACTCAAATAATCACTCTATACATCCACATTGAGCATAAAAGCATATCAGAATATAGAACTTAGCTGAGCTTTGAGGCATTGAGGCAAAGGGGCTACAAAAGCAGAAGACATTATAATCTTCTCACCAAATACATTTACATCTCACCAAAGTAGACAGTTTAGAACAGTTTGGAAATCAAACAACATCTATTTCTATTCAGATGTTTAATTCGGATGGCTGATTGGATAATTGCACGAATCAACAGGTGTATTGACCAATCAGTGTGTACACAATTTGAAAATACTGCAACTGGGAGGATTGAAAAGCAACCCAGATGATAGAAAATAGTTTAAAGAACATGTGTTTTCAGAGATCAATTATATATTACTTACGCTAAATGCCTTATTAACTTTGAAACTTTTTTCTGTCCAATTTATTTGATCCTAATGGTGTGCAAACTTTTGCACATATGCAAACTCTACTGCACATAAGAATTACTTTGATTTCTATATGACTGCTAATCAGTGTAATTGGTTAGATATTGTGTTACACTTGATGATATTTGTATAGTTTTGCTAGAATTTGTTCTCTGGTGTGCTTTAATGATTCTCAGCACAGCACCTAAAAATGCCAGCGATCTGGCAGAGCATCGATGCCTTCACACTACTACACAACACTTTTACCATCTGTGTTATTCAGTGATACCATCTGACATCCATTTTGGATCAGTGGGAGATTTTTGCGCAAAATGTCACACCGCATGCGAGAAGGCGCTTCCGGCATTTGTAGCTCAACCATCAGCTTAATAGTGTTTGTAACAACGCCAGCAGTGAAAATCTCTGTCCAATCGCAGTGAGGACGAGGCAGCAGCCATTTACAAAGCAGCTCGCCAGCTCAATATGACCGGCTCGGGATACGTGTGGCTGGTGGGAGAAAGGGAGATGTCTGGTAAAGCTCTAAGTGAAGCTCCAGATGGTATGTACTTTTGGCCCGTTACCCCATTCCTCTCAACTCATAGACTCTGTAACTTTTTTTATATGATTACACTTTTGCAATGTACATCAGAAAACCAGTGTGTGTGTGTGTGTGTGTGTGTGTCTGGTGTACTTCAGTAGTAGATGTGTTTAAATGTTTAAACATGTGGATGTTTAAAGGTTTCAAACACTGTGACCTTCTTCTCATTGTATTGTGCTCTCTGTCTAACGCTTGATCTCATCTTTTAAGTGTGTGTCCTTTCTTTCCATAGACTACAAATGATGCAATAGAGAGTTGTGGTATTCCATAATGGTTTGATTGCTCGTGCATTTGTTGCGCTTTGACTTTTATTTGTAAGTGCTTCGTCTGCATTGACTTGTGAATACAATGGTAAGCTACATTCCTTAATGTCCAAGCTTCTTCACATCAGTGACATCAGTGTGCTCTGTCTTCACCCCTCTTCTAGCCTGTCGGATAATCAAGATTTCTGCTAATTCCATGCACGTCATGTACTTTTTGTTTACGTGTCTCGCCCTGGAAAAAATACACCATTTTATATGATCGATTGGGCAGGCTTGCTTGGCCTCCAGCTGATCAACGGCAAGAACGAGTCTGCGCATATCTACGATGCCGTGGCAGTAGTGGCCCAGTCCATTCAGGAGCTCTTTGAGAAGGAGAACATCACAGAGCCTCCAAAAGGCTGCGTGGGCAACACTAACATCTGGAAGACTGGCCCGCTCTTTAAACGGTGAGGCTCTCTGTGCTGCCTCTATCATCCATCTGCTCCCATACATTACCATACATTACTGCTAACGGTGAGAACACCAACAGCTTTCACACTACAAATATTGAAATAAGAAAGCACCATAGCAGAGGAATGAAAAAAAATCAAGTTTTGTAAAAAAACTTTCAAACAGTATTTGTGAATACACCTTGAAGGTATGCAATATGCTTAAATGACTTGATCGTGATTTGTTGCTTGTAATGCCACAAAGAGTTGGTGCAAGATTTGATTTCAACTCAGTATAGATTAGATTAGTCGAGGGATTATTTAGTTTTTTGAATATTTTTTGTAAAGAAAACGTTGCATAGTACAGCTTCATGCAATAGAAACTCATAGAAATAGAAACATTTGCAGCTTAAGATGCCTTCAAGGGTAAAACAGATCTCCTACAAGAAGTTTGAGAGATAGACCGCAACTAAATCTTTGCATACACAATTAACTTTAAAGTCGTCTTTTTTTGTTTGTTTTTTTTTATAATAATTTATTATTATTAAAGCTTCTGAGTGCAATTTGCTCCCCTACATGTTTGTACATATGTCTGTAGAATGAAAATACTATTAATGATGTGATCATCATTTGCCTTTAAAATTGCATCAGTGCTCATAGGTGCACAGTTTAATAAAGAAATTGACGATTACATTGTTCCAAGCATCACTGAGAACGTGCCACAGTTCCTCTGCATACTTTGGCTTTCTCTTCTATCTCTGCAGGTAAAAAAAAATCAGATCAGCTTTCATGATGATAAAATCACGGCACTGTGGAGGCCATGCCATCTGTTGCAAAACATGCTCTTTTAACTGAAGGCAATATAAATAGAAAGTAAATTTATATCAAAGTAACATTTTTAATGCTACTTTAATGCAGAAAGCTGTTCCTAAGGGGTTTTTTTTGTCCTGCACTGTATATGTACACTGAGAATGTAAAGTAACATACCATGAGTCCAGCCTCATACTCTAGTATGCTTGAGCTCTTGTTAGTTGTGCATTTGGATTCAGGGGCAGCTGATTCAATGTCAAGCTACTCATAATAAATTTTTATTTCATCCTTTTAATATCACACCCACAGTCAATGTGTATATCTATTCAGTTCATCCATTTCTTGTGAGAGTAAACGCTTCCCTCCTTGGTCATGCTGCACTATTCTCCATCTTGCAATTCCCATCCACCCTGTCAGTCTTTCACTGTTGTAAATGTGGAGAGAGGGCAATGGTTGTTGACACAATGTCTGACTCAACCCTCTTCAATGTGCTAGAGTATTGATGTCATCCAAGTATCCAGATGGCCTTACAGGCCGCGTGGAGTTTAATGATGACGGAGACAGGAGGTTCGCCCACTACAGCATCCTCAACTACCAGAAGACCCGGTTGGTCCAAGTTGGTGTCTACAACGGCTCACAAGTATGCCTTAAACAATAACGTACAGTGGTTTAATATGTAAAAGGTAAAAGGACATCTGAAATGTGAATACTGTATTTTACTGATCCACTTACAGGTCATGATGAACACGCAAAGAAAGATCATTTGGCCTGGAGGAGACACTGAGAAGCCAAGAGGATATCAGATGTCAACACGATTAAAGGTGCATAATACCGATTATAATTCACTTCAAACACTGACGGATTCCCATTTCATTTTATTATGCTGTAATTAATCATCTTTGGTGTCATTGAAGATTGTCACCATTCATCAAGAGCCATTTGTGTACGTGAAACCTACGCTGCGAGACGGGACTTGTAAAGAGGAATACACCGTGAACGGAGTCCTGATCAAAAAAGTGATCTGCACTGGGCCCAATGAGACAATTCCTGGTAATACAAGTTACAATGAAAGATAAAGTGAAGTTTAAAGTTTTTTGCATTCGCTTAGGAAAACACACTTTCAGTCATTGCAACACTAGCCAATTATGGGCATGTCTGTGGAAAAGGAAAAAGATACCATTTTCCTTTAAGGGTCTTATGCTGTCTTTTGACACTGCATAAGCAGAAAAACATGTAGAAATTGTTTTTTTTTTTTTAAAGGAAAAGTGCTTCTAAATCAATGATGCGATGTGCAAGAGTTAGCTAGTGGGTGGGCACTGGAAAGACTAAATCAAGATTAATAGAGAAAAAATTGAAAATAGTATATTGCCAAATGAGTGTGGATACCTCACCATTATACTTTGTTGAGCATCCTATTCAGTAAAGTTTCCATTTGGTATTATTTCTAGATGATTTTGTAACATGGCTATGGGAATTTGTCTATTCAAACACAAGAGCATTAGTGAAATTAGGCACTGATGTTGGGTGAGGAGGTCCAGGGTGCATAGGTATTTTGATTCATCCTAAAAGTGTTTAGTGGGGTTGCAGTCAAGACACTCAAGATTTTCCACACCCTGTGCTGGAACATGTTTGGGCTCATTGGTTCCAGTGAATGGCAATTATACTGTAGTAGTCAAATGGTAAAAATTTTGGACTCCTTAACAGGTCACGAGTTAAAATCCCAGCACTGCCAAGCTGCCACAGCTGTGCTTTCATGCAAGAACCTTAACCCTCAACTGCTCAGTTGTATAAATGTAAAGAAATCACTCTGGATAATGCCATAAATGTAAATGTACAACTTGAACAACTTGTACTTTGTAGAAACATTTAGGTGAAGATTCTTATCTGGAAATAGAGGCCAGGGGTCCATGGAAATTTGCCCATATAGCATATTATATATTGAAAAAAAGGTTTGCATGCCTCTTTCTGAATGTGATATGAATATTCTCTAAAATATGTTTTTTTTAAACTCTCTGTGGCTTTATACACAAAATGTATATATGTATATGAATGTATTCATGAATGTATTTATATGTGCATGTGTGTGGGTGGGTGTGTATTTGTTGTAGTTTTCAGGTCTGCAAATAATTGCTGTCTTTGATATATCTTCAGGTCGTCCCATAGTGCCTCAGTGCTGCTATGGATTTTGCATTGACCTCTTGATCAAGCTCGCAATGACAATGAACTTCACCTACGAGGTTCACCTAGTTGCTGATGGCAAATTTGGCACCCAGGAACGTGTGAGTTATACACTCGAGCACTTTATTGATTTACTCCGTCTCCTAATTTCCTATTTGTCTTTCACAAGGTCACACTCTGTAGAGCCATAAAGTGCTCGCTTCTCTCTGGACATTTACAGTTTGCAGAGTCATTGATCTCAGGTGTAATTACAAACAGGCCTTGCAGCGCTAGGAACATTTCAAGCGGAAATATATTGCAGAGTGTGATTTCCTTCATGTATTAGGTAAACAACAGCAATAAGAAGGAGTGGAATGGCATGATGGGAGAGCTGCTGGGTGGCCTGGCAGACATGATTGTGGCTCCACTTACCATCAATAACGAGCGAGCCCAATACATCGAGTTCTCCAAACCATTTAAATACCAGGGGCTCACCATCCTTGTCAAAAAGGTACTCTGCTTCTGACATTTCTTTATCATTCTTTATCATTTACTATGATTAAATGGATATTTAATAAACTTCACTCTAATTACTCTGTTGGAAGCATTCCTTTTATGTTAAAAAAGATGTCATGATTTTTAAAAAGGAGCATGTAATAACAGAAAACTGATCACTGCTAGACAGAATAGTTCTGAGGCCTCAGGAGAAAAATGAATGCTTTCCTTTAATAAGGAAAGTGAAGTGTAGGTATATGAAGCTATAGATTATGATTGTTTTTAAAATCACAATATTTACCTTAATTAAGCAGAAATGATTACATTGGTTTAAAGCCATTGTACCTGTGTTTTAATGATCTTTTACCTTTACATAACATTTAATATACCTAAAGCAAAGGTATATTGGAAAACCCAAATTATGGACAAACCATTCATTATGTAGGTCATTGTTACAATTATGATGTTATTAATAAAACATATAAAACAATATGGAGCCACAAACCAAAATGAGTTGTGCAAAGTCTGCATTTTCCTGGCACAGCTGGCCTTCTCTGCTGAATTGTCTGTGTTTTATATGCGACTTCCACTTCTACACTGAGCTACATCAATGCTGCCACAGCAAGCCATGGCTGAAAGTTTGCCAATTAACTGTAAAAGTGCCAGTGCATGCTGGGTAGGAGTGATGGCATACCCGCTCTTCCCTGTCATTCACATACACATTGGATAATTATGTGTGCAGCCGTGAGATGCAGTATAAGTATGCAGAAGAAGGCAAACAGCGTTTTCTTTGAAGTGTGTTATACTGCCCTGTGATGCATGAAAAAATATATTGTGCAGGCTTCACATGTTAGAGGAGCCATGTGTTGGAGGAATTCACCAGAGATTAGTCAGAAAAATATGACTCCAGTAAAAGTAAAAGTGCACCCTTTAAACTTTCACTTGAGTAAAAGTACAAAAGTATTTGCCTTCAAATGTACTCAAGTATCCAAAGAACTATGATTTATTATAGCTATAATGTTCCTATTATCATTTTTGTCATAAGACTCTTACTTTATCTACTCAGTTTATGTGAAAAGACTCTAATGTTACTCTTAACACACTAATTTATTAATAGAATGATATTAATTAGTCAAACACTGATTGATATCTATTACAATTATCATGAGAACAAACTCATCAACTATTTCAAAAAAATTGCACAAATAAGAACACGCGTGTTGTAGCAGGAGTTTCGTCCATCGTTTATTTCTCTCAAAATGTTCTGATTGCTGTTGAACCGATGCTAATCTGTAAAACGACTGATTTCGCAAAATGTAGTTGAGTAAAAAGTACAATATTTGACAATGAAATGTAGTAAAGTTAAAGTAAAATAGATAGATAGATAGATAGATAGATAGATAGATAGATAGATAGATAGATAGATAGATAGATAGATAGATAGATAGATAGATAGATAGATAGATAGATAGATAGATAGATAGATAGATAGATAGATAAAAGGGTATATTTATTAGTTACTAAACAAGTTTCAGTTTTAAATATAGTCAAAGGAGGAAATGTAATTAATAGGAGGAACTGTAAAACACTTCTAGGCAGATTTCTAGGCCTGCTCTCAGTGGAGGACAAAATTAATTACATTTCAGTTACTCTTTTAGGATGAAGTTTAAATGAAAATTATCTCAATTCATTGCCACCTCAATGCATGTGGGATTCTGATACTTATATATATTATTAATTACGTTTCCTCCTTTGACTATATTTAAAACTGAAACTTCTTTAGATCTAAGGATCTAATTATCTATCTAGAGAACATGTTGGCTGCTCCATATGGTGACAGGCTTGCCTGTGTGGGTGGTGTGTATTTGGGCGGTGAGTAATTCCATGTTGTTGAACGCAGGAAATACCTCGCAGTACGCTGGACTCATTCATGCAGCCCTTTCAGAGCACTCTGTGGTTACTGGTGGGTCTTTCGGTCCATGTTGTGGCGGTGATGCTCTACCTGTTAGACCGTTTCAGGTAAAGAAGGAATTTGGTTAACTAATTTATTTGCTTGGTTCATCATTATGGGCATGCAGTACTTGTGAAATTATGAACAAGTAAAATATGTGGTCACGTAATCATCAGACCGTACGTGGGCCTTCCCCAAACTAAAAAGTTAGAAGCACAGAATTATCTTTGCATGCTATTAATTAAAGATTTCCCAGAGGCTCAAATTTGCTCTAGCATTATAGTGCCGCTATACACAGCAAGCTCCATGAAAACATGGGGTGGTGTAGAAGAACTGAAGTGGCTTACACAGAACCCTGACTTTATCTCAACTGAACTCCATTGGGAGGAATCAGAATGGCAACAGCATGCCAGGCAGCCGTCATGAATGCCTGAGCTTACTAATGCTCTTGTAGTGTCTTAAATGTATAGTATCTTAAATGTGTAATATCAAAAGGCCTAAACTCATATTATCCTACATGGTGACATCGCTAGAAAGGCCAAAGTTAATTACTGAACCGCCTGGACAGATGGTTGTCTGTAAAACAGAAGCGTAGGAGGTAGATTTAATGTTGTCTTAAGACTGGTGAGAGATACGCGCTCTCGTCAGTGTTGAGATAATGTTCTTAAAACAAATATGGAATGTGGTCCAGGATGTATATCTTCTTGGGAGGCAACCTCCCCGTTCACCAGATACTTCAAGGTACAGGAAAGGGATGCCTTTATGTTTTATGATCTGGGAATGTAAGCCCTGGTACAGCTGGAACACATCAGTCTGGACAAAGACAGGTTTCTCTTTACATTCGACATTATTGCATAGTAAGCTCATATGCATCTCATTTACATTAAGAGGTGGACCCGGGAAACGGGCAAGCATTTAATGTGTGTGTAAGCATGGATCTGGAGTCAGACTTTGAATCAGAGCGTGCTGACTCCAGGCTTGACCGGAAGGCCTGTAAAGATGCTATATTTCTGTGCTGTATAAAAATCATTATTTACACGAAATACAGCGTCTAACGAGAGTCCTTCCAGCTGACAACTACACCTCATCAAGACGACGAAATACACAACACTCTTGTGGCTGAATTTGTGCAAAATCAACACATTGTCCAAAATCTTGAATAGTGGTGGTTGTTTTAGCAGAAAAGGCATGATCATCGCAATATTAATGCCCATAGGTTTGGATTGGAATGTTCAGTAAGAACATATGGGCATGAAACTTTCATCCACATACTTTTGTGCATGTACTATACATGAAATTGATAAAGCTATCTTCAGTGAGAGTATCTTGAGCTGAGATATGCTTTCCTCTGCAGCCCATTTGGAAGGTTTAAAGTGAATAGTGAAGAAGAAGAAGAGGATGCCCTCACCTTATCCTCTGCCATGTGGTTCTCTTGGGGGGTACTTCTGAACTCTGGTATTGGAGAAGGTACCTGACAGAAAACAGAATTATTTACTTAATCTGTCTCATGAGAATTTACACAACATATGATGGAATTTGCTTACCACTCCTAACTGCTTCCATGTCTTTCCCATCCTCAGGTGCCCCAAGGAGCTTTTCGGCAAGGATTTTAGGTATGGTGTGGGCTGGTTTTGCTATGATTATAGTTGCATCTTATACTGCAAATTTGGCAGCCTTCCTAGTGTTGGATCGCCCTGAGGAGCGCATTACCGGCATCAACGACCCTAGGGTGAGACCATGGTTTTGCCATGGAGCATGACACATCTACACTCTGAACAAGTCTCATGTTTTACACAGTACAGAATTAGGACGAGCAATTAAGTCGGTCAAGGATACAACAAACCTCTCTGTTTTTCAGCATATTTTTAAACACTTTTCTGCAAAAATCACTTTTACTATAATATATTACCAGCAAAGTGTTTTTGAGTCTTTCTACAGACATGAAAGAACATGCTTGAACATAATACAGATTACTCCTATAAAGATATCTCAATAAAAAACTCATGAGTAAATATGAATCATCAGGAGCTATTTCAGTGCTTCACTTCTGATGTCTGTGCCTATAAAACCGTCAGAGAACCCTTTGAGTTATATGAGCTTCATATGGGATTAGTGGCTGATGATTCACACAGTATGTGAAATATATATATATATATATATATATATATATATATATATATATATATATATATATATATATATATATATATATATATATATGTGTGTGTATATTAGGTGAATAGTTTAAGAAAATGTCGAGAAAGGAGTTGTGGTATTGTATGAAGAAGTCAGGTGTGTCAGAGAAGTATGTAAGTGTTGTGCAGGACATGTTGAGGACAGCGACCAAGGAGTAGTTTCATGGATATGGTGAGGAAAGACATGCAGGTAGTTGGTGTGAAAGAGGCAGATGTAGAAGACAGGGGGGTATGAAGACGGATGATCCGCTGTGGCAACTCCTAATGGGAGAAGCCGAAAGAAGAAGAAGATATACAGCGGAGAAAATGAGTATTTGACACATCAGCATGTGGGGATTTCTAAGTGGGCTATTGACACAAAATTTCCACCAGATGTAGCCATCAAGCCAAATATTGAATTCATACAAAGAAATCAGAACATTTAAGTATACAAGTTGAGTCATAAGCAATAAAGTGAAATGACACAGGGAATAAGTATTGAACACATGAAGATAACAAGGTGCAAAATAGCATAGAAAGCCAGAAGATCACCTGAAATCTGTCCGTATTGAGAGAGAAACCCTGCCCCCTATCAGTACTAATTTATATCAGCTGCTTTAGTCCTAATTGATGGCCTATAAAGGCTTCTCATTACCCAGGAGGCACACAGGAAAGACTTCATGATGGGTAAAAGCAAAGAACTATATCAAGATCTTCGTAATCCTATCGTTGAAAAGAATTTTGATGGGAATGGTTATAGGAGCATTTCCAGAATGCTGAATGTTCCTGTGAGCACTGTGGGGGCCATTATCCGGAAATGGAAAGAGCATTAGTTCACCATAAACCAGCCACGATCAGGTGCTCCACGTAAGATCCAAAGGAGTCCAAAGAATAATTAGAAGAGTTCGCCAAGAACCAAGAACCACTCGGGCAGAACTTCAGGAAGACCTTGCATCAGCAGGTACTGTTGTTTCAAAGAAAACTATAAGCAATGCACTGAACCGTCATGGCATCCATGCACGCTCACCACGCAAGACTCCATTGCTGAACAAAAAGCATGTTGAGGCTCGGTTAAAGTTTGCGAAAGAGCATTTGGAGAAGCCTGTGGATTATTGGGAGTCTATAGTATGGTCAGATGAAAGCAAAATTGAACTTTTTGGCAGTCTTTCTACACACCATGTTTGGAGAAGAAATGGCACTGCCCACCACCCCAAGAACACCATACCAACAGTTAAGTTTGGGGGTGGAAGCATCATTGTTTGGGGCTGCTTTTCAGCAAGGGGTACTGGCAGACTTTATATTATTGAAGGCAGGATGAATGGAGAAATGTACTGGGACATTGGATAAAAATCTGCTGCCATCTACCAGAAAGCTGAAAATGAAAAGAGGGTGGACATTTTAGCAAGACGATGATACCAAACACAAGGCCAAGGAAACAATGAAGTGGTTTCAAAGAAAGAAAATCAAGTTGCTTGAATGGCCCAGTCAATCACCTGACCTAAATCCCATAGAAAATCTATGGAGAGAACTGAAGATCAAAGTTTATAAAAGAGGCCCAAGGAACCTTCAAGATTTAAAGACCATTTGTGTGGAAGAATGGGCCAGAATCACTCCTGAGCAATGCAGACGACTGGTCTCTCCATACAAGAGGCATCAGACGCTGTAATCACCAAAAAAGGCTTTTCTACAAAGTATTAAATAAAGTGTGTTCAATACTTATTCCCTGTGTCATTTCACTTTATTTATTACTCAACTTCTATACTTAAATGTTCTGATTTCTTTGTATGAATTCAATATTTGGCTTGATGGCTACATCTGGTGGAAATTTTGTGTCAATAGCCCACTTAGAAATCCCCTTACTGATAAAAATGCTCATGTGTCAAATACTTATTTTCCCCACTGTATATACAATTTTTTGATGATACATTCATTTTCACATACAGCATCTGTCAAAAGTTTGGACGCACCTATTTTCTCAGTGATTTTTAAAACACTGGGATATTCCATTTGCTTATATGCCACAAACTCAAGAATTGGACAGTGAATGGCTGAAAGAATTTTCTGTGGACATTTTTTCTTAAACAACAGAACCTACATAAGATGAAGATCAAGAGAAAATATGTTACCAGACTGCCTTATTGCCACAGTCCAACATGGAGGTGGCAGCTCAATTGTTTGTGGTTGTTTTAAAGCAGGGACGATTGGAGAATTATTCCATTTGAAAGGAATACGAAACCAACTTGGCTACTTTTCCATACTTCAACGCCATGCAATTCCATCTAGACTGCAGCTAATTGGAACCAATGTCCAAGCTCTTTAAATGTTATTTAGAGAGAAAATAGTCAGCAGGTGTGTTGTCTATCATAGAATGGCCTGGCCAGCCACTGCACCTAAATCCTATTGAACTGCTCTGGGATAAACTGGATCAAAAAGTCAAAAAGAAATCTGCAAAAAATGCACCTCACCTGTGTTTTGAGCTGCACGGCATCGGGAGAAAAACTTCACTGCACATTTAATATTTTTCTTTTGCCGCACGACGATGACAAAAGAAAAAATCTCCAGAGAAATAGTTGTGAAAGGAAGGAGGAAGACAGTGAACAATGTCTTTCTTGGTCGGCTACTGTTTAGATACAAGCCGTTGTAACGCGTTGAGTCTGGGTGAAGGGAGAGCTCACTAACTCCAGTTGCAACAGAAATCATATAAGCACAGACAGGTTTCCAAAACTTGTGCTTTTTTATTTTTCTTGGCAACAGCATCACGGGTTAGTCAAATAAACTTAGAAATGAGCATCAGAAAATAATAAGGACATAATCCTCGGTCTTGCACACATGCAGAAAAATGCGGCGATAGGCTATTCCCAAAATGGCGCTCTGCTTTTAAAGGAGCCACAACATATTTCACCCGTTACACTGTGTAACAGACACTGTCTTTCGGTAAAGCCTGTGTAAAGTTTCATTTTAGACGGCTTATAGACAGGTGCGGCTTATTTATGTTCAAAATAAAAATCTTTGTCAAATTCAGTGGGTGCGGCTTATATATGGGTGCGCTTAATAGTCAGGAAATTACGGTAGTTAAATTACATGGTTTGTTGCATATAAACAAAAGGAACATGCACTGATAACTTCTGATAAGCACTGTCATTTTTATTTTTATGTGTTTTCATGATTTATTAATTTCTAAATAACTAAAGTTGCCCCTATATGAGCAAAAAATTTATTTTGTTGAAAGGTTTTCATACCAAGTTTTTCCATATTTCCATATCATTTTATATAAACATTTATACATTTATTTTCATTTATTTTTCTTGCATATTGGTTCAAACTGACAGCATTATTATGCATTATGATCAAACTGACATTATTAGAGTGACTAGCATTGTTTGTGATCCCAATTTAATTCAAATTAGCTGTTAATAAAATTACAGACCCCCTATTTATTTGTCATAGTTGGACCCTGCATCAAATTACATTATTGGGCATGCTGAGGAAACCCTGCAGTAGGATAAATTGATTTATGTTATTACACTAAAGGTTAGAAGAGCATGTTGCTTGCATACAGTGGTGTTGAAAAAGCCGGATTCTGACACATTTTTAGGACGTACTTATAATAATAAATTATTTATTTGGCAAAACACAAATACAGTTACTTAATAAAAAAACATCTGGTTACTGATCCTCACAATTGTGAGGTTTAAATAATTGTTTGGGATGTACCATTGAATTGTGCAGCTACAGAAGACAGTTTTTGTGGTGCTGTTGTCTTGCAGCTGCGAAACCCATCAGATAAGTTCATCTACGCCACGGTGAAGCAGAGCTCTGTGGACATTTACTTTCGGCGTCAAGTTGAGCTGAGCACCATGTACCGCCACATGGAAAAGCACAACTATGAAAGTGCCGCTGAGGCCATCCAGGCTGTGCGAGACGGGTCAGTGAGACAGATTTTCTTATATTCAGCTCAGCCATTTCTGCTGATTTGTTTGCCTTGACATACAGTACAATGATCTTTAGAGATGAACACAAAGTATATGAAGACTGATGCAACTCCGAATTTTTAATCCTAACTGCAGACATCCGTTGCCAGGAGTCTAAGAGAGCAAAACAGGCAGTGTGATCTGTGTAGGAGGAATGACATTACTCTCTCAGAACAATACTAGCCAATTGTGGGTGTCTGTGAGCTCATGTATATGGAAGTGTGCAATTAGCACTTCCTTCAAGTGTGTTGGACTGCATTGTGATGCATCATGAGCAGCTGTTTAAAAGGATGCAGTGCCAGACCTGCACGTTTTGGAGGAAGTCTGTATTAGCACAAACCCTCCTCTAGGGGTAGCTGTTGAGTTATAGGGCAGCTACTGCTACTGTGGTGTGAGAAAGTACATTTTGTACGAGGTGGTATCAGAAAGCCTCGAGACTAGCTTTGTTTACAAGAAAGTACTTTATTTATTTAAGTTTACACACTATCACCTTCAAAATAGTCCCCCTGCACAGCAATACAGCATTTCCAGCGTTTCTGCCACTTCTGGAACATGTCCTGGAAGTCTTCTTTTTGAAGCATGTCAAGCACCTTCTGCAATTTGTGCTGGATCTCCGCAATGGTGTCAAAACAGCGATGTATGAGCTGAATCTTCATCTTCAGGAAGAGGGCAAAGTCAGCAGGAGACAAACCTGGCGAGTAGGATGGGTGCTGAAGTGAGATCATGTTGTTTCCGGCGAGAAACTGGCGTGTGAGGAGATGTTCTGACTCGCTGTTCATGGTGAAATTACAGACGTCGTAACCCACGTAGTCAGAACATCACCAGTTGCACAGCTCCCGATGTACACAGAACAATGTCTTTTAGCACATTGACTTATGAAGGTTGGTGCTCCCTGTGATTGTGTGGGCAGTCTTGTGCTGCCATCTGTTGGCGTGTTAGAAAACCAGTCTCAAAACTTTTTGATATGTCTGTTGCTAATTAGATTGACAATATAGCAAATTAATCAACTCAGGGTTGTAAGAAAAATATGGATTTAATGGGATTTAGTGTTGAATGCAAATTAAGTGTAAAAATCTAGTAATGGCCCAAATGGTTGGGTGATACTATTGTCCAGTCGAATGTCTGTAAATGGTAATTCCGGTAATATACACCTTGCTTGGTATTGGTACAGATGTTTTTACTCAAATGGTTGGGTGATTGTATCATTCAAATTGTAATCTTTGTTACATATACCTTTTGTTCACAGACAGTCCTAGATATCCTGCTGCCGCTCCCACACAAATATTGATTAAAGTTATTTATCAAATTTTCTACAAATAGAAAGTTACATAACTAACTCTATGATATTTGAGCTTTTTTGGGGGATGAGCTCATTCTGACAAATATTTATGGAGTGAAATCTGGCAGACTGTAATTTCTTACTCCTCATTATGTCTGGCTGCACTGTGTGAGCCTACAGTTGATTATTAATTTTTATATGCAAGCCTTGACTTTTCTGTTAATCAAAATAATGAAAATCATTCCTAAAAAAAAAAATGACTTGTCAGTAGGATCTCTAGAGGTTAAGAATATCCATCAGCACTAACACCCAGTTCTTCTCCTTACTTTAGCAAACTCCATGCTTTTATCTGGGATTCAGCTGTGTTGGAGTTTGAAGCCTCGCAGAAGTGCGACCTGGTCACTACAGGAGAGTTGTTCTTCCGTTCAGGCTTCGGAATCGGCATGCGTAAAGACAGTCCGTGGAAGCAGAATGTTTCCCTGGCCATTCTTAGGTGATGCTTTCATAATGCATAAAATCTGCTATGTAGGATTTGCTTTACGTTTACACTTTGTCTTCATTTAAAAGGTATGTGTTCTCTGAATCAACAGCTCTCATGAGAATGGGTTTATGGAGGACCTGGATAAAACCTGGGTGAGATACCAGGAGTGTGACTCCAGGAGCAATGCCCCAGCCACTCTCACCTTTGAGAATATGGCAGGTATGGGTGACTTTTTTAAATAACAATAAGTCTTTTTTAGAAATGAATACACATTATTCTGCAATTGAGGTTATGGTCTAAGCTTTCATATCAATAGTGAGATACTGCGGCATTCATTTTGCAGGCGTGTTCATGTTGGTGGCTGGTGGCATCGTCGCCGGGATCTTCCTCATCTTCATCGAGATTGCATACAAACGACACAAGGATGCTCGCAGGAAGCAGATGCAGTTGGCCTTTGCAGCGGTTAATGTCTGGAGGAAGAACCTGCAGGTATGAAACTCCGTTTTCCTTTTTCTTCCAACAGGATAAGAGTCTGCATGAGTCTCTAGACGGCTACCTACTGCTGTTACTTACAAAGTTTCGGTTTAGAACGCTGAATGCAAACAAATGGTTGAGTTCTTCCAGGTTTGAGTAAGAAAACTCAATATGAGAGTCATTTTAAGGCAAATATTTTATCGGTATTAAATAAGCAGTATTTAGTAGTAATAAGTTGGTAAAAGGCATTTTGTATTTATAGAATTATTTAGACCACAGGTTACATTTAACACAAAATATCTATGTATTAATGCATGTAGGCTTAATTTGCATTGTGAATAAAGAATATTTATTTACATGTATTGTATTTACAACAATAGTAAGAATATAGTAATTATGTAGTTAAAATCAGGGGTTAAATAGGGTGGGAGTGCATGGGAGTGGAGAAAAAAAAAATCCTGCTAAATTCTTTCTTTTCTTTTTTTTTTTACACTCTGTATATAAGGGTCTTTTTTTCCTTTTTTTTTTTTTGAGATAGCATTTAGATATTTGGAAACAGCACCTAGCATCAAGTCTGTAACATTCTTTTCAGTATTATTTCTACTAGCACTACCACTCACTGTATTACAGTAAGTTAACAATTAACCTTGAATCCTAAACCTTTTTTCTTCAACTTTTTTTGTGTGTTTAGACTTCCCAAAGCTTTTTGTCACTGAGATAGCTTAGCATGGTACAGTAGCTATGCTAGCATTATAGCCTATTTTAAATAGCCAGGTTTTTAGTCTCCACTACACTTGCCATTTTCAATACACAAAATCATAAATGTCTTCATAAGAATTGATTTGTAGTCACATTGTTCAGATTATAACGCTTAATATTTGAGGCAAGTGCTCAAAGAAACAAATCAATACTAACATGAGCTACAGTATATAACTTACCTAGCTAGTTATGTGGCTAGCTATGGTAGCTTTATAAGTAATAATCAGCTCCTTAATTTAAAAAGCAAGAAATGAGTAAGATATGCCTGAATATGACAATAATATATATCAGTTTACAGTTAAAATGCTTTACTGAATCATTGACTGTATGTCAACCATATTAAAGAAAGAAACAAAAATACTGACAAATTGTATTTAGCTAAATGAAAACACTTAGGTCGGAATCAGAAAAATTACACAATCATTATAAGCACATTTTAATGTTAGTGGTGAGAATTTATTGCAATAGGAGAAAAGTGTTCCCACTTTGTAGTAGGAAGAGATTTTATGCATAATCATATATATATATAGGAAGATGGGATCTCAGTTATCACCTCCCTAAATTCCAATTTAACCCCTGATTATAAGGAATAAGAAGCATAGCAGCACAGAATAAGACAGAGAAGGTGAAAATGCATGCTAAGGAATCCATTTTTTCTCCGTCTTCCACTTTGAGAATTATGAGGAAGCAGCTCCTTAATGCAGAACCACCACTCTCTCTCACACACACACACACACACACACACACACACACACACACACACACGGTGCACACTCTATGGTGGAGTGGGGCAGATGCACACTAGGCTGTGTTCATTCTGAAAGGCCATGCTAGCTGAATGTCTCAGTGGGGTTTAATGTCTCAGTGGGGGTCCAGCAGGAATCAGAGACTCATCCTGCGTGTGTTCAGATCGCTGTTCCTTCACTGCTGGCCTCTGGCTCTGTACACGCTGAGTCACCAGCCTATTCAACAGCAAAAAGCTGGTGCGAAACAGCATGGCCTGTCCTTGTCACATAAAAAAAAGCCCAGCTGTTGTGCTAGAGAGGTACTACACGGAATTCGGTTTTAGTCTAATGCTCATCACATGAGCTAGCTGGACTATAAATGCAAAAAAGTACCCCTGAACGTGTTTAAAAAAAATAAAAAAATAAAAATATATATATATATATATATATATATATATATATATATATATATATATATATATATATATATATATATATATATATATACACTGTTAAACGCATTTTGTTGAGTTTTTTTTTATTTACACCAACAAGGATTTAAGTGTAGAACCTTACTGCTTCTTTGTGCTCATGAACCATAACGAAGATGCTAATTTGGTATCATGATTATGAGTGGCTATGCAACCTGAGCCTTTATCAGCATCCTCTTATTTTCAGAGGAATTATTATAAAAGTATTAACAACTAATATATTTTGTTAGCATAACAGCCATGGCTTTGGTCTAGCTAGCATTCCTTGCAGGTTTATGGGGTTCAAATCTATTGTTTTTTTGTCTGATTGGTTGGTTGGTTGTTTTTTGCAAGATTATAAAGTGATGCTTAATAAAAATTTTAGAGGCATTTAAAAAAAACGTTGTTAGCATGAAATGCTAACTATTTAGCATAACTACTTTGCTATCTATTACCAGAATCATGAAACATGTTTTAAACATGTTTGGGGGTACTTTAAAATCGTTAAAATGTTTGTTTTATAGCAATTATCTATTTATTATATATCGAGCAAAGATTACAAATTTTGCACAGCAACAAAGCAAACAATTTTATCTCATAGATATTAAGGCATAAATATTCGTATTTGATTTTCTTTCTTGGGTTACACATGTTTTGACCTGAAGGCTCTTTACGCCTACAAGGACACTTGTAGGTTAAGATGCCTACACATTCTACCCACATGGAGACACGGGATTAGCACTGTTGAGGGTGTATAATCACACTATTGTTTGTCCTCAAGAAAATCTGGATTTTCTGGATTCTTTTTCTTTGTGGTTTATGAGTTAAATAAAGAAGAAAAAGACCCAGTAAAAATCCCAAATAAGACAATTTATGGATTCATATAAATACAACACTATATGAACCAAACCAGTACATGAGATGATTGGAATATGTGGTGGTTTTTTGAGGCAATAAAAGAAAAGAAATGAAAATCTGCCCTCAAACCCCAAAAAGTCCAAAACACATCCCATGGTGTGGTATGAAACAGCTTGCCTCGCTCATGCCGTGGCTTTCTGAATGCATGATTGCTCCGATCTGCCCTTGGCATTTGCACTTCAAACAGCGCATACCAGGTGCAGCTCGAGAACCCATGCGCTCTGAGTCAGCTCTCCGGCGCTGAGACACTGGCTCATCAGAGGGGTTTCAAAAGCAGCAGATAAAAGCCCAGACGCATGAAAGAACCAACACGGTCATGCTTCTTCCAAGTTCTTCCACTGACCTACTGAAAAAAGACTTGAAATGTCATCTTTGTTGCACTGTGATGAATTGTGATGGAATTCTGTCTGAGAGAAAACAAGTATGACCTTCAGAGTCAGAAACGTCCTTCGACTGTTATATTGTTATAAATACTTTATAATAAAGTGCACTTTATTCTACAGGATTTATTTTTGCTTGCTTTATAGAGATTCCTATAATCAGAAACACAAGGTCAATCATGTAATCCTATGGGGATAATAATAATGACTGGCATGCTGGTTATTCTCAAATGCTGTAAAATAAAGTGCAATTGCAGCTTTTCAGTTGAAAGTAGATGGAATGAGGTTCTAGTAGGCCACCAAAACAGGTCTACAATCTGTAAAGGACATTTCTAACAGTACCGGACGAGGTCAACGGTCATGTCATTCATTTCGCATTTCCTTTCGGTTCCATGTACTGCATGTCCTCTGGTTAAGGTCACTCCCCCTTCTTGGTATTATCTTTGCCCTAATTATGAGCCCTCACAAATCTCTCCTTAGCCTCCTCTTAGTCATTATACTCAAAGTCGGGTATAATGCATTGGGACAGACTTGAGTTTCAATTTAGATTCTTTTTGTTTTCACAATTGGTTGTCCATTCCTCCCCTCACTCTCCTCCATGAAATGAAACCTTTAAAAAAAACAAAAGCTGCTTTTTTCTGTCTTTATTGCTTCTCATTTTGCTCATTTGCTTTGCTAATGCTTTTTGCTTACCATTGCTAAGAAATAACTCTGAAGGGCTCTAATTTTGAATCATGCCATCCTCAGTATTGGTCTTTCCCCCTCGAGAGCCTGAGGATTTTATGGTACGTGTAGATTTTAAATATTAATATAGTGCTTATAAGTGTCATTTTTGCTTTGTAGAAGCCTAAGGCTGCATGAAAGCACTATGTCAGGATGGAGATGCTGAGTGAGCAGGAAACACCATGTTTCTTACATAACGGCAAAAAAGAGAGAAAATAAAACACTCGGCTGTAGTGGCATTAGTAGTAGTATTAGGTCAGTAATATAAGTAGGATAATAGTAGTAGATTGGACACCGATAATTGTTCAACAATATACTGTATATTTATTTTAGGATAGGAAAAGTGGTAGAGCAGAGCCCGAGCCCAAAAAGAAAGCCTCTTTTAGGTCCATCAGTACCAACCTGGCCTCCAACATCAAGAGACGTAGGTCCTCCAAAGACACGGTAAGGAGATGAAGAAATGACACCCTGCCCTGTACTTCTTAACCATTTCTGATTCTATCTCTCTATCTATCTTTCCACTTTCCTGTTCCTCTGGCTTCTACTTTCGCTTCCTCTATTCCTGTCATCTTTTCCATCCCTCTTCGCAAAAAGAAAAAAAACTTTCTCATCACAGACTCTCTCTCTCTCTCTCTTCACCCCTCACACATTACAGAGTTACGGTCATGGCCACGTGTCTGTCAGTCAGCCATCAGTGCTCCATCCAGACATTTGTTTGGGAAAGCCCAATCAGGGACCATAGTGAGTAGAGTCATAGGAAGTGTGTGAGTTTAGGGGTTGTGGGTTTTCACCTCGTAAATTAGCCCTTCCTGCACCGGGCTAAGCTAGACTCTCCTTTTAAGTCTTGTGCTGGACTTTCTCCCGTGCCTAACCTGGATGGGACTTTAAATTGATGCTCTCACATTTTTTGTTTTAATTTACGTCCTTTCTTTATATGTGTGCCTTGTCTTCCCTTTCACTGCTCAATCTTGTTAACCGAAGCGTATTTCTATGTTTATTTTTCACCGCCCTTGTATTCTCCCATTTTTATGTGGTCAATGTCACACATTCCATGTTTAATTAAAGAAAGATAAGCTAGAGGAAACCTAAAGCTTTAAAATCACCTTGGTTATTTCCTAAGCAGGGTCTGTTTTTAACCTTTAGATGTTTTTTCAACTTTATCAACTCAAGCTCGCCCTTCAATTCTTTCCACAGATGCCTCCCAGCTGATAGACGTCCATTTATATTTACTCCAAACTTTGTATCTTTCTACAGGTTCAGAATACAACAGATCCCACAATAATGATCATCACGTTTTCCACTTTTCTCTTGCTTTATTCTTTTGCTTTTTAGGTGACACTGTCTTCCGTTTTTAGGATTTGATGTTCTGGTTCTTACGTTCAACATCCTGGAGCATTGTTTTTTTTTCTCCTGAATTTGATACCAGCTTCATTTAATTTTTTCTTTGCATTTGAAACATCCAACATGTTGGAATGGTCTTCATGTCTCTTTTGTTGTCGGTTTTGAAACCTCTTAAATCTTTTTAAAAAATACAGCCAAATAAGTTCAACCATCTGGATTTAAGGAATAGGAAATGAGGACCAGGCAGAAATCTACTTCTTATATTTAAGGCTTATCCTGCTTCTAGAAATATTAAGGATTGTAGATTCATTGAACGTCACACACAGAATGCAGGAAAGAGTCATCGGAAAGACAAACAGTACGAAACAACTAAAGTCTTTTTAGACTGATGTTTACCCATTTCAGTCCTAATCATCCTTTTTCTTTTATATCAGTGTGTTTCTTTCTTATAAATGGTTTTAAATGGACTTGTAAATGTCGGTGTCTATGCCACATGCCACACTGCCTCTCTCGTCTTTACCAGCATGACTCTTGTGGTTGTTGTAGAAGTAGACTCGTGATGTTCACCTGTCTGTAGACAGGTGGCGCTGTAGGCTGTGATTGGGAATGCTCACACTACAAACATCAGTGAGGCCACCCACCACCCCATGCTGCCCTGCCCCCATTTACCTCCACTCTACAACATGCTGAAGAAAAAAAACATTTTATGGGTCCAAGATGAATTCTCAATTTGTCACATGTGAAAGTATCAGTTTTTTTTTTAAAAACCTTACAACACTGTGTTTCCCTATCAGAAATGCATAATAGTCTTTATTGTAACTACAACTCATACCTACACAAAGAAACCTTGAGGAAACCTTATCTGTAATGAGCACTTAAATCTTGTAAAAAAAAAGTTGTAAATAGAAACTTGTATAGAAGATAGAAACAAGAGATTAAATCTATACTATTAAAAGGTAAATCTAGAAAGTTCATTGGTTGGGTTCTGAATCAAGTCAACCATCCTTTATCCAAAACCCTTTTCAGAAGACTTTATTAAAAATCCAAATCTATAATTAAACACCTAAAATTAGTAAAGCCATTCAGATTAACCAAAAATAGATCCTGACTCTGGGTGGGTCTTAATCAGCCTCCTAGCTCCTATCATTTCCGCACAGCCGAATTCCTCACAATCTTTAAGAAACTAATAAAAACATCCTTTCCGTGAGCATCTAACTGTCTCTTATCCTTATCCTACATCCTTTCCTGTCCTAGCTTTTACCATTATGAACGATGACTAAAACCTTGTAAAATGGGCACTTCTCGTGATTATTGCCATATTGCAAGTCAATTTGTACAAAAGCGTCTGCCAAATGAATAGATGTAAATGTAAATGCACATGATAACGGGGGAGAATAATCATTAATGTAAGTAATCATTTGAGGGCTACAGTGTTGAGAACGAGCTACTGACATAAATTTATAGATTTTTGAGTTGAAAGGCTTAAGAAAATGTGTCACCATTTCCAGTAAAGGAAAATAGTATGTATCTCTGGTTTTTGTGGTACAGTGTGGATTTTTTAGGAACCAGTGCACTGAGATCTTTTCAAGTGGAAGACTCCCTTATCAGTGCCCTGACTACTGAACTACAGCGCTTATGGAGACAGACCCATGTTCTTAAAAGCCATGGTCCACATAGAGCTTACAAAGCATGTACTAGAACTCACTATGGCAGGGTATGGCAGGACAGGAAACATTCCTGCTCGCATAAATCCCCACCAAAGCTATGTAGTTAAATACATGGTCTAATGAAAACCAAGGTAGAACTTTTCAGCCTCATACTAAAAGTTAAAACCCATTTTCATCTTTAAACCATAAATTCTAAGCAACCATTTTTTAAATATCTTTAACTGTATTACATAATTGTGTACTTAGTTGTCAGGGGAAATGTGAAACCACTAATCTAAAAGGTTATATTGTAATAATGTTGGCTGTAAATGACATTTCAGTGCTCAGTGTTTCTGATTTAATTTAGACAGTTACTATGGTGATCAACCTTCTAAATTAGGTACATTTATTAGTTAAGGGCTGGAAGACATGAGCAGTTGCATTATGCCATTCCTCTGAGAGACTAATGAATTCATGTGCTCTTGTAGATGTTGACCGCATTCATAAAACAATGCACTTTAAAAAGCTCTACAAAGAGAAGTCCAAAAAAATGCCATTAGAATGTCTGCCATTCAGTAATTTCACATATAATCTGGGGCAAACACAGCCTGTGGTGGAGGTGGGATTTGTCTCACTAATGGAAAAAATGTTTACCAAATGACGAGTGAAGTTATTTACAAATGAACATTAATATGAAAAATTATTATTTCTGTCGTCTTTTTTTCTCCCCTTCATCTGTAGCCATATCCTACAGACATCACCGGCCAGCTCAACCTGTCCGACCCCTCTGTCAGCACGGTGGTGTGAATCGAGACACGAGAGCATGAAAAAACCAATTGCTTGACATAATGAGAGTGCGACAGGGAGACTAGAAAAGGAAGAGATGGCTGGCGGAGGTCGACTGAAATTGTGCCAGACCCGCTGATCCCTTTTGATCAACAACAACAGCAACAACACTGTCTAAGCAAACCACATGCTCATTGGAACAATAAATAAATAAATAAACCAACACACAAAACACACAGTCCTGTACCCTCTTCTATCCTCCTGCTCCATCCTTGTCCCCAGGCCTCTGTGAACATGCCCAGGACATGACTGTGACACATGAAAGAAACTGCCAAATAATAAATAAAAAGCCCTCAGAGATGAAATGTACTGCCGCAATACGCCCTCACATTCCCCACACATGAAAATACCCAGCTTGATTTTCCCACACGTTCTATCCTCATTGAAGCATGCTCGAACCTGAAGTTATTTATAAACCTATTATAATGTTAGTCTACTTTATCTTAGGCTTTGCTATCATACTTACATTTGAATCATTCAGTGGTCTCTCTCTACCTCCACTTCTTCACATATTTAAAATATATGTAGCTGATTTTAACTCGAACTTTGACTAAATTTCATGTTTGATTTGCAAGGATATTTTTTTGTATATTGCCAATGTAAAATATACCTCTAATTGCTATTCGTATTGTTACTAGACTAGGCAATAGATTAATGGTACATGTAGAATAGATTAAAGGATAAATCCACAATGGACGATTTCTTTTCCTTAATAATGAACACGATCTTCAATAACGCTTTGTCACGAGTTATATTTTGTCGACATTTTCATGTAATTCAATTTAATTTTCTTTTTTTACCACCAGTTTGACTACCTGCTAATAGAGCTGTAGTGGGATTTAACCCTTCAAATTCCAGACTTAAAAAGAGCAATGCTTTAGTTCATAAGTCTGTCCGGCTCTTTCATGATAATAAACATGTCATTGCTCATCGTTCCATTTAACTGGCTGAGCTGAGACTCATATAGCTGCATTTTATTCTGGAATCTACCACTTCTTTGTTCGATTTCTCATTAATATGTAAGTAAATGTGGAAAATGCTGGAGAAAAGCTCTTCCTTTTTTCCTATAAACCTGATCATTATTATTTATTATCTGTAGGTATCTTTATATCATTGTCTCTGCACAACGACACCTAATTCCCCGCAAAGATAATATACAGCACTAACCAACAAACTAGCACTAGAATATTGCTAATATTTAGACACAGACAATTCTTTCAGGGTGGGGCTTTTCTTTATGCACTACTGTAAATAATGCTGTAGGTATTAATGGGGTCCTGGGACACTTCTGTCTTCACTCTGTCCATTGCATTTTCCCAAAAAAAAAAAATATAAATGCTGAAGTAATCTGGATCTGTTAAGCCAACAAAACTGTGGATCAATTTACATTTTCTCTGGTTTATTTTTTATTCTATTTACACTCTTTTTTTCACATGCTTTTTAAACAAAAAGTGATCGAGTCTTTTCAGAAAGTGCAAAATGTAGCAGATCTTTGTATTTTTTTTTTTATAAGGTTTGAGACTCGACAAACAAATGAAAGGCACCCAAAAAAGTGGCATAGATCGAATCCTGCAGCGATTATTACAGGGTGTTTTGAGTGAAGAGTTTTTATTATTCTCATTCCGCCTGAAATGCTCTGTAATTATTTCTGTAGCGTTGTGTGACGTCTTTCTACCCAAATGGAAACTTTCATTTTACAAACAGGATCGTGTATTTATGTAATCAGTGTTGTATAATGGATGTTTATTGATATCGATAGCACTGAAAGTAATATTTAATTTCTACGTTCCTTTAATTGGTTTCAGCTTTTGTTTTCTGGGCTGAATGATCATCTACAGGATGATCGTACGTATTTTCGTGACTTCGTACTAGTACACACGGTGAATGGTAATGCTAGGACACCGTATAGCACTTTTTTTCTTAAAACAATCTTTCCCGAGGGCTTTGATGTGAAAATATATTTTGAAAGCTGAAAAAATTTAAAGGAAGTGTTTCATTTATTTGTTATGATTTTCTTTGCTGAGGTTATAAAGTGTAGAGACTGTACCAAGTGAACGCTTGTACGTCAGATCGTTGCCAGGCTTGTACTGTGAAATCCCTGCGATGTTTCAATCTTTTGAGTTTAGTCAAAAAAAAATTTACAAGCAATGGATTAAAATGCTTTTCCTGATTTATTGCATAAGGAGAAATTATATTTATTGTGAATGTAGTGGAAAAATCCATGAGGATGCACTACAGATTTGGTGAACAATGTGCTAACAAACAGCTATGTAACGTCTAATCTGACACAAACAATGTGATTTTGTGGATCTCTAAATTATTTATATAGATACAGCCAGGTCTTCTTGTTTTTTTAATCACCAAATGTGCTTTTGAAGGCCAGTCTTACTCTGTGAGATGATAAAAAAATATACTGTATATGTTCATAAATTATACTCGTATGTGCCAATAAACAAACTCTCTCTCTCTATACATAAATATACATATATATGTTGCTGTTTGAATTATTTTTGTAAACCAGTCGATTCACCGTTCACTAGACTTTCCTCTGGGAATAGGTTTGTTGTTTCAGTATGTAAGGAAATCAATGCTATATTTAATTCATACTGAGGTTCTTATAGAATTTCTGGCAGGTGTGTGCGACTGCTTAACTGCAACAGGCAAATATTTGAAAGTACAGATAAACAGCAGAGGAGCAGGATGGGAATGTAAAGTGGGCAGATTTATTAACCCTTAGCTCCTACACTGATTTAAATCTACACAATTCTTGGGCTTTATATACAGTAGATGTTCACACATACTATTACTTCAAGTCAAGTATTAATTTGCCATTTTGAGTATATAATATCTTTACTTTATGTTTGTCTTCAAATATACATGAAGCTAAAAAAAAGTGAGTTCAATTGTAATACGTTTAAATGCTAAATAAATACTAAACCAAGACAATACAATTTTAACATAAATGCACTTTTTTCAAGAAAAGATTTTCAATGATTTTTTATGTGCTTTTTTCTTCAGCTGGAAAATCTTCATGGTTTAGATCATTTATCCACTTAGCATCCATTTAGCACATATTTTATATCTAAAGTCCTTTCTGGCACAACTGCTCGATTTATACAGTCATCAGACTGGCATTGGAATTAAACTGCATTGTGCAACCCCACTAGCTCGGGTAGCTGGGATTCAAACCTGAGACCACCGAGGCCTAACCAGAATTCCTCCAGGGATGCCTTCATTTATATAAATGATTTAAACAATTTAAAACGATCAACGCTAAAAGCACAGATATTAAAGCAGGACAAAAATAGAAGTCTCAGTGCTGCAAACTTAAACGAGACTAAAATGACTGTAAGGAAATATATGCTTTTAAAAGAAATTATAAACTGTATAATATGGGGATGCCTTTGTTTTAAAAAAAAAAAAGAAAGCGATTCCATAATCACATTTCCATCTCATTTGAATGCAAAGAATAGAAAATATTATTGTTCATTAGCTCCTGAAATAGAATGGTGCAGAGGAGGTTATGGTTTATTGTCATGGCAGACAGAAAGTTTACAATAACTCATAAAAAAAATGCAAACTTTAAACTTCAGAACTGAATTTGTTTCCTGTGAAAAATGTAGGTTACATTTCTTTGCATATCTGGGTGTATAGGGGCTCCAAAAGGGGAAAAAATATACAAATACAGTAACTAATAAATTTAAAATGTACAGTACCAATCAAAGGTTTGGACACATTCTCCTTCAGTGATTTTATTTTTTAATTATTTTCAACATTGCTTATTACTACTAAAGTCCTTCAAACTATAAAAAAACATCTATAGAATTGTGTAGTAAAAAAGGTGTTTTACAACCCAGAATACGTTTTATTTTTTTTGATTATCCAAAGTATCTACATTTAATGTAATTATTGTAAAAATGTACAAATATATTGTAATCTTTGATTACAGCTTGGATGAACTGAACTGTGAATGTTGAAATATGTCTGTCACTTGAACTCAAGAAGCATTTATGTAAATTAGCAAATTCTAAAGCTAGTAATTCTAATTAATTTATCCTTTGCAGCAGAGGTACAGTGAGGAAAATTAATATTTGAACACTCTGCTATTTTGCAAGTTCTCCCACTTAGAAATCATGGAGGGGTCTGAAATTGTCATCGTAGGTGCATGTCCACTGTGAGAGACATAATCTAAAAAAAAAAATCCAGAAATCACAATATATGATTTTTATACTTTTTATTTGTATGATACAGCTGCAAATAAGTATTTGAACACCTGAGAAAGTCAATGTTAATATTTGGTACAGGAGCCTTTGTTTGCAATTACAGAGGTCAAACGTTTCCTGTAGTTTTTCACCAGGTTTGCACACACTGCAGGAGGGATTTTGGCCCACCCCTCCACACAGATCTTCTCTAGATCAGTCAGGTTTCTGGCCTGTCGCTGAGAAACACGGAGTTTGAGCTCCCTCCAAAGATTCTCTATTGGGTTTAGGTCTGGAGACTGGCTAGGCCACACCAGAACTTTGATATGCTTCTTACAGAGCCACTCGTTGGTTATCCTGGCTGTGTGCTTCGGGTCATTGTCATGTTGGAAGACCCAGCCTCGACCCATCTTCAATGCTCTAACTGAGGAAAGGAGGTTGTTCCCCAAAATCTCGCAATACATGGCCCCGGTCATCCTCTCATTAATACAGTGCAGTCGCCCTGTCCCATGTGCAGAAAAACACCCCCAAAGCATGATGCTACCACCCCCATGCTTCACAGTAGGGATGGTGTTCTTGGGAAGGTACTCATCATTCTTCTTCCTCCAAACACGTTTAGTTGAATTATGACCCAAAAGTTCTATTTTGGTCTCATCTGACCACATGATTTTCTCCCATGACTCCCCTGGATCATCCAAATGGTCATTGGCAAACTTAAGACGTGCCTGGACATGTGCTGGTTTAAGCAGGGGAACCTTCCGTGCCATGCATGATTTTAAACCATGACGTCTTAGTGTATTACCAACAGTAACCTAGGAAACGGTGGTCCCAGCTCTTTTCAGGTCATTGACCAGCTCCTCCTGTGTAGTTCTGGGCTGATTTCTCACCTTCCTTAGGATCATTGAGACCCTACGAGGTGAGATCTTGCATGGAGCCCCAGTCCGAGGGAGATTGACAGTCATGTTTAGCTTCTTCCATTTTCAAATGATTGCTCCAACAGTGGACCTTTTTTCACCAAGCTGCTTGGCAATTTCCCCGTAGCCCTTTCCAGCCTTGTGGAGGTGTACAATTTTGTCTCTAGTGTCTTTGGACAGCTCTTTGGTCTTGGCCATGTTAGTAGTTGGATTCTTACTGATTGTATGGGGTGGACAGGTGTCTTTATGCAGCTAACGACCTCAAACAGGTGCATCTAATTTAGGATAATAAATGTAGTGGAGGTGGACATTTTAAAGGCAGACTAACAGGTCTTTGAGGGTCAGAATTCTAGCTGATAGACAGGTGTTCAAATACTTATTTGCAGCTGTATCATACAAATAAATAGTTTAAAAATCATATATTGTGATTTCTGGATTTTTTTTTTTTAGATTATGTCTCTAACAGTGGACATGCACCTACGATGACAATTTCAGACCCCTCCATGATTTCTAAGTGGGAGAACTTGCAAAATAGCAGGGTGTTCAAATACTTATTTTCCTCACTGTAGCTCTCTGTCTTCCTTTCCTAAGACAATCCTCATGGGAACCTGTTTTGCAATAGCGTTTGATGGTGTTGGTGACTGCATAATTTCTTGCCATAATATGGATTGGTACATTTTCAATAACACTAACAGGGTTATTGACAAATTCTCTACACAAGAGAGCAGATGGCACATTAAGTAGGCAAGATATGTCACAAATTGCCTCTTGACAAGGCACACCTATAAATTGATAACCCATACCATTTGACTGCCTTGTGAATCTGAATAGAGAATGGCATGTGTGTGATAAGCAGTCATCAAAGCTAAATGTAGCTACTTTGGCCAATCTAAAATATTATACATATTCTGCTCTTCTATTCTGGGTTGTTGTTTTTAAATAATAATAAAAAAAAAACGCTGAAGGAGAAAATGTGTCCAAACGTTTTACTGCTAATGTACATAAAGAGATTGAATAAGTAATTAGTGTGAACAGGGACTGTAATGACCATACAATTGCTTTACTCTGGCTTAAAATGATAAAAGGTTGAAACCATATTAGCAAAAATGTATTTGCAACATGACTTGAAGTCTGAAATCACAATACATTGCAGGGAGCAATCATCTACATCCCTCAACACCGTGTCTATCTTGGGAACATTGTGTTGTCAAAAGAGTTTTAAACAATAAGACATAACACTGTTGTATAGTGCTGTCAGTCAGGAAGTGTTGATCTGAGCAGATGACTCGAAGGTATTCGCTGTTTCCGAAGGCCCAGCATCTGTACTGTCTGTCTTTTCAGTTAATTGTTAAATATTATTATAAAATGTACACATATGATTAAAGGTTTACAAGTATGATTTGTATAAAAAGCATTATTAAGGGTCGTTGTGTGGCAAAGCTTAGTAGTCAAAGGCAATTAAAGGGTGGAGTTAGAGTCTGTGTGCCTGTGTCTGTTTGATTTTACCTGTTGAAGAGTCCAAATGCACCAGACCAAATCTGCTCAGACAGCGGACACGTCCTAAACCACCTCCCCACCCTGCAGAAACAGAAACAGGATTCGTCTCTATCTGTGTGTGGAGACAAGCAGAGAGGTAGGACTTCATTATTTTTCCTGCTGGCTTTCATATGTTCAGTGCAGATGGATGAAGCTGTGAAATAAATCAGCAGTGTGAAGTGACAGCACAAGCTGTGCACACTTCTCATGTCACGACAATATGGCTGATTCGTGCTCGCTGACCGAGTCGTCAAAGTGACACTCGAGAGGACCGAGCCGTTCCTCGGGCAACGGATGTGCTGCCATGCAAAAGGTGAAACGCAGTGACTACAAATGATTTCAGGCATAAAAGTTACTTCATATATAGATAGAGAATCTGAGCAAGTGCATTCTCTCACAGCATGGCTGTGTGGATACATAATGGTAGGGTATTGTGAAAATTTCATTTCATTTCCGTGTGTATTTTTAGACCACTGGGAGATGAGAAACTCTTACATCAGTGCAGATTTCTCATTTTAGCAGGGACAAAAACGTTTTGCAGTCAGGGGCCTATTAATAATTAAATAAATTCTACCCATTTCTATAACACATATTTAACCTCTTTCTTTTAAAGCTTGTTATTTGACTCTTAAGTGCCTACAAATCCAGATTGAAGATGGTTTAATTATTCAATAATGCATGCACATTCAAATCATATTTGAATTCTGGCAACTATAAATAAAGTAACACTTGCAATGTGTAAAGATTTCACATCTAAAATACTGCATAAAACAACTAATTAGTGTCCAAAAGTATAAAAATGTATATTTTTATATTATTTAACAGTAAATATTTTCTATATAATTTTGTGGTTCAGCTCTTTTTGCATATCTTATGCAATTAAGCAATGAACTACTATGATGCATCCCCTCAACACTAGTCATGGTGAACTGGCAGTAGAACATCAGGATTGTGGTGTACATGACATGTTTCTAAAAACACAATTAAGTGAAGAGTGGAAAGTCGGTTGGACCAGATGACATACCAGCAGAAGCATGGAGATGTTCAGGAGAGATGGCAGTGGAGTTTTTAACCAGATTGTTTAACAAGATTTTGAAAGGTGAGAGGATGCCTGAGGAATAGGGAAGGTGTGTGCTGGTACTTATCTTTAAGAATAAGGGAGATGTGCAGACCTGCAATAACTACAGGGGAATAAAGTTGATCAGTCACACCATGAAGTTATGGGAAAGAGTAGTAGAAACCAGGCTGAGAGAAGTGGACTACAGGATGCATTATTTTCTTTGAGAATGTTGCATTGTGTTTTGGAGGATTTAGAGAAAGCGTATAACAGGGTGCAGAGAGAGGAGTTGTGGTATTGTATGAGGAAGTCAGGTACGTCAGAGAAGGATGTGAGGGTGGTGCAGGACATGTATAAGGACAGTGTGACAGCAGTGAAGTGTGCAGTAGGAACAAAAGACTGGTTCAAGGTGGAGGCTGGATTGCATCAAGAATCGGCCCTAAGCCCTTTCCTGTTTGCAGGTTGGACAAGGTCAGACAGAAGTCTTCGTAGACTATGATGTTTGCGGATGATATTGTGATTTGTAGTGAGAGTAGGGAGCAGGTTGAGAAGAGCCTGGAGAGGTGGAGGTACGCACTGGAGAGAGGGAGAATGAAAGTCAGTAGGAGTGAGACAGAGTACATGTGTGTGAATGAAAGGGAGGGCAGTGGAGTGGTACGGTTGCAGGGAGAAGAGGTGGAGAAGGTGGAGGACTTTAGGTACCTGGGGTCAACAGTGCAAAGTTATGGAGAGTGTGTTAGAGAAGTGAAGAAAAGAGTGCAGGCAGGGTGGAGTGGGTGGAGAAGAGTGATAGCAGGAGTGATTTGTGATAGAAGATTATCTGTGAGAGTGAAAGGGAAAGTTTATAGGACTGTGGTGAGACCTGCGATGATGTATGGCTTAAAGACAGTGGCATTGAGCAAAATAGAGGAGGTGGAGCTGGAGGTAGCAGAGCTGAAGATGTTGAGATTTTCATAGGAAGTGATGAGATTGGACAGGATTAGAAATTAGCTTATTAGTGGGACCACGCATGTAGGACGTAAGACTAAGTGAGAGAGGCCCAATTGAGATGGTTTGGGCATGTGCAGATGAGGGACATGAGGAACATCAGTAGGAGAATGCCGTGGATGGAGCCACCAGGAAGGAGGAAAAGAGGAAGACCAAAAAGGAGGTTTATGATGTGGTGAGGGAAGACATGCAGATAGTTGGTTTGAAAGAGGCAGATGTAAAGGACAGGGGGTATAGAGACAGATGATCCGCTGTGGCGACCCCTAATGGGAGCAGCCGAAAGAAGAAGAAGAATATTAAAGTTTTTCCTAGAGATTATGTATGTAGGCGCACCGCTGTGGCTACAATGAAAGGAGAAATTGTGGTTTAATTGGGTTTCTTGCATTAGTAATGGCATTCAATCTCACTGCATGAGATAACAAGTCTGTAATGCAGCGCTTTGTTATACTACGTTCCTCTATAATATTGTTTTTTTTGTAGCTGTGGCATTATAATGATATTATTAAAAGGTGGATTAATTTTGGAAGGACACTGAAGGCCCAGGTGTGACCTGCATGGCCGGCCACTGACTGATTCATTTCTATTATTGCATCTTAATTAACTTTTACAGCAATTTGTATAGTAGCTCTTCTATAGGATCTAACAAGACATGCTAACCCTAACCCCAAACCTTCAGTCCTTATGTGCATTGGTGCACCTTGGCCATCTATGACCCATGACTTAACAGAAACAACTACTTCAATTCTCAAGAAGTAAAAAAGTGAGACTGCTGTAAACCACATTCTTCATTCTTTATCTGGGTACTTAGATTCCTTATCATGCTTTATAAAGAACGTTTGACACAATTCTCATTCCATATTAGGACTGCATGCATATTACTTTCTTACAGGTGCTGCAATCTGGTGCTCGATGCACACACACATACTTACAATGTGGTTTTTCAGTCTATTTTCAGACCTCTGTTTTATAGACCTAATCTCTTGATTTCTCAGCAGGTGAGCTGGTAAAACTTGAACCATGTACAAGCCACAGAGTTCAGCTCACACTGGAGACGTCTCTGTGACTTCACCACCTCCACCCTCTGAGTCACCGCTTAAAACATGGCTCTGGAGATACAAACATGTAGGTTCCCAGCTGGACACACAGCGCCTCCTGGTGGTGGCTCTGGTTTTGTTGGCTCTGTTTGTCATGGTGCTGCTACTGTTGTGGAACTATCAGTGCTTCATGGTCACAAGAGTGTGCCAGGACCAGCAGGATGGATCGGAGTATGTCCACTTTATCACGGATAAAACAAGGCCTTCTATTTAACTTAGAGATGGTTAAGAGAAAGACAGAAACAATCTTCTGTTTGAGATATACCATATTGAAAAATGCACCAATCACACAATAATTTTCAGCATGAAAGTTTCGAATTAAAGATTTTTAAAAAACTGTTTTGTACTATTTGTTCACAAACATCAGACAATTTACATAGCAGTAACAACAGATATCATCTCAAAAGACTTTTATAGAAATCTGGAGATTTATATTTACATGCTTACTTAGCAAGGAAGAGTCAATAGCAAAGCATATTCCCTGCAATCACATGAAGACACTTTCAGTGGAACCAGACACAAAATAAATCCAGACCTCTTCTAGAGTAACACACAATAGTCTGCTTATAAATCAGTACTTTATAAGCTTTTAATTCAATTCAATTCAATTCATTTTTATTTGTATAGCGCTTTTAACATTGAACATTGTCTCAAAGCAGCTTTACACAGATAATGCGGTGATTAAAAATGAATATGTTCTTTATGAGTAAGTTTGTCCCTGATGAGCAAGCCGGTGGCGACTGGCGACTGTGGCAAGGAAAAACTCCCCGAGATGGCATAAGGAAGAAACCTTGAGAGGAACCAGACTCAAGAGGGAACCCATCCTCATCTGGGTTACACTGAATGTCCATTTGTGGCGGGTATACAATGTTGCGGGGTGCAGTGATGATGATCAAAAGCGAAGTGTATTTCTGAGTCAGTGTAGGAGACTGTTGACATCAACTACAGTCCAATCCAGGCAGGCCTGGATGAAGTGGGAAGATCCACGGGGGGGAGAAGGGCAGGAACAGTGGTCACTGGAGCCTCAGGAGCATGTTTAACTCGACCGAGAGAGAGAGAGAGAGAGAGAGAAGAGGGTGACAGGAAGAGAAGGATATGGATTATTAAGTGTACCTATTGTTGCATGAGAGTTAAAGTCACTGTGCAGTTTGGACTCCGGCAAGACTCGCTATGGCAGCATAACTAAAAGGGAGAACCAGAAGGCAACACAGACATGAGGGATCTCTGGGATAAGAGACGGCCCACAACACCACCATCAACAAACCTGAGTGAACACGTGAATGTGAGGGGACGACAGCGTACAAATATCCCAGTTCACCAAACACTCAATATCAATGTTCCCTCCAGATCTGAGCCTTTACCTGAGAAAAAATCTACTGATTAAAGGCTTGACTGAATAAATATGTTTTCAACCTCGACTTGAACACTGAGACTGTGTCTGAGTCCCGAACACTGGTTGGAAGGCTGTTCCATAACTGCGGGGCTTTATAAGAGAAAGATCTGCCCCCTGCTGTAATCTTCATTATTGGAGGAACCAACAGATAGCCTGCACCTTTTGATCTAAGTAGGCGTGGAGGATCATACTGGTACAGAAGTTCACTCAGATACGGTGGTGCGAGACCATTAAGTGCTTTATATGTCAGTAGTAGAATTTTATAATCAATGCGAGATTTAATTGGGAGCAGTGTAGACTGATTTAAACAGGGGTGATGTGGTCATATTTCCTAGATCTAGTAAGGACTCTTGCTGCTGCATTCTGAACTAACTGAAGCTTATTTATGCACCTACTCGCACACCCAGACAGTAAAGTGTTACAGTAGTCTAATCTAGATGTAACAAAAGCATGAACTAGTTTTTCTGCATCCTGTAACGACATCATATTTCTAATTTTAGCAATATTTCTAAGGTGAAAGAAGGCGATCCTGGTAATATTATTCACGTGAGCCTCAAAGGAAAGACGCGAGTCAATAATCACACCAAGGTCTTTGACAGCCGTACACGCTGAAACAGAAACACCATCCAGAGATGTTAGGTAACTTTTAAAGTTCAGTTACAGTGAATTGTCAATAAGAGACCCGGGATGAACAAAGGAAGGGTTTTAGGATTACTGCAGCAGTCCATATCAGTCCAAATCAGGAATATCCACTAAAGCAAGAAAGAGACCTGAGAAGAAACTGTATTGTAAGCATATTCAATTATTTACATTAATTTATTTGGTGGATGCTTTTATTCAAATAACATCCACATATGGGAAAAAGGGACTTACCTCAAGGGCTCTTTCAGTAGATAAAGTCTATTAGCTTTTTATAGGGATTTCACTTGGAAACGATCTCTAGTTTTAAATTCCAACATGTAGGGTCTTAAATAAGATTATTAACCCCTCCACCAGAAGGCCAAAATAAAGAAACATGCTTTGTACATAGTGAGCCCAGTTCCGAACTATCAGATGCTTTTAAATGTATTAAATGCCCCCAGTTGTAGCTCTACAGGCAGGTATTATTATTTAATGGCAGATACTACACATAAACAGATCAAAAAGTGTCCGATAATTGATATTTCACAGTTTCCTGTCACGAGATGATTATTTAGCATTTTTAGAAGGAGTGTCCAGTATCGATCATTGCTTCGTAACAGTCAGAGTTAAAGATTTAACTGTACGTTTTTCAACTCTAGAATGTCTTCAAATTGTTTTCTGTTGTAATAATGTAATCAATATAAGGAACTCTCCTGTCTTCATTAACATTCCAAAACATTACCTGTAACTACAAACCGATATAATGCATGCTGACATTCTTGAAGCTGTCGTGTTCACAAGTGTCACAGTGCTGTAATGTAAATTCACTAGTTATTGTATTGACATCAGCATTGTTGATTAATTTTCTATAAAAGTGTGTGCTTATACCTTATTTTAATTTAGGCAAATAATCAGTTAACATATACTTGATGGACATTCGGTGCTAACCATATGATTGGGGGTTCCCTTTTGAGTCTGGTTATGGGGGTTCCCTCTTGAGACTGGTTACTCTCAAGATTTCTTCCTCATTACATCTCAGGTAGTTGCCACAGTCGCCAATGGTTTGCTCATTATGCACAAACTTATAGGCACTAACATACATATTCCAACATTATAACCTCTTTATCTCTGTAAACCTGCTTTGAGACAATGGCCTTTATTAAATGCACTATACAATTAAAGCAGAATTGACTTGAATGATTACATCATTTTTTTTTTTGTGAGTCTGAGAAGAGCTACAAGTTCTCCATCCTGTGGTTCTACTGTATGTCTAGATCTACCAGCCATTTCCTAGTTAGAATGCAACAGGTTTAACAGTGTTGTGTGGTAATGCAGCACCTGCTCACACTTACAAGAAGGTTATGCATAAATGCACATCCCCTAAAAATGACAAAAATAAAAATACATTTAGCCTAAAGCTTTCAAGTTCAATAGATGTGACTATTTACTCTAACCATGCTCCACAATACCAACAAGATAAAGCATGCAGTAAAGAGGAAATTAAAGGCTGAATAGCTTTTCAAGTGATTCAACATAAAGCGATTTTACAACAGTGTCAATTTGTTTTTGTTTTTTTATTGTCTCAGTGATTCAATAAGTTCATCCTCAGGTTTTTTTGTCTTGTGCAGGTGGTGTTTATATACATGACCCAATTCTTTTATGAATTCACCTTTCTTTCTTCATGTCTCTTTAATCTGATCTGAAAGTCAACGTTAAAGGAAAACATGAAACCAACTTTTGGACATCCCTGGAGTCTTTGATGGGGGGGGGTGGGGGGTGTTATATACTGCAGCAGCTGGAACACAGTGCTCGGGAGGACACTTCTGCTGACCTTGCAAAACATCAGTATGTCATTCCACATGAGGGCCATGCCCACTTTTATGGATCGCACTCAAGCAAATCTTATCACACTCACACACACTCCGGCGCGACTCTCTGCAACAGGTGAACTCAACTTCCGAGTGCAACACACACACACACACACACACACACCACACAAACGCATACTCACACTCTCTCCTTCTCTCACACACATGCACACCAGTGCACGGCAGCTATCATGGCGAATCAACACCAGCCATGCCTCATTGGCGTCCCAGTTGCCATATTACTGCTGGCGACTGTAGGCATTCTTCTGCTCTCCATCAACACCGAGGACGTGAATGAACCTGCTCAGTACATGGTAAAAAGAAAAACATCTTCACTCATTACATTTACCCTCGTTTAGTTTATTCTAAATGTATAAACGTGCTTTTATTTGATACGAACTTTCTTTAAAGCCGAACTGATGACGAGCTTTTCGTGATTTTAATGAATAACTCATTAACTTTTATTGCGCCTATTTATCCACATTTACGGTAATATGAACGCGCAGGGCGATTTAATATAATATCTATTTCCTCGTCTTTTGTTTGTATTGTAGAAATGTATGCGTATCAACATCATTAACTGTAACTGTAATCCTGAAATAATGGATCAACGTATATAATATTAGCACCAAATAATAGTAAATACTAATCGTTTTGCATCTTGAAATAAATTGTATATGAATGATGTTTGCTGTAAACATTTGGGGAAAGGATTGAATTATTTAAGCACACATACACAGAAATAGAGAGAGAGAAAAATCATTTGTATTCCTTCCAAGGGTTAAAAAACTTGGCTTAAAATTCTTAAAATAAAAGATTCGCTTGTTTGACTGTTCAATCATATTACCATAAGACCTGGTATATATGCGCATTGGGGGGGGGGGGGGGGTAATTACTGGCACAAGTGTTTTTTCCAGCACTGGTTGCTGCTGTTCAGTGACTAATTGAGTAATGGACTACATCCAAAATATTTCACACGATTACACTGACGTGTATACACACACTGTTAGAAGGTTGCATGCGGTTTAGGGCGTTGGTTTTGGCCTGATGTTTTTGCTTGAGCAGCTTCCTTTACTCTTCCCTAACCTCATTCATCAACCCTTCCAAAAGACAGAGTGCCATTTGCATGGGCGGTAAAGAAATGTGAAATGTATTCAAAACACGTCAAAGTGATTCAAATTCAGATTCTAGATATGTAAATCTCAAAAGAGTGAGGTGGAGTGATGTGATGTGATGTGATGCCCCTCTGAACAGTCTGTTGCAGCTCAGTCACATTCTGGATCCCAATATCTGAAATAATCCTACACCACAAAAGTGGACTAGTAATTTCAACCTTGAGTTGAACAGAAGTAATTTTTAAATCACGTCCGATCCACGGTGTTATTGATTGATAGGTTAGGTTGTAAAGATAGAGCAGTTTCTATAATGTCTATTAATATATTCATCATGATTAGGATTCATCTCACTTTGGAATCCTAATCAGGGGGGAATCTAATCAGGATGTGAAGAAAGTGAAGGAGGAGGTCTGACAATATTCATTAAGCTTGTGATTAAGCCACTTTAAGTAATTTAACAAGTAAATCCTGGGTTCCTAAAGATTACACCCTGCTTTATAGTTTTTAACACTGAAATATGATTTTCCAGTCACAACAGAAAGATTACACTACACTAATAGGTGTTTCTTTGAGCGTAAAAATAAATGTGAGCAAATATGAGACAAAACCTTCAGCTAGAGTGAAACTTGAACATCAAGGAAGTTGCATGTGTGCCCATTGATGTGGCTTTGTTGCATTCAGTTAAGAGCATTATGACAGTCAATCTCAAATGGTCTTGTGACCCAGTTAAAATAAAGGGGAACTATAATTCCTCATGATTATCAAATGCTTTGCAGCTGAGCTCTGGTGCAAAAGCATAGTGTAAGCTTTGCATATTTATTTATGAGGTTAGATAATAGCAAGACATATTTTGGACATGTGCAGAGGAGGGACATGGGGTATATCGGTAGGAGAATGTGGATGGATGTGGTGAAGGAAGACATGCAGGTAGTTGGGTTGAAAGAGGAAGATGTAGAGGACGGGGGGTATGGAGACGGATGATCCGCTGTGGCGACCCTTAATGGGAGCAGCCGAAAGAAGAAGAAGAAGAAGGGTGTGGCGAGATATAAACCTGGAATGGTAAAAAGCCAGCATAAATTGTAGGATGTGTGTAATACAGTACATCTTTATGCAAAAGATCTCTGATCAGTGTAATGTTCACTAGTGATTTGTGTCATTCTTTTTAGTGTTGTTTGATAGACATGTATTGTGTTTCATTCAATTTAAGATGAACAGTTCATGAGAATAAAGGAAATGATACAAATGTCACCCCCATTTATTGTACTGTATTTATTTATCTCTTCATTTAAAAAAGAAAATAAGGAAAGTGCTTGCCATTCTGCTTGAGTTAGGAGATGGAATGTGTTGCCTCTGGCTTTGGTGTGTGCAAAATCACACTGGACTGAACTCATACAAAGTGCTGCAAAGTGGTAGACCTTGCCAGTTATTACCTTTAGGAACGGACACAGCATTATAGGAAATGAAAGCAGGTTCAATAACAGGGTGAGTGGAGCAAAAGGGAGTGGTGCAAGTTGTTTTGAGACAACTTAATCCATGGTGACATAATCTTGTTAAATCTATCTGGTTGTTTGTGTTTCCGTAACATTCGCAGGAGCGTTTATCAGTAGCTATGGATATAGAAATGGAAAATCTCAGCCAAACACATTCACACACAGTCTCACTGTCGAGTTATATTTCTTAGTTCAATTTGAAACTTATTTTTGATTCTTTAACCCTGAGTTTTGGTGATCAATATAAAGCCTTCGCTGTCAGTGTGAAGACACAGCAGATAGAGTGAAGCTGTACACAAACTCAACAGAAGGGTGGAGTGCAGGTCTGAAACGGGAATGCTGCTCTAGTTGCATGTATTGTCTTGTACATGTGATCTTGCCAGAAACAAGGAGAAAAGCCCCTTGTGCTTCAGCCTTGCCCTTGGGGCAAATTAGCTTTTTTTTTTTTTTTTTTTTTTTTTCCAAAACAAAAGCGAACATTAAGATTTGTTCTGTAATTTAAATAATGTGCACAAATAACAACATTGTTTTGTCGGAGGGTCCAAAACTATCCAAATTGTCTTTCTAACAGTAAAAGATTTGTATCTTCACAAACCCCGGCCCCTGCTCAGTTTTGGCATTCTGTAAAGTTATCGGGCTTCGAAGTTGTTTGACTGATACCAAATTCAACCTTCCACGTGTTTTTGCAGTATGGTATCGTCCTGGATGCTGGATCCTCCCATACAGCCATGTTTATCTACAAATGGCCTGCAGACAAACAGAACGACACTGGCATCGTCAGCCAGCATGACGAGTGCCATGTGCAAGGTGAGTACAAGAAAAGTGTGTGCATGTACAAGCTTGAACAGATGTGCCAGGGAGAAAGAAATACAATAACTCCTATTCAATTTAAGAATTTTACACACAGGATTGACATTTAAAGAAATGTATAAAATGTCGTACGAGCAGTGATTTGAGTTCAAAAGTATATACATTTGAGACAGTGAGGAAAAATGGTTTTTCAGTGAAGCTGAGATTGAGATGCGTTTGCCTGATGTGGGAACAGTTATAGGGGTTACTTTATTTCTTTTCTTTTTTTTTTTTCTTTTTTTTTTTTTTTTTTTTTACAAATGAAGCAGTTTTGGGCTATAAACAGGTGGGAGACTGAGCTGAATCGCATTTTAGTTCTTCAAATCTAATAGACCAGATCTTTTAGTAAATATTAGCGGTATCTCATCTCAGTTTTAGAATCCCAATAATGTATGTTGAAATTGAAACACAAATTTGGCACAGAATGCTACAAAGGTCTCTACAAACACTTAGTCAACGTGATTATCTAGCGCTGAAATTGCCATGGCTTGCTTCCATGTTCTCATGCTTATTTGTTTTTTTTTTTTTTTTTTTGCAAAAGTTGTTTTGCAAATTTGAATCTGAACTTGAAAAATTTGACATTGGATTTTTCCAGAAAAAACTGCATTTAGATTTTCTACATCTGATTATTATTACAATTAATATTATCCTTATTTGATATGATCCTTTTTTACATTTGAAGCAATATACAGTAAGTGGAACACAATGTTTTTATTTTGCTCCGATTCAACTACATAACTAACAATTCAGGTTTGTACTTTAATTTTTTTAATTAAATTTTTTTTTATTATAGATGTTCTTCGAACACAATCTAACATTATGAAGGCATTGCGATGATGTTGGTAGGTTTATAAAGAAAGCTTGACTAAATAAAAGGTTTCTAAATATTGACCTCGAACTTTGTTTACCTAATTAGCAGTGAAATTACACTGGTTAAAACCCTAACAGATGTTCACTCATAAACTTCCTCAGTCAGTCGAGGTCATATTCACAGGTCACAGAACATCTAATTTCATCTCGTTTTCACTTCATTTTTTTTCCAGGTTCTTTAAAGGAAAAGGTCCTTATTTTTTGTTTAGTATTCTCAAAAAGATTTGACCAACAACACTTTCAGTTCAGGTTCCCCATCACCCACGTTGACACGATGGCACAACCACATGACAAAGAAGCTCGATTTAATGATTGTATTATGATGATTGTTGCTAAGAGATGATTTGAGGAAACATCTGGCATGTCAAAAATCAACCTCTGTTCCCTTTATCACCGCACACTCGCATCTTTGGAAAGAGAACTTAAGTTTCAGTTTAAATCATGATTTTAAATGAAGCAATAAGTTTGAGTTTATTTTGAAACCGTTTATTTAGGATTAGGAATATCAAGCTATGCCAGTCAGAGAGGAGGAGCTGCTCGTAGTCTGGAGCACTGCATGGAGCAAGCTATGAAGGTCATCCCCGATACAAGACATAAAGCCACACCCTTATATCTTGGAGCTACTGCTGGCATGAGATTACTGAAGTGAGTCATCTTTTCCAGAAGATCTAATCAGGTCTTTTCCAGTGAATAAATGCTTTCCAGAAATGATTGTTGTCTGTTTTGTGTACAGCATTTCTCAACCCAAAGATTCAGAAGAGATATTAAAGGAAGTACAAGAGAAGATGAAGAGCTATCCTTTTCATTTTAAAGGGGCAACCATACTGACGGGGCAGGAGGAAGGTGCATATGGCTGGGTCACTGTTAACTACCTGTTAGAGAACTTTATCAAGGTAATCAGGCTAACAATCGATATATTCATCAGCAGCATCATCATCATCATCACCGCTTACACATTTTTATTTTTTATCTCATTGTGCCGCTCATAGTGCTCCATAAAGACACCACATTTTGTAAATTATTATCATTTTAATGACATTACTCATGTCATAAATACTGTAAACTATAATTGGAATGTACAGCAATGATTGTGTATTTGTGTGTTCAATTTGTCAAAATATTTGTTGTTTAATAATTTAGTGAATTTGGCTTGAACTTGTATCACTTTTATTTATACATTATGTACTTTGCTGCTTTGCAATGAAAAAAATGCTGTTTTGCAATAGATATGCTGAGAAAAACAGCGGAAGTGGAAACATTAGCACTGTCATCATATGTGTAATTTCCTGGTCAGACACTTAACTTCAGCAAACACTTCACCTGGTGTTAATAAGCTTTTCTTTTTCTTTTTCATAGACAACAAATAAAACAAAATAACTAGTTTTCCTAAAACCTAATTTTAAAGCACTGCAACCTGACCAGGATCATCATCATCTTTCGGCTGCTCCCATTAGGGGTCGCCACAGCGGATCATCCGTCTCCATACCCCCCTGTCCTCTACATCTGCCTCTTTCACACCAACTACCTGCATGTCTTCCTACACCACATCCATGAACCTCCTCCTTGGCCTTCCTCTTTTCCTCCTACCTGGTGGCTCCATCCTCAGCATTCTCCTACCAATATAATTCATGTCCCTCCTCTGCACATGTCCAAACCATCTCAATCTCGCCTCCCTCACCCTGTCTCCAAAACGTCCCTCTAATAAACTCATTTTTAATCCTGTCCATCCTCGTCGCTCCCAATGAAAACCTCAACATCTTCAGCTCTGCTACCTCCAGCTCCACCTCCTGTCTTTGACTCAATGCCACTGTCTCTAATCCATACACCATCGCAGGTCTCACCACAGTCCTATAAACGCAACCTGACCAGGATGGTGTAATTTGGCACTTATTTTAACCTAAAATTTGTATCTGTTTAAAACTCATTAGATGTGTTTTAAACATATTTTTGAAACCCTATTATAACTGTATTGTCTGCTCTGCTTCACTGTTGTTCCTTTGCCCTGTTTCTGTTATCAGTATGGGTTTGTGGGCCACTGGTTTTCCCCTGGCAAAGAGACGGTTGGTGCACTAGATTTCGGTGGTGCCTCTACTCAGATTACCTTCGAAACCAAGGACAAAGTGGAGAACAAAAACAATCTAATGACTCTGCGGCTGTACGGCAGAAGCTACAGCATCTACACTCAAAGCTTCCTGTGCTACGGCAGGGACCAGATGCTGCTCAAACTCCTGGCTCAGCTGGTTAAGGTAAACAGTGGCTCTGCCATAGCGATCTGTGGCATCCAGTAAACAAGTTAAATCAGTATTACATACTGGCTATCTGAGTTCACTGGAATGGTTTTTAATATTGAATTCCGCCATTTTAATTTCAATTAAATTGCAGTAGAAAAAGTGTAGGGGTTATACAGGGGATATTTATATACTGTACCTTAAATGACAGAAATAGCTGCATTATGATTTTTATTTGTTGATAATGCGTTTTCAGCTCTTCAGATCCAGCAGTCTTGTCGGAATTTGATCTCACTGCAATTATTGCTTCAATCTTTTTGTGTATTGCATAATACAACTCAATAGATTTCTTTCATAAGCACAAAGTCATTATTTTTAGGAATTTAAAAAGATGCATTAAATGGATTCAGATGGTCAAGCCTAAAACTAGACTAGAGATCATGTGGTATATGATTAATCAGAGATGAATAAAAGAGGCTGGTTTGCGCAGTATTTACCATTTAATATGAATGAAAGAGAGATACTACATCAGGGACCGTGACGTCGCCCGGTATGGCGCAGCCGGGGCCCCACCCTGGAGCCAGGCCCGGGGTTGGGGCTCGTATGCGAGCGCCTGGTGGCCGGGCCTTCCCCCACAGGGTCCGGCCGGGCTCAGCCCGAAGGAGCGACGTGGGGCCGCCTTCCAGTGGGCTCACCACCTGCAGGAGGGACCGTAAGGGGCCGGTGCTAAGAGGATCGGGCAGCAGTCGAAGGTGGAGGCCTCGACAACCCGATCCCTGGACACGGAAGCTAGCTCTAGGGACGTGGAATGTCACCTCGCTGGCGGGGAAGGAGCCTGAGATTGTGCGTGAGGTTGAGAGGTTCCGACTAGAGATAGTCGGGATCACCTCTACGCACGGCCTGGGCTCTGGAACCACACTCCTCGAGAGAGGATGGACTCTTTACAACTCTGGAGCTGCCCATGGTGAAAGGCGTCGGGCTGGTGTGGGTTTGCTTATAGCCCCCCAGCTCAGCCGCCATGTGTTGGAGTTTACCCCGGTGAACGAGAGGGTCGTTTCCCTGCGCCTACGGGTCGGGGATAGGTCTCTCACTGTCGTGTGTGCCTACGGGCCAAACGGCAGTATAGAGTACCCGGCCTTCTTGGGGCCTCTGGGAGGGGTGCTGGACAGTGCTCCGACTGGGGACTCCGTCGTTCTACTAGGAGACTTCAATGCACACGTGGGCAGCGACAGTGACACCTGGAGGGGCGTGATTGGGAGGAACGGCCCCCCTGATCTGAACCCGAGCGGTGTTCAGTTATTGGACTTCTGTGCTAGTTACAGTTTGTCCATAACGAACACCATGTTCAAGCATAAGGGTGTCCATCAGTACACGTGGCACCAGGACACCCTAGGCCGCAGGTCGATGATCGACTTTGTGGTCGTTTCATCTGACCTGCGGCCGTATGTCTTGGACACTCGGGTAAAGAGAGGGGCGGAGCTGTCAACTGATCACCACCTGGTGGTGAGTTGGATCCGATGGCGGGGGAGGAAGCTGGACAGACTCGGCAGACCCAAGCGTACTGTGAGGGTCTGCTGGGAACGTTTGGCCGAGCCTCCTGTCAGCGAGATCTTCAACTCCCACCTCCGGCGGAGCTTTGACCAGATCCCGAGGGAGGCCGGAGATATTGAGTCCGAGTGGACCATGTTCTCCACCTCCATTGTCGAAGCGGCCGCTCGGAGCTGTGGCAGTAAGGTCTCCGGTGCCTGTCGAGGCGGCAATCCCCGAACCCGGTGGTGGAAACCGGAAGTAAGGGATGCCGTCAAGCTGAAGAAGGAGTCCTACCTGGCCTGGTTGGCTTGTGGGACTCCTGAGGCAGCTGACGGGTACCGGCAGGCCAAGCGAACTGCAGCCCGGGTGGTTATCGAGGCAAAAACTCGGGCCTGGGAGGAGCTCGGTGAGGCCATGGAGAAGGACTATCGGCTGGCCTCGAAGAGATTCTGGCAAACCGTCCGGCGCCTCAGGAGGGGAAAGCAGTGCCCCACCAATGCTGTTTACAGTAGAGGTGGGGAGCTGTTGACCTCAACTGGGGATGTCGTTGGACGGTGGAAGGAATACTTCGAGGATCTCCTCAATCCCGCCGTCACATCTTCCATTGAGGAAGCAGAGGCTGAGGGCTCAGAGGCGGACTCGTCCATCACCCAAGCTGAAGTCACCGAGGTAGTAAAGAAACTCCTCGGTGGCAGGGCACCGGGGGTGGATGAGATCCGCCCTGAGTACCTCAAGTCTCTGGATGTTGTGGGGCTGTCTTGGCTGACACGCCTCTGCAGCATCGCGTGGCGGTCGGGGACAGTGCCTCTGGAATGGCAGACCGGGGTGGTGGTCCCTCTTTTTAAGAAGGGGGACCGGAGGGTGTGTTCCAACTATAGGGGGATCACACTTCTCAGCCTACCTGGGAAAGTCTATGCCAGGGTACTGGAGAGGAGAATACGGCCGATAGTAGAACCTCGGATTCAGGAGGAACAATGTGGTTTTCGTCCAGGCCGTGGAACACTGGACCAGCTCTATACCCTCTACAGGGTGCTGGAGGGTTCATGGGAGTTTGCCCAACCAGTCCACATGTGCTTTGTGGATTTGGAAAAGGCATTCGACTGTGTCCCTCGCGGCGGCCTGTGGAGGGTGCTCCGGGAGTATGGGGTCGGGGGCCCTTTACTAAGGGCTGTCCGGTCCCTGTATGACCGAAGCAGGAGCTTGGTTCGCATTGCCGGCAGTAAGTCAGACTTGTTCCCGGTGCATGTTGGACTCCGGCAGGGCTGCCCTTTGTCACCGGTTCTGTTCATAATTTTTATGGACAGAATTTCTAGGCGCAGCCAGGGGTCGGAGGGTGTCCGGTTTGGTGACGACACGATTTCGTCTTTGCTCTTTGCAGATGATGTTGTCGTGTTGGCTTCATCAGACCAGGACCTTCAGCATGCACTGGGACGGTTTGCAGCCGAGTGTGAAGCGGCTGGGATGAGAATCAGCACCTCCAAATCCGAGGCCATGGTCCTCAGTCGGAAAAGGGTGGCTTTCCCACTTCAGGTTGGTGGGGAGTTCCTGCCGCAAGTGGAGGAGTTTAAGTATCTTGGGGTTTTGTTCACGAGTGAGGGAAGGGTGGAACGGGAGATTGACAGACGGATCGGTGCAGCTTCTGCAGTAATGCGGTCGATGTACCGGTCTGTCGTGGTGAAGAAGGAGCTGAGCCGCAAGGCGAAACTTTCGATTTACCGGTCAATCTACGTTCCTACTCTCACCTATGGTCATGAGCTCTGGGTCATGACCGAAAGGACAAGATCCCGGATACAGGCGGCCGAAATGTGCTTCCTCCGCAGGGTGGCTGGGCGATCCCTTAGAGATAGGGTGAGAAGCTTAGTCACTCGGGAGGAGCTCGGAGTAGATCCGCTGCTCCTCCACATCGAGAGGGGTCAGCTGAGGTGGCTCGGGCATCTGTTCCGGATGCCTCCTGGACGCCTTCCTGGGAAGGTGTTCCGGGCGCGTCCCACTGGGAGGAGACCCCGGGGAAGACCTAGGACACGCTGGAGAGACTATGTCTCCCGGCTGGCCTGGGAACGCCTTGGTGTCCCCCCGGAAGAGCTGGAAGAAGTGTCTAGGGAGAGGGAAGTCTGGGCATCTTTGCTTAGACTGCTGCCCCCGCGACCCGGCATCGGATAAGCGGGAGAAGATGGATGGATGGATGGATGGATGAAAGGCTCAGAGTCTGTGGTCACATTTTTACAAAAAAAACATTCATGGTTTTGTAAGAAACAATAGAGAACGAAAAAAAAAACCCGAAAAAAGCTGAAAGGGAACAAATCTTTCTAACAATAAAAATAAAATTCCTTGGAAAAATAAACTCAACACATTTTTATTTCAATTTTTGACATTATAGATTATTTCTGACATTTGGTTCAAGTTAGCAAAGACATTAGTGCCATGAGACGACTGTCCCGTGATCTGAAGCAAGCGTTGTGGTTTCTTGTCTTGCATGCAGACATCTCGCCCACGATCTGTCTTTTAACATTGTTTTTTGTTGCCTTCTAATCCTGAACGAATGCATCACATTACATTAATACATCTTTCAACTGCCTTCAAGAATGTATTTGAAAGTGAAACTGTTAATTTATCAGTAGAGATATGATTGTGTTTTTCACTTCACTAATTCACCCTGAAAGGTCAAACAATAACTCTAGTTCCATCAAAAAATATAGATTTTATAGATTCCTTAGCCGTGCAAGAATGAGACATTACTTTTTCTGAACAAATCAACATTTTTCTAGTTTATTATAAAGTAAAATCCTCCCCAAACTAAACTAACTTGGTGATTGCATGACTAAACTGGCCTGACAAACCAAACCACAGTAACCACACTTGAGACTTATATTAGCGGCTTTGTAAATGTTGCGTGATGCATGCCAATTGTGAGAAAATGAAACATATTTTTACAAATATATTTACAGGTTTAATCCCATAATAGTAGTTTCAGCATTTTTAGTTTGCTTGTATGATTTGGCAGTAGCACAGTTCAGAAAACAAGCAAAATCATGCTTCCTGTTCTTGAGTGTCCTCACAGGCCCACTATCGGGGCAATTCCATGGGAACAAAATAATGCCGTTACTCCTTTGTGAATCCTTTGGTCTGGAATCTTGGGCTTTCTGGCTCTCATAGCAATCTTGCATGTAGCCATCCCACTTTCTGACATGTTCATCACAGAATGTGGTCACTGTGACTTCAACAGAAATTGAACCAAACAAGGAAAATCCTTAACAATTAGTTGTAACCTGATATGGTTCCTTCATTCGTGGCCTATCAGCTTCAAGTTCATGTGTTCTGAAGTGTTTTTTTCTGCTCATTATTGGTTGTAAGGGGCGGTTCTTAAGTCACTGTAAACTTTCTGACTTCTATCATGATCAAGACGTTCCTGATGATCACTGAATAGACTGTATTTCATGTTTCTGTAATCAGTCTCATCTATCATCCATCTCTTTTTCTCTTTCAGTCCCAGGGAACAGATAAACCCCTAATCAACCCTTGCTATCCAATGGATTACAATGTGTCTATAACACTGGATAAGTTAGATTCTCCGTGCACCAATGTCAACAAATCGATTACCCGTGGCAAAGAGCTTAAGTTTGTAGGCTCGGGGAACTACCAGCACTGCCTGGGGAACATGACGCAAATCTTCTCCTTCCAGTCCTGCAGCTACACCAATTGCTCTTTTAACGGTGTCTTCCAACCCAATGTTGCTGGCAAATTTATGGTAGGTTTGATGATTTTGGCAGATGCTTTTAGTAGAGTATATAGCTCTTTCACACATACTGTACAAACAGGAACATATGCAGTTCAGTTTAAAAAAAAAAGAACCAGATGGTGTATTATGTTTGTTGAGCAAATAGTGTGAAACAGTGGATTATTTGTGTACCAACGTGTCCCATCATGAACACCACAGTGCAAGTATTGTAGCTGCAAAGGAACAAAACAAGGGTACCTATGAGAGCTGTGTATAGTTTCTCTCTTGTGCTGTTCCTGTAGCTCCTGTAACAAAAGGTGGCATTAAATGCACTCCAGCACTCATCACATTAATGTTTGTCGAAATATTCACTTCAAATACAGACTATGCAGTTTACATTGTGTCAAAACTCAAAATGTATATACTATATGGGTTAATCATTAAGCTTTAGCAGTATGGAGCTTTATTAATGAAGCACATTTATATAGACTATAATATGCCATAATATACAAATACAATGTTATGGAAATTTAAACGGTATAAAAATGTAAAAATTAAATAAACAAAATATAAATCATCTGGACAGTATGAAGCCTGTCAGTCACCTATTACACATTGATCAAATGGCGGCATGTACAAACAGGACCCAAAATGGCATTAAATCTGCGATGACTAAATGTGATCCGCATATTTGATTTGGCACATGTTTTACGCTGGATGCCCTTCCTAACGCAACCCTCCCCATTTACCCGGGCTTGGGACCGGCACTAAGAGTGCACTGGCTTGTGCCCCCCTAATGGCTGGGTTCTGCGATGACTAAATACTGTGTTATTTTTTTCCACAGTACTCCACCTTTGTAATAACCTTCAGATCTCATGATTTATACTAGATTTTGTGATTCCAAATGAACTTGTTTCACAGTCTTTAAAGTCGGATCCTGTTTGAACTTTAATCAAATAATCCTGTGTACACAGTTTCAAAGCACATTCAAATCATTTACCTGGAGCGGCGAAGGATACGAAGGATTTCGAGTATGCTACTAAAAATGACGATGTGAACTTAGTTGCTGTAATATTTAAGCCAAAAAGCGAATTCTATGACTTGCATGGATTTCTGTTTTTGTAGAAAATCTGTAAAACAGAGTAACGTATGTTCTCGCTCTCTCTCTCTCTCTCTCTCTCTCTCTCTCTCTCTCTCATTTGCATCAGGCATTTTCTGCTTTCTACTACATTTACAACTTCCTGCAGCAGGCCACAGGCATAACCATCACTTCCCCCAAGCTCCTAGACCAGGCCGCCTTCACCGTCTGCAACATGAGCTTCCATGAGGTTCGACTCTTCTGTGCTAATTCTGTCCCCTGCTATTCAAGGCTATCCATCTACATATTTAACATTCACATTTCTCAGACCTGTAAAGGAAAGCAAGCAGAAGTTTATCCTACACTAAACATCTATACTGCATTTAGCATCAGTTTGTACTTTTTGTGTAAACGTGTATGAAGTGCAGTACAGCATCTGCATTGTAGAATTAGTATTATAATGCTAGTAAATATAGTACAAGGTTATATTGACATTTCCATGACAAAGAAATCAATGCAAATTTCATTCAAAGTATGCAAATGTTTTTTCTTTTGTTGAATGTAGCTCACATTTTAAACAGATTGTTTTATTTTGGTATATAAGGAATGAGTAGGACCTTTTAATGTCAGAAAATAATTGTCCAGATAGCGGCGGGGCCTCGTGATTCTTTTTGAGGTACAATTTTGTGCATTTATCGACATGCCAAAAACACGCTTCTTATCTATTACATGATTCAGAGCAGGTTTTTGATAAGCATTCCAACCATTTAAATAAATTTTATTTCTTGCACACCAAAATCTATTCGATTCCAAAATGTGTCCTGCTGTCAACAATAACAAAATATTTGGGTTCCTTGCAAAATATTTGCAAATGTTTTTCTGTTTGGTTTGACAAAAAAAAAAACAATGGCAGGTTCTTTGTAAACTAAATCCACCTGCTTTCAGGGTAATTGCCAAAAAAGACCTTTCACGCTATACACATTATACAACTAATTCAGTTCAATTCGAGTTTATCTCTCTAGCACCTTTTACAATGGACATTTATAGAAAAAAAAAATAGAACCTACAATTATAGAACAAAATTCACTAATATTCAAATGTATGTGTATTTATCCCTGATGAGCAGCCTGGGGCAACTTTAGCAAGGAAAACCCTTAGATGGTATGAGGAAGAAACCTTGAAAGGGACCAGACTCAAAATGAAACCCCTCCTTTGCCATGAGAAATATAATGAGCGTGTGTGTTTATTGCCCAACACACCGGAGTGTGTGATTATTAGTAATGTCCTTTCTACAGTCTTATACAGGCAGTTGGAGGTGTGGAACCAGAAGCTCCTGAGCAACTCACAAATCAACATCTGAGATCATTATAGATTCAACACCAACTCCTCCATGCCAGAGCCTTTAACTGTTCACTGACAGAAACAGCAGAATGTTTTTGAGTATTGATTAAGAGGTTGCTTATCCTCAAAGTCCAATCTTTGAAATGTTCATGAGGTGGTACACAACTGGAGCTGGCACAACCTCCAGATGCCTCAGGATCCATGCGGGGGGGTCGGCATTTTCTTACCTTAATAAGGTGGCGAACAACTGGAGCTGCCCCAATCTCTGGATGCCTCGGGATGGTAAAGAAAGAACAACTGAAAGGAATTAGTGTAGCTTCGTTGATAATTTTAACAAGCACAAAATCGACAATGTGCATTCAATCGTATGTGTTGGAGCACATGGTTATGATAAGTGTTGTGTATATGTGTAGATCTCGCTAAAAAGATACTTCTTTAAACTGCGCTTAAACTGGGAGAATGTGCCTGAGTCTCAACACTGTCAGGAAGGCTATTTCAAAGTTCGAGCTAAAGGTGAGAATGCTCTACCACCTTTCGTGAAGGTTTGGTTATTTTAAGAACTATTAGGAGTCTGGAGAATATAGATCTCAAAGAGCATGACAATTACAAGCATGTTGCTATCGCTTAAAGATGAGAAAAATATCTTGTATTACATTCTAGTGTTTACGTTTACAATATGTAATACCTGCTGTTTAGGTGTACACTGGAGTTGCATTTTCTGTACATTAAGTGTACAATGTTCCTTATCCATGCACTGTACTCTCTCTCTGTATTAAAGATGCTGAAACTGGTTCCAGATCAAAAAAAACGACTGCACGACTACTGCGCAGCCACGGTCTTCATGCAGGTGCTATTTCTGAAAGGTTACAAATTTGACCCCGAAACTTTCTCCCACATCTCCTTTCAGAAGAAGGTAAGCTCTGAGTACAGGTTTCCAGACCAGAGAATTAAAATAGAATAGAATAGAATAGAATAGAGGTTTTTTGGATTTTACCGATACCCACAGCTAGGTTGGACCGTACTTGCCAATTCATCAACAGATTGTTAAAATTAAAAATGGATTAAAACAAACATACATAACACTCAATGTAAAATAGTACTAACTTTATTTAAAAATGTATATATTCATTATATTATAAGAGACTAAAAGAAAAAGAAACACCAAATAAATAAAAACATTTACATCCAAAATTATATATATATATATAAGAACATTACAAATAAACACCACACAGTGGCAGTAATTTGCCTCTAGAGGTCACTCTCATACTGTATAGTCACCTGGAAAAACTATTGATATGGATTTGTGCTATAATTTCAGCAATTGAACCTCTTGAATAGAACTCATTTATAGAACTGAGCAGATGAGAGTTAAGGGCCCTGTTCAAGGTCCCAGCAGTGACAGCGTGGTGGTGCTGGGATATAAACTCACAACCTTTTGATCAGGAGTTCAACATCTTAACCACTGAGCTTCCTACCGCACTAAAAGAACATGATTTATGAAATTGGTTGATTTTTTAAAATGTATAGAATTCATCAGTCTATCTAAAGTTCTTAACTGTTGTGTTATGATGATTTATTGTGTATTTCTTCTCTGATTGTATCTCACTGATTGCTGTGTTTCTAGGCAGGGGACACTTCAGTTGGTTGGGCTCTTGGTTACATCCTGAACCTGAGCAACCTTGTGCCATCTGAGAGCGTATCCCTGAGAAAGGCTCTTCGTCCAGGAGCCTGGAGCATGCTTGTTTTCCTCTTCGCGTTCCTACTCATCCTAGCAGTCGTCTTTCTACTAGTGATTATGTGTCGCAAGAAGAAAGGAAATGCTGCTGGGATATAATTCTGACTGTTTAAAATGTTTTTATTTTTGGTTTTTATGCACTGAATGGACAGGACAGTGGTAAAGGGCTGTTTTTAACCCCTGAAGTATCGTCATTATTTCAGTAGGTCGGGTAAACGAAAAGTACACTGAAACTATGAGATTTAAAAAAAAAAATGTAGCATAAAGAATGAGCTCAGTAGAAAACAAACCCGGAACGGGCCATTAAAATACGAAGAAAAAGAAATAATGTTTTTTGTTTGTTTGTCTTTAATAAATACATTCAGGGTCATTTTAACATAAGTTGTGTGGATTTGGTTTTAGTTAACAGTTTTTAAATGAAATGTTTAGAGAGTATTTTTTATAATGTGTGCATTTTATACACAGCTATGATGGTGAAGAAAAATTGGAATTTAAATAAAACTGTATTTTCTACATGTTTTGTGTGTGTTTACTCTTACACTTTAATTATATTTATAAAATGTCTACATGACCAAACAGTACAGTACAGTAAATACAGCAGAAAAGAATGTAGAGGGTGCATTAATACTGGATATGTAGGAACCTTTTTCATGCGGAACTATTGATCTGGCAGGTCAGGGCTACACGGTCGGTTTTGTCGCGCGCTCAGGAAGCGTGTAAATGCAAAGCGCTCTAAAATAATACACTTTCGGCGAGTGTCTTTTTTTTATTTCGTTTTTTCCAACGCGCATCAGCGTGTAGAGTAAAAGTATTGCAGGACAGCAGAACTACAGTCAGCGCAAGATGTTCGCCGGGTTGCCTGAGCTCGGGATTTCCAATGGCGAAGATCTGAAGGAAACTTTGACGAACTGCACTGAGCCTCTGAAAGCTATTGACCAGTTTCAGGTAACTGTTATTAGCACACTGGTTCCATTGTGGCAATACAGTGAGACTTTTTCTTTATAAGTGATTTGATTTCCACACAAAAAAGTGTGTGAGATGTGAAACTGATGCGTTGCTCGGACGGGCTCATTTAAACGGGACACGTTGAAGGTGCAGTGATCAATTTTTTTAAACCAGTGTATCAAGACGTGGATTTCAGAAACGTGTGTTAAACGTATTGGTTTGGATGCGCCTCCTGTCAATCACTCGATATTTGCTGAGTATAGGGGCGGGGCTTAGAGAATATGGGCGGGATGATTCAAAATCTAGAACCTACCTAAACATTATAAATCTGATCCAAAGTCTAATCTCATTTTACTTAGTTTTATTTCGCTTAACATTGCATATGTTTAACTATTGTAAATAATGTATATCAAAGCATATAGTATCTGCGAGAGTGAAAGGGAAAGTTTATAGGACTGTGGGGAGACCTGCGATGTTGTATGGTTTAGAGACAGTGGCATTGAGTAAAAGACAGGAGGTGGAGCTGGAGGTAGCAGAGCTGAAGATGCTGAGATTTCCGTTACGAGTGATGACAATGGACAGGATTAGAAATGAGTTTATTACATCTAGGACGTTTTTTTGTGGACAAGATGAGGGAGGTGAGATTGAGATGGTTTGGACTTGTACAGAGGAGGGACATGGGGTATATCAGTAGGAGAACGCTGAGGATGGAGCCGCAAGGAAGGAGGAAAAGAGGAAGGCCAAGGATGAAGTTTATGGATGTGGTGAAGGAAGACATGCAGGTAGTTGGTTTGAAAGAGGCAGATGTAGACGACGGGGGTGTGGAGACGGATGATCCGCTGTGACGACCGAAAGAAGAAGACGACGACGAGAGCACTAAATATTTTTTTAAATACTAATTGATAGTAGCATTGAGAACAGCGATTAACATACTGAAGCATAAAGAAAACATGCTGAAAAATGTTACTTACTGTATATCCTCTCACAAATGTTTGTGTTTCCGAGCATGGATCAAGTTGACTGACATTTGCGATAACGGACCATCAGGGCCAGGAAGACCTTCTCTGCTGACCTAAGCACTATCAGAATCACTGACTTACGTTTTAATTAGTTTTTTCATGAATATGTTGAAATTTATTCGCAGTAGTCGCATTATTTCATAGCTTTTCTCTTAGTTGCCCTGCTCCAAGTAGTGTGAGCTTCTTCACGTGTTACCAGAGTCAAAGAAATCTGCCATGAGGCCTTCAGAATCAGCACTTCGAGCGCCTGTAGTGTAAAGTACATGTTGCTTGAAGCTGTTGCTTTAACCAGGCACACAATAACGTCGGCATTTTCACGTCGTTCGACTGGATGGATAGAGAGGTCACTTGCATATGTTTGTGTGGATTTAATCGCAGCTTTTTGATTCCACGTGGCTGAAAATTAGATTGATTTGGTCTCTGATACATTTACAAGGCCATTTTCCAGAAGAGTTTTTCAAGAAAAGCTGGACATTGTGAGGAAAGGTCGGCCAAAACGGTCAAAGTGTATATTTATACTTTACTTTATACTTCCCCATGAAAAATACACAAAAATGCATGAAAAACCCAAAGTCATTTTCTGAGATTGATATTGATGCTTCTGCTAGAGATGATGTATGTGGGCTGCAGTCCAGCTTCAGGGGTGCAGCTGTGGCTACAGTGAAAGGAGACTTGTTGAATCGTGTTGATTGGGTTTTTTGCTTTATTAATGGAACTTATTTTAACTGTATGAGATTCTCTGTAATATTGATGGTTCCTATATGCGTAGTGTGATGATGATGGTATTTTGAAATGAATTGATTTAGTCACTGATTTAATATTATCAGAAGGATAAAACTCATTATGTAAGGTTCTGCTTGACCACAGCAGCTGATATGGTTCTGTGCAGACGGAGAATGGTATATTGTTGCCGACACTGCAGTCTGCGCTTCCTTTCCTCGATCTTCACGGCACTCCTCGGCTGGAGTTTCACCAGTCTGTGTTTGACGAGCTCCGGGAGAAGCTGATGGAGCGAGTTGCTGTCATTGCTGAAGGCAAAGATGAGGACAGGTAAGAGCACAACATCTGCAATGATACATTATCCTGTGGTTCTTTTTTATTTATTTTTGTATTTTTTAAACAAGATCTACACTTCTAGATCTTTACAAGACAAACCTGAAATAGTGCACTGGCATGGCATTTGATTTTGGGCTGCAGCTATCGATTATTTTAGTAGTCGAGTATTTTGCCGATTATTCCATCCATTAATCAGATAAGAAATACTTTTTCTTTATTACATTCACATTTTGGCATTTGGCAGACGCACTCATCCAGAGTGAATTACAACTGAGCAGGGGAGAGTGAGGGGCCTTGCTCAGGGGCCCAGCAGTGGCAGCTTGGTGGTGGTGGGATTTAAACTTCTGACCTTCTGATCCAAAGTCCAATGCCTTAACCACTGAGCTCCAACCTCCAGCATTAAAGAGTAATACTAAATACACAAGAGAAAATAAGACGTTTTGAAAGAAAAAGAAAAAGAAAAATTTACGTTTTTATTGCTGAAATTGCCTACAAGAATATCTATGAAAACTAAAACCTATTTAGTGCATTTAATTGTTATATTACATAAAAATGTAGAAACAAATATATATAAAAAAAATCATAAATAAATATATAAAAATCAATAAAAAAACGTTCAAAAAGGTAAACGCACTGTACAGTATTTTCATTATGTTTTAGTAAACTTTGGAAACTTTCTGAGTTTATGAGTTAAGCGAGTGGTGCGTCAGTAATAACGGTCCGTGAAGAAACACAATGCTTCGTGTGTGGTTCAATAATTTGCCTCAATACATTTATTTTATTTTTTATTGGCGTTACTCGAGGAATCGTTACTATTTATCGCAGAAACCGAAAAGAAATCATCAAACTATCACAAGATTATTATTCTTATATTCTCAAGGTATATTATTATTATTATTATTATTATTATTATTATTATTATTAAGAAAGATTTCTGTCAGAGAAGTATTATAAGGGTGGCTATTAAAAAAAAGCCACTGCTTAGCAGCAAACAGATATTTGAAGCTTGGCAGATGTGCATACAGCTGTATTTCATCCACTTCTAAAAAAAAAAGCGCACAAAGAGAAAGATTTGCAGTGGCTCAGAAACACATGAAGACCAATTTCACACTGTTTTGTTCACTGATTAATGGCGTGTTACACTGGATGGTCTAAGAATGTCAATACAGCTGTTGATATCGTCAGTTCTTTTACATGTGTAATAACATCCACATTGGGGATAAAAAATAAATAAAAATCTTCACACACACTGACTGTTTTGGACACACGAACAAAAGTGGCATGTGTATAATAATCTGGAACACTGTGTATATTCAATCCGACTTAGATACCACAAGCTGGAGGAACTTCTCGACAAGAGCTTTCCGCTGGTCAAAATGCCATCCATTCAGCCGGTGGTCATGCAGGTTATGAAACATTTACCAAAGGTGAGAGACGAATGGTGTCGTGTTTTCTGGTATTAACGATTTAATGTGGGTCTGTCGCTTCCGTCTTATTTCTTTTGTCCTGTTCATGCAGGTTCCAGAGAAGAAGCTGAAGCAGGTGATGGCTGATAAGGAGCTGTATAAAGTCTGTGCCGTGGAGGTAAAGAGGCAGATCTGGCAAGATAACCAGGCTCTGTTTGGTGATGAGGTCTCTCCTTTGCTCAAGCAGTACATCGTGGAGAAAGAGTCTGCGCTCTTAAGCAGCGACCTCTCCTTCCTACATAACTTCTTCAGCCCTTCTCCTAAAACCCGGCGACAGGGAGAGGTACACGCCGCCACGCTCATTAAACGCATCGTTTTTTTGATATGTTGAAGAATTGAAACAGAGAATTGGTTGGGGTTAAATGTGAATCTCGTAACAGGTTGTACAAAAGCTCACCCAGATGATCGGGAAGAACGTCAAGCTGTACGACATGGTGCTGCAATTCCTCAGGACACTTTTCCTGCGCACACGGAACGTGCACTACTGCACCCTGCGCGCCGAGCTCCTCATGTCCCTGCACGATCTGGACGTCAGCGAGATCTGCTCCGTCGACCCCTGCCACAAGGTGAGCAGCTGATGTCCACCTCAGCAGTAACAGTGTTGAGTCTGAAACTGGCAAAACAACGGCTGCGGGCAACATTGATGGACAGAAATGTGTTTAACTGGTTGTAGTGGTACCTACTGGGTTATAATTCTTACTTACTGCGAAGAACATTTTTGCATATGCATATTGAGGCTTTGTTGTTTGCAGACGCCAAGAAATGTTTTGAGGCCTTAAAGAATCCAAAACACTGCACTGCACTGCCACCTTGTGGCCGATCTGGTTCATGACGTTTCCATGAGTCATAAAGGGATATACAGTAATCCCCCGTTTATCGTGGTGGTTACTTCATGAATCCAATTTATTATGAGATGTATTGTTCAGTCTACATGTCTATTTTAGCGCAAAAAATATTAACAATAAAAAGAGAATATAATCGATGTATTTTCAGTGCTTAAAACCTTAAATTAGATGTAAAAGAATGCATGTGATTTTATTTGCAGTTCACTTGGTGCTTGGACGCCTGCATCAGGGAAAAGTTTGTTGATGCCAAGCGTGCCCGAGAGCTGCAGGGTTTCTTGGACAGTATGAAGAAAGGCCAGGAGCAAGTGCTGGGGTACGACCAGTTCAATAAAAGCGACAAAGCAGTTTGCTCTTGATGTACACAATAACGTTTTCCAGCACTGTGGTCATTCTGTGTACGGCTGTCTCTCACAGGGACCTCTCTATGATCCTGTGTGATCCGTTTGCAAGTAACACACTTGTCCTGAGCACAGTGAGGAACCTGCAGGAGCTGCTCAGCCAGGATGCCCTGCCCAGAGTACGAGTTCCTGATCAGAGTATAATAATAATGGTGGTGGTCGAAAACGAGCCTGTGTCTGTGCCTAAGAGATATATATATATATCTGTGCCTTTTGATATATACAAGGCTGCATTGATTCGAACGTTTATACAGATGTTCTTCAGGGAGGTCAAACTCGAATAAATAGGCCTTATTTATTCAAATAAAATTAATGCAATACACTTTATTATAATGATTTAAATTGAGTAATGTTTTAAATAGATACAAATTAAATCTTCCTATTTAGTGAATTTTATTTAAATAGTTTAAATTTGTTAGACCCCATTTGGGAAATACAGATGTGTATGTTTGTGTGTGTTTTTTACATTTAATATTTAATTTTCTAAAGATATGTTCTACTAAACTGTTCTACTTATTTCAACATATTTTAACCAACGTCTTCATTTAAGAAACACAAGATATTTATTGATTTATTTATTCATAAATGAAATCCTTCCCTCCCTCCATCCTTCCTTCATTCTCTCACTCCCTCGATACATGAGCTGTACATAAAACGCAAATAAATCTATAGACTGTGGCAAAAACATTGACAGGAAGTGTCGATTTCACGCACGAGACTAAACAGAACTTTCCGTTCACCACCTAATATGTTCGTTTCGCACGTAAAACAAAGATTGCATTCGGTACACGTGAAAGTCCTGTACCAAAACGGATCAGTACGAATGCGTATACCACTGCACCCCTATATCAGAGTATTAAAGCAGTTTTTGTGTATGAACAGGAGAGTCCAGACCTACTGCTACTCCTCAGGATGCTCTGTCTCGGTCAGGGCGCCTGGGACATGATTGACAGTCAGGTTTTCAAAGAGCCACGCCTGGTAAGTTCTTCAGTTAATAATAATATTAATAAAATTACTATATCTGGCAGCTGTGTTGTATAAAAATGTGGAGCGGTTCTTGCTTATAAACCTCCGCAGTCACTGCAGGGTAAAACTGTGTGTTTGTGTGTTTGTGTGTGTGTGTGTGTGTGTGTGTGTGTGTGTGTGTGTGTGTGTGTGTGTGTGTGTGTGTGATGGAAATCTGAAATGAACGCATCATTTGTTTTGTTTGTTTGTCACGTATTGTTTGTTAGGAATTGGAAGTTGTTACACGTTTCCTGCCAGCAATGATGTCCATAGTGGTGGACGATTACACATTCACTGTAGAACAGAAGCTCCCCAGTGAAGAGAAGAGCTCCCTCACTTACCCCAATACCCTCCCTGACACCTTCACCAGGTAATTCCACACACCTTCCAAGGAGACATGATGTCCACAGTGTGTACCCACGTTTACATGTCTATTATCCAGTTATTACTTTTCTTGTGTTCTTCTCAGATATCTGCAGGAAAACAGAGTTGCGTGTGAGATGGGTCTGTATTATGTTCTCCATATTGCTAAGCAGAGGAATAAGAATGCTCTACAGAGGTTGCTTCCTGCTCTGGGTAAGATGGCTCCTGGTACATGCTCTGTATTTGTTACAATACTGTATGTTAGAGATATAAATATGTATGTTGTATATTTTGTTTTCCAAGAAAGCTTTTAGCTTGCAAAAGCAGGACACACCTCCTTATTGTGGCTGACCCACAGACACTCCAATAATAAACCTGATAAATGCAGAGCCTATGCTCCCTTTACTGTAATGCACAGGCACAGTGACCACAGCTGAAAGATCGGCTGGAGACAACCCTGATTAGCTACAGTAAACAAACCTTTTTTTTTATTTTATTGAGTCTGTTAAAAAATAGACAGAGCCCACACCTCCTTAAATAGAACTTTAAAACCATTACTTCTAGAGTGAAATCAGACTCAGAGACCACACCTCCTTTAGAGGGACTGACGGACACAAAGACCACACCTCCTTGACAGGGACTGACCGACTCAAAGACCACACCTCCTTTACAGGGACTGACAGACTCCGAGACCACACCTCCTTCACAGGGACTGACGGACACAGAGGCCACACCTCCTTCACAGGGACTGACAGACACAGAGGCCACACCTCCTCCACTGGGACCGACGGACACAGAGACCACACCTCCTTTACAGGGACTGACGAACACAAAGACCACACCTTCTTCACAGGGACTGACACACATAGACCACACCTCCTTCACAGGGACTGACAGATTTAGAGACCACACCTTCTTTAGAGGGACTGAAATACTCAGAGACCACACCTCTTTTTACTGGGAAATAAGAAAAGGAGGGAGTAAATAATTCCCAAATTATTGTATATGAACCCATTTATAAGTAATCTAGTATAGTAAAGAAATGTTCCTGCACACTCCCGGTGTGATTTACTGTTACCACCTATTAAATATACAGACAAGTACAGTAAATGTGTATTTTATATATTTACCCACTGCTATTAAATCACTGCTGTGGTTCCCTGAAGTGGTCCTACGTGTAATGTGTGTGTGTGTGTATCTCTCTCCATCCCTGCAGTTGAGACATACAATGATATGGCATTTGGAGACATTTTTCTTCATCTCCTTACCGGCCATGTGACTCTTCTATCTGATGAGTTCGGCAACGAGGAGTTCTGCACGTCTGTCTTTGACAACTTCCTGCTCACATCCTCCTCCAGGTCAGTTTTCTAGTGAACAAGCCTGGGCTTTGCTCTGCTGCAGTACTTCCTTTACACATTTATAGCGGTTGACTTAATATATAGTGGTGACTCATATCAGGGTTTACCAACTCAGACCCGCGGTCTCTATCTGGGCCCTGTGGCAGCCACATTTATGTATCTGTGCCGTCACGTCGGTTATTTTACAACCCCAATTACAAAAATGTTCGGACATTCTGTAAAAAAGTTTCAAAAAAGTCTGAGCAAGACCATGTTTATCTCTGTGTAGCATCACGTCTTTTGTCTGTATACTGTACATCTGGGAACTGAGGAGACTAGTTGCTTATGTTTTGGAAGAGGAATGTTGTCCCATATTTGACTGATACAAGATTCTAGCTGCTCAAAAGTTCTGAATGTCCTTTGTTGTTGTTTTTATTTTTCGTTTCATGATGCACCCAATGTTTTCGAATGGTGAAAGGTCTGGACTGCAGGCAGGCCAGTTCCACACCCAGACTCTTCTACTACAAAGTCATGCTATTGAAAATAGATGCAGTATGCAGCTAGAATTGTTTTGCTCAAATATGCAAGAACTTCCCTGAAAAATATGTTTTCAGCCATTCATCATCGATGGAGCCTTTCCAAATGCTGCCCATTCCACAGGCACTAATGCACTCCCATAGAGTTTCAGCTTTTTAAACAGAGCGATGATAAAAAGCCAGATGGTCCCTCTCCTCTTTAGTCCAGAGAATGTGTTGTCCATGGTTTCCAGAAAGAAATAAAAATTTTGATACGTCTGACCATCGAACAGTTTTCCAATATGCCTCGGTTAACCTCATTAGTTGCAAAATATTTCTTCAACTGTTTAATTTTATTAACATTTACTTTTTCCAGACTTTTTTTTCCCCCCGTCCCAACATTTTTGAGACATGTTGAGATTTGCAAATAATTGTGTTATTTTACACACTGTCCCTACATTTTTGGAATTCGGGATGTATACTATAGATGTTGATGTACCGTATTTTCCGGACTATAAGCTGCTACTTTTTTCCCACACTTTGAACCCCGCTGCTTAAACAATGAAGCGGCTAATTTATGGATTTTTCCTGGGTTTTTCCCGGTTTTACAAGCTTCAAACCAAAAAACTGAGCCCCATAACATTAGACTAATGAAATTGCAGAACGGGTTCAGGTGAACCAATGAAACTCTTTATATTAAATCAGATGCGCTTCCACTGAATCGGGCTGCACCACATCATAAATATGGATGATGTTCCTCTGACGTTTGACCTGCCGCTCACTCGAACTGTGTACAGGAAATGTGAATCATTCATCACGCTGAAAACAACCGGGCATGAAAAAAACGCACTTCACCTGTGTTCTGAGCTGAATGGCATCGGGAGAAAAGCTTCACCGATGGTGATTTTTAAATACACGACGATGCCAAAAGATAAACTCCCGAGAGAAATAGTTGTGAAAGGAAGGAGGAAGACAGTGAACTATGACTTTCTTGGTCGGCTACTGTTTAGATACAAGCCGTGTAACAGACACTGTCTTTCATTAAAGCCTGTGTAAAGTTCATTAGTTTCAGTGTAGACACCTGCGGCTTATAGACTGGTGCAGCGTATTTATGTTCAAAATAAAAATCTTTGTAAAAATCAGTGGGTGCGGCTTATATTTGGGTGCGTTTAATAGTCTGGAAATTACAATAATAAGAATTTGCTTACTTTTTTTTTTTTTTTAAATGTTTAGTAAACTGTTCCATGTAGGATAATATAGACTGTATTTTTAAACACTTATTATAAGCACATTTGCTTATTTTCTGTCCAGGAAAGAATAAAAGCTTTCTGAGACTGAGACTCTTATTGTCGTCATTTTCTTAATTAACTAACAACATCTGTATAACACTATTTTCAGCAAGGAGAATGTGCACAGACACACACTACGCTTGTTGAACCATCTTTACCAGAAAGTGCACTCATCCTCCATGGAAGCACTGATGAAAACACTCGAGCCACCCAAGCAGGTACAGCTCCATTAGACAAGCCCGAAAAATATACTAATAATGCATTTATATTATTATTATTATTATTATTATTATTATTATTATTATAACATGTGGAAGTAGGGTAAGTTTATGCTTTACATGTGTTTGGTGTTTTTGCATATTAAGTAATATCTCTGTTTTCTTTCCTCCTCCTGACAAAGTCAAAGCTTTTTGTAGCTATTACTAAAATGATTCAATGTCTAGAGAAACATTGCATACAGTATATTGTTCATGCTTTTCATATTTGTTTCGCAACCATCATTAAAAAAAAAAAAAGGATTTTTGTTTGTCTAATCAGGGCTCCCACACTTCTTGAAAAGTACTTGAAATCAGACACATGGATTCAAGGCCTGGAAAATATTGAAACAAATATAGGTCCTTGAATAAAAGGTTTAATAAATTTTGTTTATTGTAATGTTGCCATTTAAAAAATGGTCCTGTACGCGATGTCAAAGACAGAACGAAACAGCGCTAATGATTGAGGTGGAGATGGAGTAGTGTAAAAAGAAAGAGAAAGTGGTGTGTGAGCTGATGTGCTTGCTGTGATTTGAGCTGCGACACTTGCTGTGTCTGAAAGAAACATTCTTATTAATTAGAATAAGAACGAACACTGTATTAATTCAGCAGATTATGTACAGTCAAGTAGAAGAGCCCAAATTTGCTTGTTAATTCCTAATTGTTTAAAGTTTTTTGTAGGAGTCTATAGTCAAGTCAAGTCAAGTCAAGTTTATTTGTATAGCGCTTTTCACAACAGACATTGTCTCAAAGCAGCTTTACAGAAAACAACAGTGAAGGTGAATGGTGTGCGTTTGTCCCTGATGAGCAGCCGTGGCGACAGTGGCAAGGAAAAACTCCCTTAGATGATATGAGGTAGAAACCTTGAGAGGAACCAGACTCAAAGGGGAACCCATCCTCATATGGGTGACATCAAAAGTTTGGTCATAAATCTTTCAACAATACAGAACAATTTGTGATCATCATAGATCCAGCATCAGCTTCTCCATGCCAGGGCCTTTAAACACTCGGCATCTACTTCTCCATGATCATCCATAGGTCCATAATCTTCACGAGGTGGGACGTGACTGGAGCTGGCCAAACCTCAGGAAGCCTCGGGATGGGGAGAGAAAGAGAAGCAGTGGAGAGGAATTAGCGTAGCTGCTGTTCATAATATTAACAGCACAAGTTGATAATGTGCATGTGATCAGATGTTCTGGAGCACAAGGTTATGATGTGATGTGTGTTATGTGTGTTATGTGTAGGCTTTGCTAAAAAGATATGTTTTTAATCTGCACTTAAACTGGGAGAGTGTATCTGAACCCCGAACACTGTCAGGAAGACTATTCCAGAGTTTAGGAGCTAAATGTGAAAATGCTCTACCGCCTTTAGTGGACTTTGCTATTCTAGGATATAGTGCAAGCACACAAGTCAAAAAACGGCTTTTCCCATCATCATTGTAATCCTGCTCTATTTTATGTCCACAGAGCAGTGAGCCGTTAAAAGAGCTCTACACACAGTTGCTGGAAAAGATCGAGGCGTCTAAACGAAGTCCACCTGAACCCGAGGAAGCTCCGAGCCTGGACCTGGGACTGCACCCAGTCAGCGTCCCCTCCACGCCCACCACTCCTCTCTGATCCTCACAGTCCTGCAGAGACTGACGGAGACGCAGCTGCATTTCAGTAGCGTAATTTGTTCGTTTTGCTTTTTTTTTCTTATCCTGAGGTCGTTTTAAAAAAACACGTGGTCCAGAATGGCACCGCTGAGGACTAGAGCTTTTGTTATGACTGAGTATTTTAACATGTGGTTTGGTTTCATTGTTGTATCAGTTAAAAGTGATTATGTATATGTACAGTACCGTTGTGACTGACTGTATGGTGTATGGATTGTTTGTAGCCAAGCTCAGTTGTAAATAAATAAAAATGTAAAATTATCTTAATTATGTTCTTCAGTTTTGTTCATTTTTACACAATATTAACAAAAAAATTGTTAATCTGAAATCTCTGCCACAGAAGGTCACCCTGGTGACTTGAACTGAGGAACTGTGCTGCATTGTTTGTGCTTTCATTTTCTTCCTCTAATTTTAAACGGGAGTTGATTCTCACAGGTCACAACAGACAAACATGTTGGCTGTCTTTTGTCTTCTCTTGCGTTGTCCTCTCCTGTTAGGACATGCAGTCAGGAATCATTACAAAACCCAGAATTCCTGAGTTTTAGGTTATGCATCACTCTCTCAGGCTTCAAAGCAAAAGTTTTTTTTTGTTGCCATGCTAAAGTAGACAAAATAGCGGTACACAAAATTTACGGTTCAGTACGTACTTCTGTACGGTTATGGGGAAGAAATACAAAACATAAAATTGCTTGTTTTTTTTTGTTTTTTTTATTAATGCAGGTTATTATTTACATTAGTGAACATCAACATTTAAAAAAAAAATTTGCCTGCTTGGTTTAAATAAAAAAACTATAACCCAGCCATTAGTGTTGCACAAGCCAGTGCACTCTTAGTGCCGGTCCCAAGCCCGGATAAATGGGGAGGGTTGCGTTAGGAAGAGCATCCCAGTGTAAAACGTGTCAAATCAAATATGCGGATCAGGAATCAGAAGGAGGAAAAGAGGAAGGCCATGGCGGAGGTTTGTGGATGTGGTGGGAAGGACATGCGGGTGGTTGGGGTAGAAGAGGCAGATGTACAGGACAGGGGGGTATGGAGCAGGATGATCCGCTGTGGCGACCCCTAATAGGAGAAGCCGAAAGAAGAAGAAGGTTTAAATAAAAAATGTATATAAAAAATAAAATAGAATAAATCTAATTACACTACAATTTTAGTATATCGATTAAATCGGCACAAATTAAATTGATGAAATAAAATCAAATAAATGCAAATATAAAATAATTCACATTTGTTAGACCCCAGTTGGGTAATACAAATGTGTATATAACTTTTTGTGTGTGTGTGTTGTATGTGTAATATATAATTTTCTAAAGATATGTTCTACTTTTTTAACAAATTTTACTTTAACAAATGTCTTCATTCCTTCAATCCTTCATTCATTCACTCCCTTAATATGTGGAATTATCAGGATTTTCTCTTTTTAAGATAAATTCTTGAAGCCGGACATAAAACACTAAAGAATCTATATCACAAGATCATCATAAAAATGTTTGTTATGACAAGTGGCAGTGATTTTGCGCATGTACAGAACACGTGCGCACTATAAACTGTGTTTCCGGTATTGAGTGAGCAGCTACAGTGACACTGCGCTTAAAGTTGGTTTGGGAAATTTATTCATTTATTTATTTTCTTCTTTTTTTCTTTTCTACTCTGAAAGTGCAAATCGTAGACTAAACAAACTTGTGGTTTGCCTTTTAATACGATCGTGAGGAAACATTTTTTAAATCATGTTCCGCACGTAAAAAAGATTGCAAAAGATTTACACGTGCACCGAATATGTGTACTGTTACACCCCTATAAAAATATATATCATCAAATTTTGTTATACAGTAATTCAAATTTCCACATGTCCAGTGTTTGAATTCGTTTAATCCTAATAAAGCATGTACATTTAATTAAAAAAAAAAGTTTGAATATGTAAACAAAAGTTCTTCTTTTGTATTGTTCTTAGCTAAATTAGGAACTACCCATTGGTAAATAAACAGGAATCGAAAACAGGAATTTAGAAAGTTTTATTAGAAACTGAAATGTATATATTTGTCCTTTCACAAGGCAGTCATTCATGGGCATTCCCCTGGACACTTCTGATACTTTGAAGGGAAATTTTGCCGATCTCGCACCTTATTCCGGAAATCATGACTGGGTGTTAGAATATGAATGATGTCTCATTGTGTGGTTTGAACTCCTACAATATATAAATAAATAAAGATACGATTTAACCTTTGCTAATAAACCTAAAATATCAACAACCATAAAAAGTGCAATGTTCTATCCTCTCCCCTTCCTCCAGATCCTCAGGACTGGATCCCGATCCACAGTGCAACATTATTAACCACAAAATAGCAACAGGTTGTTTACAGAGTTGATATGACTGGTCAGGCTGCACGCCAGATTGCACTGGAGGTGGAAGGCAAGCGATTTAACGTATATTCACAGCACTGCTGTTTTTACCCATGAGAACATTTCACCATAAACACGAGTAAACATAGCAACCACAAGGAAACCCCCCCCCACCCCCCATATTGGAGGACACGGCACTGAAGGGAAGCAAACGAAGTAAATTTGTCCTTGTTGGTCGGTTACAAAGGACAGCATGTTCTTTCTCTCTCTCTCTCTTTTTCCATTGCTGATATCTGTAAGACTAGCAAAATGTATTTATGTAGAAGCTCATGTGAAGATTATGTTACTCTGTGACACAGAATGAGCACCTGTTTGAAAAGATGTGGTTGACTGGATTCAAGTATTTTAGTAATCTATAGTATCAGCCTTCTCCTTTAACTTGTGGTATGATTGTGGAGAGCTGGCTGCTTGGTGGGACCTGGCAGATTACCAAATTGAGTAAAAAAAAAACAACTACAGGTGCATCTAAATAAATTAGAATATCATTTAAAAGTTGATTTATTTTAGTAATTCAATAAAAAAAAATGTGAAACTCGTATCTTATATAGCACATTCCAAGCACATTAATGGAAAGTTGAATGGAAGTAAAAATGCAGTAGAAAAAGGTGAAACTTGAGCCCATTCAAGAATTTGTGGGAGTTTCAGAAAGATTCGACTCCAGCTGGAGTCAGTGCTTCAAAAGCCTTCACACAGAGACGTATCCAGGGGCTACAACTGATGCATTCCTTGTGTCAAGCCACTCCTGAACCAGAGACAACGCCAGAGGTGTCTTACCTGGGCAAAGGACAAAAACTGGACTGTTGCTAAGTGAGCTTTCAGATGAAAGAAAATTTAGCAATTAATTTAGAAATCAAGGTCTGGAGAAACTGAGAAATGTAAGTTGCTTGAGGTGTAAAGTTTACCCAGTCAGTGGTGGTTTGGGGATCATCATGTCATCTGCTGGTGTTGGTCAATTGTGTTTTTACCAAGTCCAAGGTCAGCACAGCCATCTACCAGGAAGTTTTAGAGCAACTGAATGCTTCCCTCCTCTGACCAGCTTTATGGAAAAGCTGATTTCATTTTCCAACAGGAAAAAAATTACTAATACCTGGTTTAAGGAGCATGGTATCCATGTGCTTGATTGGCCAGCAAACTAGTCTGACCTAAACCCCATGAAGAATCTATGGGGTATTGTAAAGAGGAAGATATGAGACGCCAGACCAAACAATGTAGAAAAGCTAAGGGCTGCTATCAGAGCAACCTGGGCTTTCGTAACACGTCAGCAGCGACCCTGACCGATCTCCTCCATGCCACACCGCATTTCGGCAGTAATTCATGCAAAGGGAGTCCCAACCGAATATTGAGTTCTGTACATGTTCATAGTCTTTAATTGTTTCTTTTGTTTATATACATAAATTAGGTAAAATGGAAAACCACACAATAACTGGATAGTGAATGCCTGGAGGAAGGTTTGTGGACAGACAAATCCAAATTTGCCATTTTTGGCTCTAACAGAAGAACTTTTGTAAGATGGAGAGCAGACTGTAGTCATACCAAACTGCAGTCAAACATTGAGGATGAATCTCAGTGGCTTAGGATTGTTTTGGATCAGGGAAGGTTTAGACTTATTCCAGGTGGAAGAGCTTTATCACTTTATACTTCAACACTATGCAATTTAATCTGGACTGCAGTCAATTGGAATCTTCACCATACAACCCCAGCCATTAGGGGGGCACAAGCCAGTGTACTCTTAGTGCCGGTCCCAAGCCCGGGTAAATGGGGAGGGTTGCGTTAGGAAGGGCATCCAGCGTAAAACATGTGCCAAATCAAATATGCGGATCACAAATGAGAATTTCATACCGGATCGGTCGAGGCCCGGGTTAACAACGACCGCCACAGGTATCGTTAGCCGACAGGGTACCGGTGGAAATTGGGCTACTGTTGGCCGAAGGAGGAGAAGGAGAGGAGGAAGGCGTCTACAGAGACGGCAGGAAAAGGAGCAGTGTAGGAGAGTAGAGGTTTGGGTTGGTACTTTAAATGTTGGTACTATGACGGGTAAAGGGAGAGAGATAGCTGATATGATGGAGAGGAGAAAGGTAGATGTGTTGTGTGTTCAGGAGACCAAGTGGAAAGGGAGTAAGGCCAGGAACATTGGAGGTGGGTTTAAACTGTTTTATTATGGTGTGGATGGGAAGAGAAATGGTGTAGGGGTGATTCTGAAGGAAGCGTACAGTAAGAGTGTAGTGGAGGTGAAGAGAGTTTCTGATAGGGTGATAATCGTGAAGGTGGAAGTTGAAGGGATGATGATAAATGTCATCAGTGCCTATGCTCCACAAGTTGGCTGTGAGATGGAGGAGAAAGAAAGATTCTGGAGTGAATTAGATGAAGTGGTAGATGGTGTACCTAGGAAAGAACGATTGGTGATTGGGGCAGACTTTAATGGGCATGTAGGTGAAGGGAACAGAGGTGATGAGGAGGTGATGGGTAGGTATGGTTTTAAGGAGAGGAATGTGGAAGGGCAGATGGTGGTAGATTTTGCTAAAAGGATGGAAATGGCAGTGGTGAACACGTATTTTAAGAAGAAGGAGGATCATAGGGTGACGTATAAGAGTGGAGGAAGGTGCACACAGGTGGATTATCTTCTGTGTAGGAGATGCAACCTGAAGGAGATTGGAGACTGTAAGGTGTTGGCGGGGGACAGTGTAGCTAGACAGCATCGGATGGTGGTCTGTAGGATGGTTTTGGAGGTGAAGAAGAAGAGGAGGAAAGTAAGGTTTGAAAGAAGAATAAGATGGTGGAAACTGAAGGAGGAAGAGTGTAGTGTAAGGTTCAGGGAAGAGGTCAGACAGGGGCTTGGTGGTGGTGAAGAGGTGCCGGATGATTTGGCAACTACTGCAGGAGTGATGAGGGAGGCAGCTAGAAAAGTACTTGGTGTGACATCTGGAAATAGAAAGCAAGACAAGGAGACGTGGTGGTGGAATGAGGAAGTGCAGGAGAGCATTAGGGGAAAGAGGTTGGCAAAACAGAAGTGGGATCGACAGAGTGATGAGAAGAGTAGGCAGGAGTACAAGGAGATGCGGCAGCAGGTTAAAAGGGATGTGGCAAAAGCCAAGGAAAAGGCATATGAGGAACTGTATAAGAGGTTGGACACTAAGGAAGGAGAAAAGGATTTATACCGATTGGCCAAGCAGAGGGACCGAGCTGGGAAGGATGTACTGCAAGTTAGAGCAATAAAGGATGGAGAGGGAAATGTGTTGACTAGTGAGGAGAGTGTGTTGAGAAGATGGAGGGAGTATTTTGAGCAGCTGATGAATGAGGAAAATCAGAGAGAGAGAAGGTTGGAGGATGTGGAGTTGGTGAAGCAGGATGTAGATAGGATTAGTAAGGAGGAAGTGAGAGCAGCGATTAAGAGGATGAAGAATGGAAAGTCGGTTGGACCAGATGACATACCGGTAGAAGCGTGGAGATGTTTAGGAGAGATGGCAGTGGAGTTTTTAACCAGATTGTTTAACAGGATTCTGAATGGGGAGAGGATGCCTGAGGAATGGAGAAGGAGTGTGCTGGTACCGATCTTTAAGCATAAGGGAGATGTGCAGACCTGCAGTAACTACAGGGGAATTAAGTTGATCAGTCACACCATGAAGTTATGGGAAAGAGTAGTGGAAGCCAGGCTGAGAGAAGAGGTGACCATCTGTGAGCAACAGTATGGTTTCATGCCGAGGAAGAGCACCACAGATGCCTTATTTGCTTTGAGGATGTTGATGGAGAAGTATAGAGAAGGACAGAAGGAGCTGCATTGTGTATTTGTGGATTTAGAGAAAGCGTACGACAGGGTGCCGAGAGAGGAGTTGTGGTATTGTATGAGGAAGTCAGGTGTGTCAGAGAAGTATGTGAGGGTGGTGCAGGACATGTATGAGGACAGTGTGACGGCAGTAAAGTGTGCAGTAGGTACGACAGACTGGTTCAGGGTGAAGGTTGGACTGCATCAAGGATCGGCCCTGAGCCCTTTCCTGTTTGCAGTGGTGATGGACAGGTTGACGGACGAGGTCAGACAGGAGTCTCCCTGGACTATGATGTTTGCAGATGATATTGTGATTTGTGGTGAAAGTAGAGAGCAGGTTGAGAAGAGCCTGGAGAGGTGGAGATATGCGCTGGAGAGAAGGGGAATGAAAGTCAGTAGGAGTAAGACAGAGTACATGTGTGTGAATGAGAGGGAGGGCAGTGGAGTGATGCGGTTGCAGGGAGAAGAGGTGGAGAAGGTGGAGGAGTTCAGGTACCTGGGGTCAACAGTGCAAAGTAATGGAGAGTGTGTTAGGGAAGTAAAGAAAAGAGTGCAGGCAGGGTGGAGTGGGTGGAGAAGAGTGACAGGAGTGATTTGTGATAGAAGAGTATCTGCAAGAATGAAAGGGAAAGTTTATAGGACTGTGGTGAGACCTGCGATGTTGTATGGATTAGAGACAGTGGCATTGAGTAAAAAACAGGAGGTGGAGCTGGAGGTAGCAGAGCTGAAGATGTTGAGGTTTTCGTTGGGAGTGACGAGGATGGACAAGATTAGAAATGAGTTTATTAGAGGGACAGCACATGTAGGATGTTTTGGTGACAAGGTGAGGGAGGCGAGATTGAGATGGTTTGGACATGTGCAGAGAAGGGACATGAATTATATTGGTAGAAAAATGCTGAAGATGGAGCCACCAGGTAGGAGGAAAAGAGGAAGGCCAAGGAGGAGGTTCATGGATGTGGTGAGGAAAGACATGCAGGTAGTTGGTGTAAAAGAGGCAGATATAGAGGACAGGGTGGTATGGAGACGGATGATCCGCTGTGGCGACCCCTAATGGGAGCAGCCGAAAGAAGAAGAAGAAGAAGAAGAAGACCATACAACAAGGCAATGAGCTAAAACAAGCTCTGCAAGCATTAATTAGAGAGCAAACAGATTGCTGGAGTGTTATCTACCATGGAATAACCTGCCCAGTCACTGCACCTAAATCCTATTGAACTGCTCAGAGATTAACAAGAACACAAGGCCAGAAAGAAATCTCCAACTAGTGAGGAAAACCTTTGGCAAGTTTGACAAGAGGCAAGTATTTCAGCTGAATGATTTGAGAAACGAACTGTCTGGATGCCAAGAGCATGTAAATGTTTTAATGAAAATAAAGTTGAGCATATTTGTATATTTTAAAGTAAATCTTTATACTCAAACACAATAAAAGGCTCGATGTTTAAAACATTTTTATTGATTTTTTTAAAGGTGCTGTGCAATGGGACGTGCATAACACGAGGGGTGTTATTATTTTTCATTCATTCATTCATTTTCTCCCGCTTATCCGTAATTCGGGTCGCGGGGGCAGCAGTTTAAGCAGGCCCCCGCCTTCGACTGCTGCCCAATCCTCACAGCACCGTCCCTTACGGTCCCTCCTGCAGGTGGTGAGCCCACGGGAAGAGTTATTATTTTTATCTTTTTCAATAAAATAATGAATTACTTAGTTAATAGTACAAATCTGACTCAAATATTATTACACCATTACATTAAAATAAAACTATTTAAAAAAAAGAGAGAAAGAAAGAAAATAATAAACATTGTATTGGAACATCATAAATTGGAAACTGAGTGTAATATGAAGAGTAGGATAAGGCCTGTATAAATATCATGGGAAAGTACATGGTTTGACTGGTTACCTGCAGTCCGATGCCAACATTGAAAAATGCTGAGCATTATCTTAATACCTGGTTTTGTGTCAGGTTACAGGCAAGACAAGGGCAAACTGAGAGACATAATTCTTGAAATTAAAAATTCTTCATGTCGTGAGTCAGGCATCATGCAAAATACATATAGAGTCAGATTTACATATATATAGTTTTAAAAGGGGCAGGACAGGCTCCTTCTGTCAGCTTGACTTTTTTAGAACATCCTCTGAAAGCTATTTATGAATATGAAAGCAGACAGGAAGTCTCAGAAATCGCACAACGCTTGAGGTAAGTTTGATTAGCGAGAGCGGTGAATTGGCTTGCTCTTTCCTTACGTCTTCAAAGCCCTGAGAGAATGTAAGTAAAAATCTTGTTATATTTATAGTCCAAATTTAGTTTAAAGCATTTTAATGATTTGTTTATAGACAAAAAAAATACATGCTGCAAATAATTAAAAATCAATATCTACAAAAATACATGTAAATGTGTAAATTAGGAGCATAACATCTAGTTTTGTTACGTTTCTTCCAATCAGTATAAATCTCCAAATGAACTGCACAAATAGTTCCTCCGAAGCATGTACTATGGAGTCCCAGCCTGTTTCCATCTCTGTGCTGATTTGCCTGGTCCCTATGCTTGGGCTTCTCCTGAACATCTTCAGCATGTGGGTCTTCAAGTACCGCACCTCAGAGTGGAAGTCAGGAACGGTGCTCCAGTTCCACCTGGCCATCAGCGATCTCCTTTTATGCCCTCTAGCACCCTTTTTAACGGTTTACTTTACGCTGGGACGCTGGCTTTTTGGAAGTCTGATGTGCCGAGTCATGATCATTCTATTGACCACCCACTTTTATGGTAGTATTTACTTTCTTACTCTCATAAGTATCCACCGTTATGTCTCCGTAGTCTACCATAGTCAGGAATTCCGCATGAAACAAAAGGACTTTGTAAAAAAGCTTTGCGTAGGAGTTTGGGTCGTGTTGCTGATTCAAGGCGTGGTGTGTAGTTCTCTTCTGGACACAAGCATAGTAGGGAATCGCACACTATGTCTCAGCATCCACCAGGAAGAACATATCAAGAAGTATTTTGTTATTAACTTCGCTCTCCTCTTGCCCGGGTTCCTGATCCCATTCACAATATCGCTGGTTTGCTACATCCGCTTGGCAAAGTCTGTGTCGGGCATCAACCTCTGCCATCACAAAGGCAGGCTCATGAAGAGTAAGTCACGCAAAATGGTGGCCATTTGTTTGCTGATTTTCGGACTGTGTTTCATGCCTATTAACGTGATACGTACTGTATTGGTGGTCCTCAAGAAAATCAACTCCTCTGAACACTGCCATCTGCTTTCACAAGTGGAAACATCATACTACCTCTCCTGGATACTGTCTTCAGCCAACTGCTGTCTTGATCCACTGATCTACTGCTTTGCGTCACAGAACTTCATGGCAGCCTTTCGCAGCTCCCTGAGGAAAATAGGAGTCAGGATGCAAACAACCGATAGGGACGTTGAGAATGACAGCGCTCTGACCACACAAGTTGTCCCCACTCCTCGGACGATTAAAAGAGGAAATACGACCACCACCCATTTTTAACTTACTCTTCTCTTAGGTGGGACAGCATGGGTTCTGCCTTAAAACTTTTGGTACACAAGTTTTACCTGAGAGTGTACCTTCATGACTTAAGGTACACCCATGGGGCATCATTACTAAATTGTTCATAAAATCAGGATTGATCTTAAATTTCAACTGTTGTGATGTTAAAAGTGTGATTTATGAAACCTGTAAGTAATGTGGAATTGTTTAAACACATCAACTGATTTTTTTCCTCTCAGGGGACTTTCATTTGAGACAGTGTTACGAGCAAGAGGGACTAAACAAATATGTGATATTTAAAGAAAAAATGGAAAGACAATTAAATAATTAGAAAGAAACATAAGGGTGAGGTAAGAGGTGAATATAGGCAAACATTAACAATTGTAGATGAATCAAGGAAGGTAGGAAGGAAAAGAGTGAGGAATGGAGAAAGGAAGAAAGGAATGAAGAAGGAATGGTGAGAGAAAGGACAGATGGTCGACAAATAAACAGATATATATAAAAAAATAAATATAGTTTTTCCAGAGCTCAGTCCTGTGCAGATAACATTATGATGATTTATGCATTTTAAAAAGACCACATGATTGGGGATTTAAAAAAAAAAAAAAAATGTATTTAGACTTCTATCTATAGAGCATTTTTTTAAAAATACTATATGCAGCTTCTGGTTTACATTTTTAATTATTATTCAATTCCCTCTCCGAGGTTAACGAATTATAATGAAAGGACAAAAGACACACACTTCTGAGGACTGCATGCAATCGTGCAGTGAAAGTTTTCCCCTAAAGGTTACTGAGGTAAAAAGTATTTTGCTTTTCATTAGAAAAGCCAGATGCTAGCTAACAGATGAAGCTGCCATTATTCTGTGAGGAATAAAAGAGGGAAATATAACAGCAGATTCTGATTTGTAGAGCAGGAATACTTGAAACCTAAGAGACAGTACAAATTACTAAGCCTTCAATATGAAATGCAGACATTATACTCTGGTATGTGAAAAAAACTTAAGCTGGGTAAGCTGACATCCATCAGGATGCTAACACAACCCTTTTTCCTAATGTTTCTTTTACAAAGTTTATTTTCAAAATTACTGTATTGATTAATTGTGGTATCTTGTATATATTTTACTTTCATATATGTACATTTCATATAGTTTTTTTTGCAGAACTATTAAACATTATTATATTAAATTATATTCTTATGTTACATTCTTATAATTATATTAAAACGCTTATTATTTTACACAGTCTGGCTAAAAGAATAAATTATTATGTTGAAAATACTCTTTTTAGTGCTTTGGAGACACTGTAATGAAACAGTCTAACCAACAAAGGAAGTTTTATTTATGCATGTGTGGGTTGCAGCCGTCACTAAGTCGACGTTTGGGCAGCCGAAGTGAAGATAGTGATATCACATTTTCACTTGCACAAGAGAATCGAAAAAAAAAAGATCGTCTTCTCTATACCAATTTCAATTCTAGCATTTGTGCTGCTATAGCTGACTTCATTTGCTCAGTTACAGGTATTTGTTAGAGCGGTAGATTTTTGACAGAACACTTTAGGTTATATGTGAACATTGTTTGCAGACTTTTTTTTTCCCAGTTTTGTGATTGTACCTATTTAAACAGTGCAGTGACTATAAGTAAAAAAAGCTAAATATTAAATATAACAATGATAATGTTGGGCTCTAATTCACTCTAACACTTTTTTAATAAGCCTACCTGACTGAGCCTAATGGACCCTGCTCTTGTAAAGAATTTTGTAGTATTTTCAGAATGTAATGTTTTTAATGGGAATCGATGTAATAATGCTTTAGCTTGTCTGATCCACAAAAAAAAAAAGCGAGAAAAAAAGAAGAACTGCCCATGTTCTTCTTCCTCATTTTTTCTGCACTATTTAGCAGTTGCTGTATCACCAGATGAGCACACAGTTTTATGTGCATATTTATTTTAGTCTCTCAAAGATGGTGGAACAAACTACCATGTCCTGTCCACCACAAACCCTGCACATCAGCTTAACAATCATCCTATGCGTGGTCTTCCTGATAGGACTTGTTCTTAACGGCTTTAGCCTCTGGGTCTTCATCTTCCGGATTTCTAAATGGCATGCTGGCACGGTTTTGCAGTTCAACTTGGCAATAAGTGATGCCCTCGCCGCTCCTGCAACCCCAATGATGGCAGTCTACTTTATCAACGGGAACAACTGGAATTTTGGCACCTTTCTGTGCAAGATGGAGATAGCCTTAATCATTGCTCACTTCTACGGCAGTATATTCTTTCTCACACTTATTAGCATTCACCGCTATGTGGTCGTGGTTCACTTCAAAAGATCGTCACGGATGAAACGGAAGGGATTCGTGAAGAAGCTATGTTTTGGAGTGTGGTGTTTTGTGTTAGCTGGTGGCATCTTGTATGGGATTCTGCTGCCTGTTACCAAAGAAGACAAACACGAGCAATGCCTTTCCATACATCAAAGCAAACATACCAGTGTGTACTTTACTATTAACTTTGTACTCTTTGTTTTTGGCTTTCTTTTGCCTTTCACTGTGTCAGTGATCTGCTACAGCTTTCTGGTTCGATCAGTAGCGCAGGTGAACGTCAATTCACTTCAAGGTCAGTCAATCAAGACAAAGTCAATAAGGATGATTGGAATGTGTCTGGTTATCTTTGGGCTCTGCTTTTTTCCTCTTAATGTTACCCGTACTGTTGCGGTTATCGTTAAAAAGTACTTTCCTGAAAACTGTCAGTTTTTGCTACGAGTGGAAACGGCGTACTACGTCTCATATGTCCTGGCAGGAATCAACTGTTGCTTGGACCCCCTTGTCTATTTCTTTGGCTCACACAATTTTAATAAAGCTTTCCGAAGTTCTGTGAAAATAGGCAGAGGTCAACAGGAACAAGAGAACAGGACTGAATCGGAGACAACAAGTTACAGTGCAAACAGGAATGCTGTCTATACCGTATCTTCTAGAGTGCAATTATAGGATTTCATAGTTACAAAACAAGGCATGTTTGATTGCAATCTATTAACTGTCAAATTGTTAAGTCAAATTCCTTTCAAGTATTTTCTGTGCGGCCGTCAGGGAGGAACAAAAGTGTAAAATATATCCTAAACTATACTTCTCCATATTTGTTATACATAAGTGAAATGTTTTCGTTTTGCTGTTTTATTGCTGTTTAGTTGGTTTTCTTCAGTAGTTTAATTTGAGGCGCTTATCTTCGGAAGGTATTTAAGCAGAATACTATTAAGTTTTTAAGAATAACTAATGACTCAAAAAATATGATGTATGCAGTTTACTGATATGCATGTGCAGTGTGAAATGATGTATACGATGTACACTGGCAGTCAAGTTTTGTTTTTTGTCACCCTTTTTTTTTTTGGTTTGAGAAATAGACTCTGGTTAAATACTATAAAAAATAACATATTTAAGTAATGATTTTACCTCAAGTAAACTTACAGTCTTGGCGTATACATTTTACCAAACAAATGCACTGTCCTTAAATAAAGCACTTATTCAGAGCCTTATTTGACATGGAGCATGTCTTTAAATATAAATATTTCATCACCAGAAACTGCTGTATAATGGTTATTTTCGAGGTGGAGTCAGTGCTGATTAAAAGGAAACGTTGGTCATAAGGTGGGTCAGTGTCAATTACAAGGCACTAAGCACACACGCTTCACACTCATTCACACCATCGGTCATTTATTCTAGACAATCCTCTAGTTAATCCATTTTTTTGAGAGGTGGGAGGAAATCAAACAACCTGGAGGAAGCTCAATAGTAATTTATTGATAGTAATAGTAAATCATTCAGACTCAAAGGGGAAAAAATTATGCACCTGTAATGCAACGTGTTTTCATTGGGAAGAATCCTGAGTTTGATTCTTATATCATCTCCTGTTTGCCAAATGCCAGTTACCTGAGTTAAGAAGTGATAATTAATAGAGTGTAGAGTAAAATTTGTTTAATAACCGTTAAGTGAAGCGAGAGGTTGACAGCTGAACATTGCTCATTCTTCTAACCTGGAAGCACTTATCCCAGTTTATATGCTTTCACAATGCAAGTGTTTAAAATGCAGGGGTTATTTAAAAATGTTTACCTATTTACTAAGTTTCATTTATCAGTTTAATTTTATTTATTTTACCAATAAACATATTTGAAAGACCTCATACTTACAGTGTATATAAAGAAATGACACACCTCTCCTAAGAATGTTATGTTGTACACACTTATGTAACTAGGTTGTATCTTACTTTTTTAAACATTATTTTAAAATTTTCTCCATTAAATGTTCGTAATAAGTGTTCAAATGTGTTCAAATGTGTTTTGTTTAACATTTATTAATGGAAAAAAACGCACCTCACCTGTGTTCTGAGCTGCTCGGCATCGGGAGAAAAAAAGTTTTTTTAAACGCACAACGATGCCAAAAGATAAACTCCTGAGACAAATAATTGTGAAAGGAAGGAGGAAGACAGTGAACAATGACTTTCTTGGTAGGCTACTGTTTAGACACAAGCCGTTGTAACGCGTTGAGTCTGGGTGAAGGGAGAGCTCACTAACTCCAGTTGCAACAGAAATCATATAAGCACAGACAGGTTTCCAAAACTCGTGCTTTTTTAATTTTCTTGGCAACAGCGTTAAGGGTCAGTCAAAGAAACTTAGAAATGAGCATCAGAAAATAATAAGGACATATTCCTCGGTCTCCACACATGCAGTAATAGCGGAAAAATGCGGTGCCAGGCTATTCCCAAAATACCGCTATGCTCCTAAAGGAAGCGCAAAATGTTTAACCCGTTACACTGTGTAACAGACACTCTCTTTCATTAAAGCCTGTGTAAAGTTCATTAGTTTCAATGTAGACTTATTTATGTTTAAAATAGAAATCAAATTCAGTGGGTGCGGCTTATATATGGGTGCGCTTTATTTTTAAATTACGGTATATACACACAAATCTGTTTGTCATTGAGTGTGTTGCTAAGGCCCCTTGTTACCAAACACCAAGAAACTAAGAAACTTAATTAAGATACAATTATGAATTGATTTGCAAATTGTTAAAAACATTAAACTGTTGGTTACTTTAAAAATAACCTTCATCTGGGAGGGCACAGGGATTATGTATGTAAATATTTGATCTGTTAACTGGTTGCAAATGTCAGATTTATTGCGTAACTCGACCTGAGAAAAGCTGTTGCTATCAAACATTGTTTACATAATTAACTGTACCTCAGCTGAGTTACACAATAAATTTAAAATATGCAACCAGTTAACAGATCAAATGTTCACTTATCGAATTTTTTAATAAACATTATAGACATAATTAATCATAGTACTTGGATACTTAATTACATTTAAAGGGAAATGTTTTTGTACTTTTTCTTAAATACATGTTTTGTGTACTTTTGTGTCCACCACTGGACAGCTCACATAGCTGCATCACAAGCTGCTTTGTTTAGCTTCTCGCTTAGCAACCTCTGAGGGATATATTCATTTTGGCAACACCGAAATGCATTTAGATGGTTGGAACTCGGATTATAGATATTACAGATATTAACTGGTTCCACTTCAGGTGAGTGACAGTTGTTTATATCCAATGGTGAAGAGCCTTTTCTTACTGCCCGTCTTGATTGGTGAACTAGTGTATAGGTTTGTTAGGGTTATGGAGGCCCCCATCCAAGCCCAATGCCCTACACAATATAAAATAGATATATTTATTAAGGGTGTAATGGTACAGGACATTTTCTGGTACAGGGCTTTCGGTCCAATCCTTTTACACGTGGAACATAGTTTAAGTTCCTTCAGGAACGTATTAAGTGGTGGACCACAAGTTTATTTAGTGTGCACTTTAAGCTCTTTTTTAAATTATTATTAAACTTTAAAAAATACAAAACAGTGCAGTGTTACTGTGGCAACTAACTCCGTACCAGAAAAAAGATTTGTTTGCTTGAAGACGCTAAAGCATTCATAGTGCTAGTTAATCGTTAATCACGAAGTGGCCTGCGGCTAACGCTAGCGCTATAAAGAGAATTATCAGGAGTAAATCCTCATAATTCCACATAACGAGGAAGTGAATGAATGAAGAATGGAAGAAATAAAGACATTTGTTAAAATATTCTGAAAAATTTAGAACCATTAAGTGAAATATATCTATAGAAAATTCAATATTAAATGTAAAACACACACAAACACAGGCACTCTTACCTTAATCACAGGCATATTACCCAAATGGGGTCTAACAGATGTAAACAAATGTTTCTACTTATTTTATTTTATTTAATCAACTTAATTTGTGCCAATTTAAAAAGTGTCTTCCCCAAATGTACCGAAATTATACTGAACCGTAACTTATAAATATATATAAACTTTGTAATGATTCATAAATTGAAAGCCAGATTTGTTTTGTTACCATGACCAAAAACCTGGATGGCACTGTGTTTGCTACAAGTAACTAGGCAACCTCATTTTCATTCATTTTCAAGCATTTTGCATTTTCCTCGTGTGTGGTGGTTAGACCAGAATTGTCCAGGACGTTGACTGGGATGACCTTCGATTGGGATGACCTCATGAATAGCCTCCAAGAAGTCCAGATTTCACTCCATGTGACTTTTTCCTGCGGGGCTACGCAAAGGAGGAAGTGTACAGGACAAAGCCCTGCACACTGGAGGAATTAGAGGCACGGATTTAGAAGGTTCTCAGCAATATTCCAAACGACTTCCTTCAGAAGACTGACTGTGCATTTTATTCTGCTGACGCCACGTTGAGAATTACAGATTTGCTTTCATTTTCCTATGTAATAAAATACATGTACAATTTGTTTCAATTTGTATTAGAAATATGGACTTCATTATCAATTTTTAATACCTAGTTACTTTTAACCCAACTTGTATTACTATATACACTTCATAATGGAGTTTAGCCTCCAATCTAATATCTAGTACTCGGGCGCCTCTAGTGGAGCGGAAGTTGTCCAGGTGATAGGTGTAGAACGCCCTTTTGGTGTGACGTCACGACGAGAGTCGGGTGCGCAGGTGGAATTTCCTGTTCCCACTGTGGCCGTGAGCGTGTGTGAGTGTGTGTGTTTGTGGATCAGTTTGTTTCAGCCACCCGAACGAGGTGGAAGGTAAAAAAGAAATATGGGGAAGCTTCAGGAATTTCAGATCACTCTAAAAGACAACAAAGTGGTTTATAGTCCAGGAGAGTCGATTTCCGGGACGGTGAAAATCTCCACTGCTCAACCCATCCAGTGTAAAGGTGAGGTTATAGAGTTGTTTTGAGCCATGGCATTGTGTTTCCCATATACCATACAGTATAATCCTGGCATCTAAGTTGCCTTTACAGTTGTTAAAGACACTACTGTTAAAGGACACAGGTTGATATAATGCCACAAAACAAATAAACATGTTAATTGATAAGCTGCATACATTGTGGTCTGTATTGGGCCTGGAAATAAGGCAACAAACAAACAAACAAATGAACAAACTTGAACAAATCTGATCTAGATCTGTTGATCCAGAGTATCTGTCATTTAGTCTAGTTATTAAAACATAAATTCAAGCTGTGTCTAACTACTATAACATCATTTTATATTTAGAGCTTAAACAGAAAAGTGAAATCTCACAGTGTCCCTTATAAAACCTTAACACTGTTATGAAACCGCAGAGTCAGCTCTAAGCTTTTATTAATACTAACACTAATAATGACAAAACATTCTTGACTTCTTTACAAATTTCTATATTGAAGTATATTTGTTACTTTCTAAAATCTCTGAGATCTCTGAGTCTACCCTTTGTGTTGTTTTGCCCTAATTGTTTTTTTCCAGGTGGCTCATATGTATTCAGAAACCAGTCCGGATGGTTAATCATTCATCTTGTAACCACAGCACACCTGCTTGTCTGCTTTTAAAAATCTCTTGAAGCATCCCGAATGTTGTGTGTCGTGGTATTTGGAGAACATATTTCCGTTGAAACGCGTCCTCCATGTAGTTTTGAAACCCAAAAAAAGCACGACTTGGATTGCAATCACACAGTGTAGAGAGACACAGTGTAGTAGTATCTCTTGAATACTGTTAACACCACTGATCTCTTTTTACTAAATTACAGTGGTTTGGTGTGGGATGTCATTTTTGTGTTTATCCCCTCTCTCTGTTTTTTATGATTGAAATGTTCACATTATCTCACATTTTGCAGTTAAAAAGTTCACACTGCGCTTTCACTTAACAGTCTGTTTTATTGGACATTCTGAAACGAACGCTAGGAGGTCTTGCTCATATCATTTGATTTCTTCAGATTGTTATTTGGTTCTGATGAGACCATGTGATAAGATGAATCTTCATTTCAGTATTGTAATAGGCACTGTTCCACCACATTGTTGTAGATTTCTCGATTGTGATTGGTCCTGTTGAGTAAGTTGATTAACCCGTTATTGTTCCTATAGTTTCAGTTATTTTTCCTGACTTTGCGGTTCATGACAAGCTGAATTGTAATACCTTAGTATCCTCAAGCAGGACTGTTTATAACAGGAACGAACTTGCTTTGTGCTTGTTCCACAACATGTAACATTACTTCGAATGGTAGAAAAATATTATGTGTTGAAAAATAAATACTGTTATTGTTGAGGAAGAACCCACTCCAGGATATTTTGTTTATTCAACACTGTTAATGGTGGCAAAATTAACGCCGCTTTGTGTCAGAGCCTACTGACTGAATAATAAAAAAAATGTATTACTATATATATATATATATATATATATATATATATATATATATATATATATATATATATATATATATATATATATATATATATCTCACAAAATTGATTACACCTTTGACATTTCAGTAACCATTTCAATATATCTTCTCAAGGGACTTAAACTTAGATATATTTCAGAGTACAGAGTAATCAATGTGCAGCTTGTTTAGCAGTACAGATTTACTGTCCTCTGAAAATAACTCAGCATACAGCCATTAATGTCTAAATAACTGCCAACAAAAGTGACTACACCCTAAGTGATAACAGCTGTACATTGTGTAACCGTGCAAAGCCACAAGTCCTATTCATCATGGTCATGTTTTTTTCTGCTTGACAGAACCATACAAATTTGTGTATTTTGTTAATACTAGATACACAGATTTGTATAGTTAAAATTTGGCGCTTTGAGTACAATTCAGACCACTGGGTGTTTAACATGGCACCTCATGACAAAGGCTCTCTGAGAATTTAAGAATTAGAATTGTTGGTCTCCACAAAGATGGCTGAGGCTATAAGAAGATTGGAACAGGCCTCGCAAGGGCCCATCAAAGAAGTTGAGTCCTCGTGCTGTGCATCAGGTGCAGAAGTTGCTTCAAAAAACAGACGCATGAGCACTGCAGCATTGCTTTAGATGTTGCAGAAGTGAAAGGTCTGCTCGTCAGTAATCAGACTATTTGCCACACACTGCAACAAGTCAGTTTGCAGGCCGTCGTCTCAGAAGGAAGCTGCTCACAAGAAAACCTGCAAACAGTTTGCTAAAGACAACCTGTCCGAAAGCATGAATTACTGGAACTCCTGTGGTCTGATGAAACTAAGATAAAATAATTTGGCCCAGATGGTGTCCAGCTTGTGTGTTTATTCCCTGGTGAGGAGAACAAAGAAAATTGTATCTTGCCTACAGTCAAGCTTGGTGGTGCATCATGGTCTGGGGCTGCATGAGTGCTGCTGGTACTGGGGAGCTGCAGTTCATTGAGGGAAACATGGATTCCAACATTTACTGTGACATTCTGAAGAAGAACTGCCTTGCTAAGGTGAACTGAAGGTGAAGATGGTAGCCAAGTATGTCTCCAGACCTGAACCCTATTAAGCAGCTGTGGGGCATCCTCAAGCAGATAGTGGAGAAGCTTCATGTGTCTAACATCCAGCAGCTCCATGATGTCATTATGGAGGAGTGGAAGAGGATCCCAGCAACAACCTGTGCAGCTCTGGTTAATTCTATGCCCAGGAGGATTAAGGCAGTGCAAGATAACAATGATGCTCAAACAAAATATTCACACTTAAGACATGTTGTTGACATGTTTACTAAGGGTGTACTCACTTTTGTTGCCAGTTATTTAGACAATAATGGCTGTATGTTGAGTTATTTTTAAAGGACAGTAAATCTGTACTCTATGTCTGTCTGTTTATCTGAATATAAATATATTTTATATCCCTTTATCATTCAGCTCTAGTGCACATTATAAAGCAAATGCAGATTTCTGCAATTGGCAAAGAAAATTGTAATTGTACTTGCATAAAAATTATACCGGTAACACGTATGGGAAACTCAAACCCGGACCGAGAAAAGAGGCGAGCGAGCAACTCCTGAGCCTCACACAATGCTGCCGTTGTTGCACCTGTCGCTTGACTAAAGTGCTGTGGAATAGGTGGCATCTCTAATCTATGGAAATAACGGCTCCGTCTGGTGTTCCTATGCTTTATAGAGGTATCATATTTGAAGAAAAAGTGTTTGGGACACCACCTAAGTCCTAATATTCACGTGACTCAGTGTTATCTTTTTGTTGTTGTGAGAAGTTGAAGGGAAACCGCGCGGGGGGGGGGGGGGGGTGTTTGGCAGGACTGGCTTGTTGACATTCCTACCGTGACAGGACGAGTGAAAATTAAACCTGCTCAATGTAAAGGAACAAGGTCAATGTTATAGCCTGGTTACTGTGTGCACAGGCATCTAGGTGCTAATGAACAATGTATTAAATATAATAGGAAAGTTCATGCAGAACATATATTGAGAAATATTACCAACTATGTTTATTAGTTTACCTCATGATGACTAATCAGAGAATTGGCAAACGTGGGCGATACTCATCAAACTCTGTGTGCTAGAAGTAAACAAAAAAATGTTGTGTATAGACAACGTACAGTCCTTTTAACTTCAGAGCTAAAAGAGTTTAATATGAATTGGATTGTTCTGGGCTTTTTTGGTGGTGGTCATTTTTCCTCCTGCCTCCTTAAAACCAATCAGGTGTTACTTCCAGTTTCACAGCCCATGTTCAAACCTGGTGACCGTGACAGGATAAAAAGCTTTCTGAAGCTGAAAAAATTAATCTTTAAAAAAATACACCATTTGAAATAAAAAATGTTTATATTTACAGAGGAAAGAAATTTGAAAAATAGGATTACAATTAAAATAACTCTGATAAGTACAAGGGTAAATGGATCAAAATGGTTAAAATAGTCACAATCAACAGAGTGTGTTACGGATAACTCCAGTAACCATGAATGAAATTCTAAATGTGATCATCTTGCATAATTGCGATTAGGTTGGGTAACTCCAGTCAGCTCAGATTTCGTGGATCAGCTTGCACAGTGGAGGGTTTTGCTGACTCTGTCAGCACTATCGGGTTCTGCTGGTTCTCCATCAGCACTGTCAGATCCTGCTGGGTTTCACTCGGCACTGTCAGCTCTTGCTGGGTTTCACTCGGCACTGTCAGGTCCTGCTGGGTTTCACTTGGCACTGTCAGGTCCTGCTGGTTCTCCATTAGCACTGTCAGATCCTGCTTGTTCTCACCCCTGCACTGTCAGATCTTGCTGGTTCTCCATCAGCACTGTCAGGTCCTGCTGGTTCTCCATCAGCACTGTAAGATCCTACAGCACTGTCAGATCCTGCTGGTTTTCCTTCAGCACTGTCAGGTCCTGTTGGTTCTCCATCAGCACTGTCAGATCCTGCTGGGTCTCCATCAGCACTGTAAGATCCTGGTAGTTCTCCATCAGAACTGTCGGGTCCTGTTGACTCTCCATCAGTGTTGCCAGGTTTTGCTGACTCTCTGTAAGTATTGTCCGGTTCTGCTGGTTCTTAATCAGTATTGTCAGGTTCTGCTGCCTCTCTGTCAGCATTTCCAGGTCCTATCGGCTCTCCATTAGCACTTAAAGGCCACAAAATGGAAATTCGAACACATTGTCTTTTTCATGACCTATTTGGATGCAGTACACCTTGAATGGAGCTTCAGTCTACCATAGTGCATCATACTCTCGTTCACACACTTATTCATACTGGATTTTCCAGTGGAGGTACCAGCATGTTTATGAGACGTGGAAAGAAACTGGAGAACCCATATGTGTGAAGCTCCAAATGCTCAGTAGGCCTACGTTTGATGACTTTAAAGCTATAAGGTAACAATTGACACTATAGTTCAAAATACCAGACAAAAATAAGCGACAATGCACGATTATTTTGCATTAACAGCATCCATTTTGTTTTTAAGACATGAGCAAAGTGTAGCACAATCCCAATATAGAGACGGAGAGAGAGATGCTCATGGGATTGTAGTTTCAAAAGATGAAGTCATTGTTTTCAATGCTGTTTTAGATTACATCATTGGAAGATCATTTTCGGTGATGCACTCATCCTAATTCCCTTAACACCATGGTCATGTGATCATGTCCCTTTGCACCAACATGGTGCTCTTTCCATGTTTATCCCTCCAATCTTCATGATTCTATGCAAGCCCCAGTGTCTTATGGCATTAATGGTGTGTGGTAAAAAGCTGCTTTATTGTCTGTAAGCAGTCAGTCATTATTGTCTGTTTCCTTCTGTTGTTCAGCAATTAAGGTGAACTGCCATGGCTCCTGCGGTGTGTCCAACAAAGTGAACGACACGGACTGGGTCGAGGAGGAGCAGTACTTCAATAGCTCTCTGACTGTGGCTGATAAAGGTACGTTTCCAATTATAATATTCATAAAATATTAATTCTCTCACACACTTAACTCTCTTAATTTCTGGACATCTTGAAATAAAAAAAAAATACCTTCTTCTTATATTATCACCACACTGCAGTCGCCACCATATTCTATTAGAAAAGAAATCATAGTAATATTTTTTCCAGTTTTGCTCTCAAATGTTTTTTCTGTAATAGTATTTTGAATATTATTTCCTATTATTTGTAGTTTAGTTCAACATTTTCATTGATTTGTTTTTGTTTCTTAAAGTTCTTGGTATTTTTTTTACTTTTACATTTTTTTTATCTAATTAAATTTATTGGTGTTTTTCCTTCATTTGTTCTTTTCCGTTTGTTTTAATTTTGTTCTTTATTTGTGCATTTTATATTGATTTATACTTTCCTTCAGATTGTGCTTTCATTTATCTATTTTGGTGTCGATCCTCATTGCCTTGTTTTCTGTTTCGGTTTTCTGTTTCTGGGTTTCTGCTCCTCGGTTTCTCTTTGATTTTGTTTTTATTTTAAAAAAATTTTGTGAACCTTTTTTCAGGGTTTCAGTTTCACTTTGTTTTCAATTTGTACGAGTTTATTATTTTTATAATGTTTTTTTATTTCAGATTCCACAGCCAGTAAAGTTGTACTACTAGCGTTTTTAGCAGTATGTTGCCATGTTGCATAACAATTGCTAATCGATAATGAAGTCTTAGAAGGAGTGTTTAAGTTTAAATAATTGTGCACAACTGTGAAAAAGGCCATTAAAAGGCTTAAATATGAGCACTTGTCTAGTCAGATATAATGCTAGTAAGAAATGTTAGGAGCATTTTAGTCAACATGTGCAGCTACTTAGCAGTAGCTTCCTGTCGAAACAGATAGAAATGAGAGATTTCTACATTTACATTTGAAGACTGCAACCTCTTATTCAGAAATTGTCTTGGTTAAAAATGCTTTCACTGGAACTCATGGTTCATAATCAAGTGTTCTGTTAATAACTTGTTACAGCAAGTTGTAGCAATCTCATGTTGCACTCAGCTGTGGCATCTGATGTGTGTGTGTTTCATTTCCCAGGCACTCTGAAACAGGGTGAACACATTTTCCCTTTTAAGTTCCTCATACCCGGTAAGAGTCTACAAAACACACACACACACACACACACACACACACACACACACACACACACACACACACACACACACACACACACACACACACACACACACCTGTTTCTCCACATTCTTACACACAGACACACGTCAGCTGTGTTTATTTACCATAGCAACAGCGGTTCACTGAACTTTGATGAGGCATGGCCCTAATAATCTTTACTTTTGCCTTTAACACATAAAAGTTTAATCTTCCTCCTCAGTTATTAATAAATGTTCTTTAGTTCCTACTGCAAAACTAACTGTAAAAGCTGTGTTACCCAGTTCTGCAGTAGTGACAATGCTTTTCACCTGAAGCAGGAAGTATCCGCACCCAATTTGAGTATCTCCTACTAATTTGTGTCACATAATCGCACTCTGGAAAGTAGGAGGTGATCGCGATTGCTGTACATGAGCAGTAAAATGTAACTTGATATTCGGAAAGACGGAGCCCTATACTTCCTGTAGGTTCAGTCCTAGAGGAAAGTGAAAGGAAGACACATGTCTAATAGGAATAGGAAGACTGCAGATTGGTGGATTTTACACTGTTTGAGCTAAATGTCAGTAAAAAAAAAAAAAAAAAAAAAAAAAAAAAAAAAGACAGAATTTGACCAGATTCAAAGTGATTCTTCATTGTAAAATGATCAATGTTTTCCAATCATTTTCCCACATATGTCCTGGCTCACAAAGAAGGGGAACCAAATTTAACAAGTGTCCAAGCAGCCACCAGTTCTGAATGGGGAAAAAAAGAACTGAAATAAGGGCTCATAGTAAAAAAAAAAAAAAACGCCACAAGCTACGAAATCAAGATATAGTGATGTGTGTCCCCTCTGAGTTAAAGGAGTTAACAAAAAACTGTCTAAGAAGCAAAGTAAATACATGTTAATTGTTTAATAAAGCTAGTCATGATCCAGCTCAACCCGTCAAACCAGATAACAGGCACGTAACTTCGTTCAGATGCTAATGTTTATGCCAGGTCATGGCGCTAAATCAGCTTTTGCTAGCATAAAAAATATCAATTGTGTTTAAATGCTTTTTCAAAGTAATAAAACATTGATGAAGCATAGTGTGTAGATTTCCTTCAGATGTATTTCAGCAGAATTATTTTGTCATGCAATTAAGATTTTATCACATATTTAGCTCATAAAAATCGACTCCTCGTTCTAAACAGCATGACGCACAGAAACATCCAGTCTAACAGTAAAAAGCAGTATTTGTACGTCACGTCAACCAACTTCCTCTTCTGTGCTACTTCAAAGTTCAGGAAATGTGTAGGGGAACAAGGCGACTCTGTTTACAGTCAAAAACCAAAAAGCTTTTTTTGGAAAAAATGCTATACAACTTTAAAATCACATTTTGATATTTCAGAAAACTAAAAGTACACGCATCTCAGACTGTGGCAATAAATTTCAAGGGAAAATGGACGAACAAATATCATAAATATCAGCATCCTAATGTACAGGGGGTTTCAGTGGGAAGTAAAGGTGTATGGTTATGGTGTATTAATTAAGAACATGGGGCATTGTGATCCATTTTATATTGACATTGTGTATTAATATGGTTTGCTAAAGCCAAACCATATGAAATATATTTGAAAGGCAAAAGTGGAAGTCATTTGAACTCATTTTTATTCCAAAAAAAATAATTCGCATCTGGAAATCATACACAAATTATACACAAAAAGTGAATTAGCTTTGAATTAAGTAAAGTGATGTGACGAAAATGGTCTGAAATGATTACATTGGAGAACAATGCTACACTCTATCAAGGTAATCAAGCATGTTGAGCAGGTCACACAGGAAACTGCTATTTTAAAACCGCTTTATTTGTCTCATGCCCAGTGATGTGGTTTTAGAAGACGCTATAGCAAAGAGAACCAAGTTGTAATTCACATTTCATTCTTAGTCACATCCTTACATTTACAAGTACGATATACCTGAACAAGTGAACTAGCATGACGATGTGGTTTTGCTAAGGGGACTCACTGGAATATGCTTGGGATAAAGGCATGTGCTAATTGCTGTAAATCAGGGGTCTCCAACTTTTTGTAAACCACATACCAGTATGGTTTTGAAAATGTTCTTGGTGATCGGCTGGTGAGATGCACTTGTGTGTGTTTTTGCGACTCTTCCACGGCCATGTTCTGGGCTATGACCCGTTGATCGGGGGACCTCTGCAGTAAATGTAATAAAATTATTAATTATATGATTCATACATAAAAAAAAAAAAAACAATAGTACATAATTTTACATTGATCAAATTGAGGTTTATAGTTCATTAGTTATTCTTGTACAGTTATATAAGCAATTCCTGTAGTGCTTTTTTTCCCTCTTAGTAAAATTTTATTGCAGCATGTAGGCTCTTCAAATAGAACAAATCTTCTATATTGTCTGTTGAACAAGTTCCTCCTGTTACTTGCATTATAGCAGCTATAAATAGGCCAAAATAATGACAAGATTTCACATTGTTAAGAAAAGCACAGTGTCATCGGTCCGGAAGAGTTTCGTGTAGCAGAAAACAGGCTCCTAAGCACCGACACTAAAGAATCCCAAAATAATTATATATATTAATATATATGTACCGTATATAAATATATATTAATTATAATATTCAAAATATTAGAAAGTGATTCTATATAAATAACTATATACAAATATACAATGATGAGCTTTTTGAGACTTGTCCTTTTGTTTTAATAATATTTCTTCTTACTGTTAATTACTTTTTCCAGCCACAGCTCCAACATCATTCGAAGGGCCATATGGAAAGATTATGTACAAAATCCGAGCGTTCATCGACACGCCTCGCTTCTCAAAAGACTACAAAGCAGAGAAGCCCTTCTACATGCTGAACAACATTAATCTTAATGAAGTGCCTGACATCTATGTGAGTGTGTGAGATTTCTGTACACTTTGCTTTTCCCTTTTCTTATTAATTATTGTAACTGACTGTTTATTGGGGTGCAAAAGAAACTAATCATCCAGGACCTAAGTGTTGAGACTATGTTACACCAATTCTCTTGAAATTACCTTTATATTATTTTGACTTTATGTCAGTTTTAAAGTACTGCATAGATCAGCTTGTATTTGTCTCTACATGTCCCTAAATATTCATCCAGTCAGTACCAGAATAGCAGACACACCCAGAATGGACAATCATGCAGACATTTAGCAAATTTGATTGTAGAAATTGTATTTTTATTTACAGTACTTGTTTTTTTAGTGTTGTTTCTTATAGATTAGTAATTATTATTGTTATTATTATTAGGAGACAAAGCACCAAATGTGTGCAGGCACACAATTGTTTTTCTACATTTGCTTCTTCTTCTTCTTCTTCCTCCTTTTCTTCAACTAGCGAAGGGGGTCTGCGGTGGCTGATAAAACAATAGGGTAAAACATTGGGAAATATGCCTGGGAACCAACTAATTTTGCAAAGGAAAATTTTGACCAAATGTGAAAGTGGTAGTACATCAGTTTCTCTATTAAATGAATAATGAAATTTCTTGTAATCTTGTGTTTTGTCTTACAAAATATGTCTAGTAAGTATTAAATACTTATACTATTATTACAATGATATTCCAAACTATTTGCCCGTAACATGCCAACAAATGTGACTACAAAGCCAAACAGGTCCTGAGGCTGTATCTGAGCAAGGACCTTGCACACTGACATAAATCTTGGTAGGCATTTTCAGAACCTTGGTAGGCATTTGTCTTAGACTATACAACACATTTTGTGGCACTGCTACCGACTGGTCAAAAGTTTCAATATTGTGTTAAAAATGCTTATATCCAACTGCTACTACACTCCTTAGTTAAATTTTGTGCAATCTTCACAAAATTTGTCTCACATGGTCTTGAGAACTGTCTAACCAAAAGTTATCAGTGGAACTTTCATATTCAAAAATGTTCTCTCATAACAGACTGGGAAATTTGTGAAATTGGTTGATAGGCTGTACATCAGTAATACTTTTGTCATTTGTCTTGATCTTCAGAACATTTCAAGAAATGATTCTCAAAAAGTTTAATGTCTGCGCTACCTTTGGTCTAAATCTGTGACAGGCATCAGTTTCTAATCAAATTTTAGAATATGGGATAAAATTATCATTACATGTTAGTAGTCCTTCATTCCTGTGATTCCCTAGCATAAGATCAATTGGAAAAGTGAATCAGCATCAGAATTTCGTTGTCAATCGTTGTCAACTTTTTTTATGCTTTAAAAAAAAAGCTTTTACATGATTGCATGTAGTTTTCCAATAACACATTTGAGTGGTCCTGCTTTATTTTATTATTATTATTATTATTATTATTATTATTAATATTATTATTATTATTGTTGTTGTTATTTGCTTTATTTGCTTTTTTATTTTATATAAGATGCTATACAAATACTTATTTGTATTATTATTGATTTAACAGGAACTAAGCTCTGCAAAAATAACTAAGAATTTCACATATATGCTGATGAAGAATGGGACAGTTGTCCTGGATGCTAAAACGAATCAGCGTGGCTATACTGCAGGGGAGATCATTAAAGTGTCCACAGAGATCGACAACCAATCGGGGAAGAACACAGGCCATGTGGTGGCTTGTTTAATGCAGGTAATTATTTATCAATTATTTATCAATAAACTAGTAACAATACTTGTTTGTCCTTTTCTTGAAAGCTGTATCATCTATATGTACTTGTGTCCTGTCAGAGAGTGACATATCAAACGAAAAAGCCGACTCATGAATTGAGAATGATCGCGGAGGTGGAGGGAGCTGGAGTGAAGGCAGGCAAACAGGCTGCATGGAAAGAACAGATTATCGTTCCTCCTCTTCCACAGTCGTCTCTGTCAGGGTGTAATCTTATCGAGATCAGCTATTACATCCAAGTGAGTGTGGCAGCTTAATTCTTTCTATTCTTCTTTCGGCTGCTCCCATTAGGAGTCGCCACAGCCAATCATCCGTCTCCATACTACTCTGTCCTCTACATCTGCCTCTTTCAAACCACCTGCATGTCTTCCTTTACCACATCCATTAACCTCCTTCTTGGTCTTCCTCTTTTCCTTCTTCCTGGTGGCTCCATCCAGCATTCTCCCTCCTATATACCCCATGTCCCTCCTTTGCACATGTCCATACCATCTCAATCGAGCCTCCCTCACCTTGTCTCCAAAACGTCCTACATTCGCTGTCCCTCTAATAAACTTGTTTTTAATCCTGTCCCTCCCAATTAAAATCTCAGCATCTTCAGCTCTGCTACCTCCAGCTCCACTTTATGTCCTTTAGTCAATGCCACTGTCTCTTAACCATACAACATCACAGGACTCTCCACAGTCCTATAAACTTTCCCTTTCACTCTTTTCTTCACTTCTCTAACACACTATCCATTACATTGCGCTGTTGACCCCAGGTACCCGAACTCCTCCACCTTCTCCACCTCTTCTCCCTGCAACCGCACCACTCCACTTCCCTCCCTCTCATTCAAACACATTTACTCTGTCTTACTCCTACTGACTTTCATTCCTCTTCTCTCCAGGCTCTTCTCAACCTGCTCCCTACTCTCACCACAAATTACAATCTTCTAATTCTTCTTTCAGCTTCTCCCATTAGGGGGTCACCACAGCGGATCATCCGTCTCCATACCCCCTTGTCTTCTACATCTGCCTTTTTCATACCAACTACCTGCATGTTTTCCCTCACCACATCCATAAACCTCACCACAAATCACAATATCATCCCCAAACATCACAGTCCACGGGGACTCCTGTCTGACCTCTTCCGTCAACCTGTCCATCACCACTGCAAACAGGAAAGGGCTCAGACCCGATCCTTGATGCAGCCCAACCTCCACCTTGAATCTTTCCTACTGCACACTTCACTGCTGTCACACTGTCCTCATACATGTCCTGCACCTCCCTCACATACTTCTCTGACACACCTGACTTCCTCATACAATACCACAACTCCTCTCTCGGTACCCTGTCATACGCTTTCTCTCACAATGCAATGCAATGTTTTTCTCAAACACACAATGCAACTCCGTCTGACCTTCTCTATACTTCTCCACCAACATTCTCAAAGCACGTATTCTTTCTATTCTATATAAAATATATATTGAAAAAATAATAATAATAATTTATTATGTACCAGGTCTCTTTAAAGTATCCGGAAATCTTACTGACGGTGCCAATTCATATTGGGAACATTGCGGTTGATCCAAGTCTCCGTCCTCCTCCTAAAGTCGCCAAAGCCTCCAAGACGGCTCCCACCCCAGCACCACGAATTAACCCAGCATCTTCAGGTTCATTCAATGCCCCCGCTGCCTCTCCTCCACCATCCAGCTCCCCCAGTCTGCCTCCTCGCCCTGTCCCCCGACCCCGTCCACGCAGCATGATTGTCACTCCGAGCGCGCCCCCAGCAGACCCAGACATGATAGATGCTGGGAATCGTCAGAGCGAAGAGATTCCCACAAAGCTCCACTCTCAGCAACAGAGCCCCATGTCTCCCAGCGCCTTCAGCTACGCCCCAGGCCTTGTGTTCCCCCATTGTAACAGCAACCCGTCAGCGCATCAGTTCTCCCTCTCCACAGGGGCTACCATCCCCTACTTCTCTGAAGGAAACGGCCCACCCATGCCCACCTCCTGCCCGTTCATCCTGCCTCCAGATTACAGAAGCTCAGCACAACCGCATGGTGAGGCCCACAAGCTGTTGTATGATTTATAGAGTGCAAATATGCTGTAAATGTTAAAAATATATACATTCCTTTATACATATGCATAGCTTCTACATACATATACATGTCCATTATTAGAGAATTAAGAAGCAATGCTAATCATAGGTTTAGTAAAAATGAAAGTAAATAATTAACGAGTTTTAGTTAGAAAAAAAATCCAAAAGAATGTCATGTAAATTACTTAGTAATAATTCAGCATAATTACAACAAAATTACTTTTAGACATTTAGCTGAAAATACTGTGGTATTTCAGTTTGGTTGTATAGTGTTGTGTGTGAGAGTTGCTTTATTTGGTTGGTTTTCTCTTTCAGATCCTCCACCAGCTTATGAAGACAGCTTTCTCACCACATAAATGGTTTCTGCTCCGTACTGAATAGCAGCCGATGATTTATTTTGGGACTAATGTTCATCCATAACCACATTTAATGCACTTTTTGGACTTTGTATTTACACCGGAAAATCGTGATCAGAGCAAACAAACATACTAAAAGATCTTTTTGTGAAGCTTGGAGTGGCATCTCACATTTACTTATCCTATGTGTTTGGATTGTTTTTTTGTTAATTCTTCTTCTTCTTGTTCATGGGAGACATTGTGTTAATTTGTATTCATGTATACATCTGTGTATAGCCCACTTGTTTTAAATTAGTTTCATAATAATTAATAATTGTATATAAATGTGATTACTATTTCATCCATTGAAGGCGGTCATTACATTAAATCTTTCATGCGTGGTTCCTTTTCTGTTTTATTTTTTATAGATTTTACAGGTTGATCTAAAACGTTTTGTTTTAATTCACTACAAAAACTCTTAAGAAATTAAGGAACTCGCATTTTCATTTGCTTTTCATTTGCTTTTTTTTCTCTCAGTGCTTCTTTTGAAGATGTTTGTTTTAAAAAAAGAACTAGTATATTCCATTCTATACAAACAATACTTTCATTTTTATCACAGAATATTTTCAAAGTAATTTTATGTTGTAATAAAACAGTTTTTTGTACACCATCTTTGTGGTTTTTTTCAAGAACATTTACAGTTATTGCAGTAAAGGTTTGAGTATTTATAAAACTCCTGATTTCCTGGTTTTACATGAAATACTGAGGCCGGAAATTTTTTTTTATTTCCCTTATTGAGGTCAGAGGATAATAGTCTGGTTTGAGGAGATCGTTATTTAAAGTGTTTCACAAAAATGCTTCTCATAATGTAAACCCTGATGTAGATACAGTAGCAGAAGACCATGTCAAGTTTAATTTCGGTCAGCTGAGAATAGGAATTTGGATAGTTGAGAATTGGCAAAAATATACCTAGTTGTTTTCCAAACTTTAATATCATATCTTATGAATGTGTCCATTATTTTGTTTTAAAACCTGGACAAGTTCATGAAAATCCACCCTGATTCAGTAACCACACTAATACACTATATAGATATACTCTGTTTAGTTTGCAGTTTATGATCCCTCTGATTTACTTTGACAACCAGCTCCAAAATATGCTGCCTGAAGTGCTTGATGGTTTAGAGTTACAATAAGAGAGTAAAAGTGCTAGCAATTATCAATTAAGTGTAAAATCTGGACCACTGCTGAGCAAATATTTGGAGTATGCACTATTTTCCTCACAGCAGTAACTGATGTGGTATGAGGGCACCATGCACAACAAGAAGCTGCCACTGATGAAAACCTCGAGGAAGACACTAACAGACATTACATGGAAATCGATCGGCACCGGTCTCTTTAGCAGCAGTGGAGGAAGTTTACACGCTTAAACAATCCATGCGGTAGTATATTATTAGCACTTCAGTTTCATTCAGTAACGTTACTGCACTGGAAATGCTCTGTAGTACTTGGTCATCATCTTCGACTTCTACTCATGAATAGATTAGAGGTGATGAAGTTTATATAACAGCAGATAAGTTGCAGTCTGTACTTGTTAACAAAGCATGAAGCATATATATATATATATATATATAAAGAAAGCCTCTTCCGAAGGTGCTCACAAGAAAACAGTTTTCTGGAGACAACCTGTTTCCTGGAGCATGAATTACTGGAACCATGTCCTGTGGTCTGATGAGAGAAAAATAAACTCATTTTGCTCAGCTGGTGTCCAGCATGTGTGGTGAGGCCTTGGTAAGGAGAACCAAGAAAATTGTGTCTTGCCTACTGGTAGCATCATGATCTGGGGCTGCATGAGTGCTGCTGTTACTGGAGAGCTGCGGTTTCTTGAAGGAAACATGGATTTCAACATGTAATGTGACATTCTGAAGCAGAACATGATTCATGTAGGGTAGGGCCTCTTCAGAAACTGGGCCGAAACGGCAGTTTTCTAACATTATAACAACTCAAAACACACCGCCAAGATGACAACTGGCTTGTTGAGGAAGGTGAAGGTGATAGCGTGGTCAAGAATGTCTCCAGACCTGATCCCTACTGAGCACATGTGGTGCATCGTCAAGCAGAAAGTGAAGCTTCATGTGTCTTACAGCTCCGTGATATCATTATGGAGGAGTGGAAGAGGATCCCAGCAACAACCTGTGCAGCTCTGGTGAATTAAATGCCCAGGAGGATTAAGGCAGTGCTGGATAACAATGATGCTCCGACAATATTTTGACACTTTGGACACAGTTTTGACATGTTAACTTAGGGTGTACTTACTTTTGTTGCAGGCTATTTAGACAATAATGGCTGTATGTTGAGTTATTTTCAGAGGGCAGTTTCAGTTCTATGGGATTGTCCCTTGAGAAGATATAATAAAATGGTTGAAAAAATGTGGGGGGTGTACTCACTTATGTAAGATACTGTATGCAATAATCTAAAATAATCAAATAATCTACCACTTTGAAGACCAACCTGTGAATCTGGTTCTGGTTCCTCTCAGGGTTCCTGATAATAATACAGACGCCAAATCAGAGATTTGTTGCCACTTGTAAAAACACATTACTTACAGACAATATTGACAATTAAAAATTGTGTTCACACTAATATTTGTACTTTAATACATTTTATTCGATTTCAAATGTATCGAATTGTAACAGAAATAAAAAGTAGGCGACTCGAGGTGATTAAGGAAGCAGCCAGCAGGAGTCGCTCGAGATCACCATTGCGGCTCTAGAGCTCCAGGCTCCTCTAGAGCCAGAGGAAGTGAGTCAAGCGCTGCCTCTAAACTTTCTTTGTTTTTAACCTCCTCCTGAGCATGAAGCTTCTTTTATTCTGACAGGTAGGAACCTGTTTGACCATTTCGAGGTTTTCTTTAACACTGTGGACTCGTTTTAGGCTTTAAAAGCCGCACTGGTTCTGTCAAACCGCGGTGTTTTTTGATGAATGGTGTTTTCGCTAGCGTTAGCTTAGCCTAGCTGGTGGTCGTGCGGTGGGCTCACAGGAGGGACTTCTCACCTTCTCCACTTCTCTTTTGCGCAATATTAGCATCAGTCCCTGTGTGGTTTTGTGGGCTTGCACGATTGTCACCGTATGAATTTGGTTTAATAGTGTGTTATGATGCAGTGATGATATAAAGCTATAATATAAACGCTAATGAATGTACTTGTGTCAGTTAGGAAACAGGAGGTAACTGAGGATCTGAGAGCTCAATCTGATCGCAGTTGTTCAGCCAGTCTGCAAAACTGGAAAACTTCAGCACCATCTCCTCTGACTGGACTTCTGAGAGCCATGGCCAAATCCAAAAAACCTGGTAAGTTCTGTTGTTGTTGTTTTTATTATTATTATTATTATTATTATTATTATTATTATTATTATTATAAGAGCACAAATCATAACATGAACTTAGGGCAGTGTGTCTATATTTTCATATGCATTGCCTACAAAGCAATTTATTTGTATAGCACTTTTAACAATATACGTTGTCCCAAAACGACTTTACAGAGAGAAATTGGTTAGAAAATATGAATTTTGATCTTAGTTAATATAAGTTTATATCTAATGAATGAGCCAGTGGCTTACAGTGGAAAGGAAAAACAAACTGATGGACAATGAACTAGAAACCTTGAGAAGAACCCGACTCCAAATTCGACTCCATTATCATCTGGGTGACACCGAATGTCAATTCATTACAGTTCCTTCATTGTTGTGGTGCACTTGTTAAGTGATGGGTGAATAAATGCAAACTGCAGTCCCAAGTCATTGTAGTAGACTGTTTAGATGGATGAAATGCATATAAAGCAGCTACCGATGCGATACGATTTACCCCGTTACGATTCAGTGCGATCCGATTTCTAATTGATTCTATTCACTGGAATTCGATTCAACAGTACTGATTGCTGGCTTTTATGTCTTTGGTTCGACCAGACAGCAAATCATAAATGTACTTATGTGCCCTCTGATTTCTAAATCATGGACCCTTTCAAAAACAAGCCTTTGTAATGCAAAAAAAGAAGATTCAATTTCAAAACATATTTTTCCTGTTCTGTCTCCAGGAAGTTACAGCTCTACCTCTGCCATGTTAATCTGTATTCTATGTGGCTCTCGGGACACACCTACAGGTTGTGGTAGTGTTGCGATACGTCATGTGTTTCGCTTTCTAAAGAATGAAAGTGTAGCGTAACTACTAATAAATAAATGTAAAAAAATATATATATTTTTTGCAAATATGTAACAAAAAATTATGCACTGCAATACAAATGCCATCTTGTATCCGATGCACCGATGCGAATCAGTGAATCGAATCACTGTTCAGTGAATCAGAAACATATGATCTATTGAAGAGAAGTTTATTTCAAGAGAATTTGTGTAAAGAAGTATGGGATATATATAAATTTACAATATAAAATATGCACTTTGGGTGTTCACCTGTACAAAAGGTATACACGGTGCGTATGCAAAACATATGTACATATGCAAAAGATATTCTATGAATTACAGTAATATGCATTTATAATTATCCAGAGACGAAAATGTACAAAGTGGAGCTGAACTGCGTGATGATTACCGGCAGTGAGATCAGTAAGTTTTATGGTCCATTAGTGTCCTAGCAGTGTAGGGTAGAGTTCAGTAGGGTGATGATAGATAGAAAAACCATGATAATTACATAATAATATTATAAAAATCATTAAAAATAAATGCAGTCCAAATCCAATATTATAGTTCTTGAGTTGCTTAGTAACTTCATGATCTGAAGACAGTTCATGTAGAATGAACCTCAGCTGCACAGAGTTGTCTCTAATTGACGAATGCTGTGTAGGGCACAGCTTTCTTTCCGGATCCGGAAAGAAAAAATAAAATCACTGATCAACCCCATAATTTATTATTCAGTTCTTACGCTTCAGGCATACACTTACCAACCAGTATGATCTACATCATGAAATGATCCAATCAGCTCCGCATGTGGCAGCAGTGCAGGGCAGACAGATCATGTAGATGCAGGTCTGTTTCCAACGGATATCAGAATGAGGAAAATCTTGATGTTTTATCTTGGTATAGTTGTTTGCGCCGTATAAGTGTTTTAGAAACCGCAGGTCTTTTAGGATTTGAATGACTCAACGTTCATGAGAGTTTACAAATGAAGCATCCAGTAAGAGGCACCTGTACAGAAACACCTTGTTGTTGAGAGGTCAGAAGAGAACCAGATTGCTGCTGTTGCTACCTTTTTTTTTTAGCTGTTTTTTCTTCCACTCCAGATACACTTGTGTTTGTGTAGAATCCCACCAAGAACATCGTGGTGGTACAGCAGCTACTGTTGTTTCTTATTCCTGTCTCAAGCTATATTTTTTGGGTTTTGCTGTACTGTCAAGTTTACAGTATTCCTATGTAGTTAGACAACTTCAGCTAAAGTAATCAAATATGAATGCATTTCTGTTAATAAGTACATTGAGAGCAATTTTAAAGCAGAAAGTAGACGCTGTCCTCCAGTCGAGACGGCACGGTGTCAGTGTAGAGCTCTACGAATGGATACGTTTAGGGTTAAAAGACGTAAATACGTTACTGTGGATTTGTTAAATGATTATAATTGTCTAGGTGTGGACAAGCCTGGTGATGCATCAAAGCGAGGAAGGAAAAAGAAACTCAAGCCCAAGGGTGGAGCCTCGGAGTCGGAAAGAACACAGAAAGACACAGAAACAGGCCTTCATTTGCTTTCTGGAAAGACTGCAGCAAAAACCACATCCTCTCACACCAGTAAGGTGTCAGACACTGCAACAAGCCCACTTGAGAAGACTCAGAGTTCAGATTCTGATGTTGCACCAACTCAGACTTATGCAGTTAAGTCTCTTCAGAGCTCCTCCAGGACATCTTGGCGAACAGAGAGAAATGATACTAGCTCAAAAAGCTCTGCAGAGGGGAATAAAGGGTCTACGCTGGTGCAGTCACGCTTAGCATGGAAGACCATGGCCAGTCCTGCTCCTGCTGTGGATGATCTGAAGGTTAGATACAATATACATCACAGTTTGTTTGTTTTTTTGCTATGATAGTATCATTATTCAGCAAGAGAGAAAAAATCACCAGTTTGTTGCCAACAGCTTTAGTATCCAAATGTCTTGCTCTACCTTTTTGTGTTCACGTGTCAAGAACCCGAACGCAGAAAAAAGCACTAAAGTAAAAGACACAGAGTTGAAGTTCATGTCGTCTACTCAGTTGAAGCTCCCTCAGAGCCCGAAAGGCTCCGCAAAAACGCAAGCAGGTCAGTGTTTCTTTCCTCCTTGTATTGATTTCTCCGCCATCCAATGTCAACTGGAGCATAAACCGACACTACTCTTCTCTGTTCTTTTGTTTCTACGCAGTCACAAAGAAGAAAAAGAAGAAGAGGAAGATGGGCTTGTACAGCTTTGTTCCCAAAAAGAAAACCAAAGTGTCAGCTCAGCAGAACCTCCTCTTACCTACCTCAAACAGCCAAGTGAGTGGCTTTAACTGATTACATCACAACAGTGCTTATTATTTACTTTATATAGTACTAGGAAGTGGGGTTACTGTGTAAAATGTAAATAAAAACAGAATGCAATGAACTGCAAATCTCATAAACCCACAGTCGAACATAGAAAACATATCAAATGTTTACACTGAGGAAATGTGTATGGGAATGTGTAGGGGAAAACCAACACGTATCAAAAAAGTTGGGCCGGGGCAACAAAAGGCTGGAAAAGTACATGTTATAAAGATTAAACAGTTTAAGAAATATTTTGCAACTAATGAGGTTCATTGACAGCAGGTCAATAAGATGATTGTGTATAAATAGTGTATCTGAGAGAGGCAGAGTCTCCCAGATGTAAAAAAGGGCCAGAGCTTCACCAATCTGGAAAAGACAAAAAAACAATTTTAGAATAATGTTCAACATAAAATTGCAAAACAGTTAAATATCTCATCATTTACAGTACATGAGATCATTAAAAGATGTCGGGAATCTGGAGAATCTCTGTTCACAAGGGGACAAATGGGCGAAAATCAACATTGGAAGCTTGTGATTTTTTTTCAGGCGGCACTGCATTTAAAACAGACATAATTCGGTAATGGAAATCACAGCATGGGCTCATTAAACACCTCGATAAACACTTTTGTTTGCCATGTCGTCCCACAAATGTAGGTTATATCTTTATCATGCAAAGAAGAAGGTATGCGTGAACATGATCCAGAAACGCCGGCGTTTACTTTTTCCCTTTTCCACTTTGCCTCAGTGCGTTCTAAATGAGCTTTGGCCCAGAGAATATTCTTGATGCGTTTCCTCAGTTTAACCGTTTATATGTTTTCTATGTTCTATTGTGAATAAAATTTAGGTTTATGAGATTTGCAATTCATTTCATTCTGTTTTTTTTTTTTTTTACATTTCACACCACGTCCCAACTTATTTAGGTTAGTGTGTAGTGTTGTATAGGTACTGTATATAGACTGTAGAAAGCTATTTTTGTTTCATTCTATATATGGTGTTGTAAAATTATGAATATTCGACTCCATCTGAATATTAAGTCTTAATAAGGATTATCGTATCCTGTCATTAGAAACCGGTGTCATGTGAAGTCAGAGGAGTACAGCTGCCCTTAGAGGAGGCTTTCAAACCCAGAACAAACATGGACAGCAGCGAGAAGCTGAGTGGAAGAGCGGCTGAAGAAGGTTCGGCTGAACTCCAGAACGAGAGTGAAGGTGTCACATCTCCAGAAAACATCCAAGAGGAATATACAGAGCTTCCTCTACACACGCTGGCAGAGGAGAGTGTCTTCACCGCTATACACACAGGTACTCAGTAAAGGTTCTTACACTGCTCTGTACATCAGTGTTACAATTTATTCTGCCAGAAAAATAATACAATCTATGACTCTTATTTTACCTCATACTTCTTATGCAACTATTGTGCACAAGAAACAGAAAGATGTTGATGTTTTTGGGTCAAGTGCACACTTCTGGTGTGTATATATTTAATAACTGAGGCATTTAAATGTAAACTTCTACAGACAATAAAATGCAACTTACATATGGATGAATCCCAAATGTAGGGCACTTGGTAGGTTCCCTGTATTTCTCTTAGTGTATTGTATTTAGTGAGCAAACTCAGTCCTGGCAGTGTTCACATTACAAAACAAAGATTGACTAAATGTAATGCAATGATTAATAAACAGTTCTGTGCTGCTCTAGTGTAAAGTACTAATCATGAACTCTCAACACACACTTTATCTTAAAACTCAATATAAATAAATATATTTATATTATGTATATAATATGTTTTGGGTTCCACAGGAGTCCTCTTATGCACCTGCATTTTCCTGTAGCCTTTAACAATACCTCTTAAGGTGTTCAACTCTTGTACATGTATCTCGCAGAAGAACTGAGAAATAGCTGCTGTTTTCCAGGTTTGCCTGAGGATAAGGAAAATATGGAGTCGGACGAGACCCTGGAGCCGCCTCTGTGCAGCTGCCGCATGGAAACGCCCAGGAACCAGGACGTAGTAACGCTGGCAGAGGGAAAGTGCATGGCTGTAGAAGGTGTAGATGGGAAGGTATTGCTATTTTTGTCTAACACTTCCCTATCAGCTATCACTTCCTCTCAGTGTCTCAATTTGCAAAAGAGTGCAAATATTTCTATTTACTTTTTTTGGTTCTTTTCTTCCTGTCTGCTACAAATCGTAACAATTCTTCTCTCTCTTTCTCCACACGTAGCTGAGTTTATGTCGAAGACCGATCCAGAAGCAGGAGATGATGCGCCCATCTTTGCGGATCCCACTGCTGGTGCTGTGTGAGGATCACCGGGCCGGCATGGTCAAACATCAGAGCTGCCCAGGCTGTGGTGTCTTCTGCAGAGCTGTGAGTACAGCCTCGGCTGTCATTAGTGGAGAAGAATATTTAGTGTTTTCTGTCTTCTTTCAAAAGATCTTCATTACATTATTGTTAAAGGCACCACCAATAAAAGGTCAGAAGTGTCTGAAGCTGATAAATGCTGATGCTGATAAATCCCTGTACCTGACCTTAATTATTTTTGGTTGTAATGTAAAGTTCCTTTGCTATCCTTTGGCATTGGCATGGCATAACTCAGCCTGTTATCTTGCATAGATGAAGATGTATACCTATAAAGACTTTATATGGTACATTGGAATATTTGTGGGAAAAGATCAGCTAAAATCAGTTGAAATTTTCACCTGTTTTGGGTGTTGCCTATGTTCAGCATTGACTTTATTTAATTAACAGGAATGATTAATGGTTTCTGTGCGAGCAGCCACTCAAGACATTAAAAATGTATATTATAAGTATTTCTTTGTCTTTACCCAGCCAACACGTTTTAAAGCTTATTTTGGCAGCTTATTGGTGTTATACTATTGTACTAACTCGGAAGCACCTAAAAATAGTGTCTCTATACTCTATACACAGAAACTCAGCAGTGTCCTGTTTAATCTTACAGCAGGATTTATACTGATGGAAAATGAAAGATTTCCATTTTTCCAGGTTACTGGAATGTCGGTGCTGTGCAAGCGGAAGCTTTTTTCTTAGAGTATAACTACATTAGTATAGAGACTGGTGCACATATATGGTTCACACTCTGTTTGGTGCACGATTTAGGAAAATAAATATAAGAATGCATGTTTTTAATGTACACTGGAAGCCTACGGTCTGATCTGATAATGCGTCATTGAAACAAGGGTTAAAAAAAGTTGGCGGTGTCTTTGTGAAAATCTTTGTGTCTCCATTGAAGGCATTTGTGACAGCCAGTCAATTCAATTCAAATCAGTTCAATTCATTTTTATTTGTATAGCATTTTTTAACAATGAAGATTGTCTCAAAGCAGCTTTACACAGATAATGTGGTGATAAAAAATTGTTCTTTATAAGTAAGTTTGTCCCTGATGAACGAGCCGGTGGTGACTGCAGAAGGAAAAACTCCCCGAGATGGCAAAGAAAGAAGCCTTGAGAGGAACCAGACTTAAGAGGGAACCCATCCTCATCTGGGTTGCACCGAAAGTCCATTTATTGCAGATATACGATGTTGTGGGTTACAGTGATGGTGATCAGAAGCAAACTGTATTCCTGAGTCAATGTAGCAGACTGTTGACATTAACTACAGTCCAAATCCATCCTCAAAGCTCCTATTTTTACTCCGGAATTTCATGGAACCACCCAAGGTGTTAATTAGAAACCGTCCCCAGCTGCACAGAGTGACCTCCAATCGAAGAGAACACCATCCAGCGGCAGGCCTGGACGAAGTGGGAAGATCCACGGAGGGGAGAGGGGCAGAAACAGTCAGTCCTCTGGGACTAAATATAGAGCGTTTCATATAGCAGAAATACATAATCTGAAAGCCAATTCAGTGAAATTGATGTGGAAATGTTTTTAATTATTAATGGCTGTAATTTTTGTTATTTTCTTTTGCAGGGAACGTTTATGGAATGCCAGCCAGATGGGCACATCTCTCACCGGTTCCACCAGAGCTGTGCGCCGACGATTCGTGGTCAGCTCTTCTGCCCTCACTGCGGTGAGGAGGCTAGCCAGGCCAAAGAGGTCACCATCCCCAAAGCCTTTCCAATTACTCCAATCACTGCAGCTGCTTTACCTGCAGATAAAGAAGACTTCGCTTTGGCAGAGTAGGCTGGCAGCTGTAACATTTTCTGTTTTAACTGGAGATTATTCTTTTATGAGTTGTCTATGATTTTTATTGCTTTTATATAGTATTATTTGATTTATATTTTGTAGAAAGCAAGGACAGGTCTCTTCACCTGATGATACACCTGTGGAACATGCTGTAGAGTCACTGGAGACGGTTCTGGAAGCACTGGAGGATGGAAAGTAAGCTGTATACAAATTGCTCAAAATTTTAGAGCACAGGTTATTGTGATTAAATATCTTTAGGGCAAAGAACTTATTATGATCTAGTAGGTAATGATCATGTAATTCCACTGGGTCACATTAGGAAAGTGGGACATGTAGAGAGAGTTACAGAGATGCAAGAGTTTACTTTATTATTCATTATTTAAAGATTTTCATCTGCGGTACATGATTTTTGATGCATTCGTTTGATTATGTGCAATTTAATTTTTTACTGTTTCCTTTCTAAGATATAAAAGGTCAAAGCTTCCCCCAAAGCAGCTGTTCTTCTCCGCTAAAAGAGGAGAGCTTCAACAAGTCATGCACATGCTGGGTAAGGGGGGTTGTATGAATAATCACCTAGAATGATTTCAGACATTGCCTGTTACAGAGCTAAATAGCGTCGTTATTGCCCACGTGAAACACTGATGAAATCATTTGTCGATTTTGTGGCTATAAGTAGAAGGAACGGACCCTAACTTGCAAATGGAGAGTGAGAGGAGGCGTACCCCACTCCATGCAGCTGCTGCTGAAGGCTACAAAGAGATCTGCCACATCCTGGTCCAGGTACCATAAAGCTTCACGAGGCTGCCAACATCAACCTGTCAGCCCAGTCATTCGTTCTGAATAAGTGTTGGCTAAATGCACTTCTGTGTGTGTCCCATTGAGGCGGGGGCAAACCTGGACACGTGTGATGACCAGCAGCGCACTCCTCTGATGGACGCGTGTGAGAACAACCACATGGAGACAGTAGAGTACCTACTGAAGGCCGGGGCCTCAACATCACACAAGGTAAGAAGACACATTCTATTGTGTAGCTGATTTGTGCTGTATCAAACTCTCATTCTACTGTCTTCTCACAGAATATAAGGGGCTCTACATGTCTCCACATGGTGACTCGAGGAGGCCACATCGGTATTCTGCAGCATCTCCTATCCACTGCCTCTGTAGATGTTAACTGTAAGGTATGCAGTGATATGTGCACTTCATGTGTGCAGCTCTTATATATATTTATATATATACACACACACTCACCCACTCACTCACTCATTCACTCACTCTGATATTGACCTGAGACAGGTGTCAGAAAACTTGAGAGAGCACGTAAGAGAGGGACTTAAAAATAGCTCTGACCTGTGTAATCGTGAGTTGTTATATGTGAACTTCTCAGGATGACGGCGGTTGGACCCCCATTACCTGGGCAACTGAAAATTTGCACACACAGCAGGCGAAGCTGTTGATTGCCCGTGGAGCCGATATCCATATGAGAGATAAGGTGGGTGCTGGTTTTGAAGAGCAGGGCTGAGGCTGAAGGATTTCAATCCTGCGATGTTAGACAGATAGTTAAATCATAAAATCAGTCTAGCCAGTTCTTTTCCCCCCTGTTTAGATTTTATGGGCCCCAAATTAGGACCACCATAGATTTACAGCGGAGCTGCTCAGCTCTGCCACATTTGAGGTATTCTTGTAGGTCAGAGAGTAAGAGAAGGATTTTTCAGTGCAGGATGAAATGTCAGGGTAGGCAGTGCAGCTGTGTTCTCGTGATGTAATTGTATTTCATTTCCTTATTCTTAAGAGTTTATAAAGTTTTGGAGACTAAAAAGAGCTTATTAACGTATCCTATACAGCCCATTTAACATTATTGGTGCTATAATTATTTCTAGGAGGAGAATATCTGTTTGCACTGGGCAGCATTTGCTGGCTGTACAGACATCGCTCAACTTCTGCTGGAGAACAGATCAGACCTGCATACTATGAACATACACGGGGACACGCCTTTGCACATTGCTGTCAGACAGAACCAGTTGGATTGCGTCATGTGAGTGTGGAGCTGTGGGGTTTGTCCCACTCAGATGGAGACACATAATTATTATTTTTTCACATTATCCGCTATCAGGCATTTCTTTTAATTACAACTGTTTAGTCTGATATTCGACGTCTTGTACTTTTTTTAGACCTGCAGATATTTTTGCAGTATTTCATTGTCGTAATGAACTGCTCTGTACACAGGCTCTTTCTGTCCCGAGGAGCAGATGTGAACCTGAAGAACAAAGATGGAGAAACCCCTTTAGAATGCTGTAGCATCACCTCCAAGATGTGGAGCATCCTTAACACCAGCAAAAAACTCACTGATGCTCGTAATGGCAGAGACAGACAGGGAGAGCAGCTTCTCTGCAGGTAGCTCTAGGAATAGCTATCTCACTCTATCATGTTTCAATTGTACAGACAAAAGATCTGGTGAAAATGTTATGTTAATGGGTGGGAAAAAAGGGATATAAATAAAGGAAGGCAACATGGGGTGTAGAAAAGAGGAAAACAACGAGAAAGAAAGGAAAAATAAATGAAAATGTGAAGAAGAAAAAATTCAAGAAGGGAAGAGGAAGGAAAGAAGGCAGAATAAAAGAAATCCACCAAAATTTTTTTTGCTTATATTAAGACACAATAAGTAAAAAAACAAAAAAAAAACTTAAAAGCAAATGTAAAACGGTAACAAGGGCAAAAAGAATAATAATATAGTTCAAAATTATATTGAAAAAATTGCATTCTTGCAGATTTCAGATGTTTCACGGGCAGAGTGTCTTTTGCAGTGTCTTCAGGTGTTTGTTTAATGTCTCGTCACACAGAGATTTGTCTCGGGGTTATGAAGACATCCCTGTGACCTGTGTGAACGGAGTGGACCAGGAGCCTTGTCCAAGCTTCAAATATGTCCCTGAAAACTGTTTCACCGCTCAGGTGAACATCGATGAAAATATCACACACTTACAGGTGAGAAAATCAGACACAAACATGCACAGGTAAATTTATGCAGTCTTTAATTATGCTTTTTAAAAATTTTTGTGTGTTTCTGTGTCTGGGTCGAAGCACTGCACATGTAAAGACGACTGCTCATCCAGCAGCTGCATCTGTGGCCAGCTTAGTATACGCTGCTGGTACGACAGGGTGAGATGAGATCTTTTTTTTTCCTGTTTACTAACTGCCTAATTATTAGAAATGATCGCTATATGACAGAACCAGTCAGTGTCCAGCTGCTCTATTCCTCTGTGTGATGAGAGAAAGCGTTTTTTTTGCATGATCGCCACGTCGAGGTTGTTATTCCAATCATCTGTGGTGTGTGCAGGAAGGTCGTCTGCTGCAGGAGTTCTGTAGAGAAGACCCACCCTTTCTGTTTGAATGCAATCATGCCTGCGCGTGCTGGAGAACGTGCCGGAACAGAGTGGTGCAAAATCGATTGCGGTAACAGTGTGTTTGCTCGTCACGTTTGCCTGCAATGATATTTCTGTGTATGTGTGTATTATAAACGGGTTTTTATTATATTAGAGTCCAATTCCTGACTTTGTGTTTGTGTGTTGTTAGGGCACGACTGCAAGTCTTTCGCACGGCTAAAATGGGCTGGGGTGTGAGAGCTCTGCAGGATGTTCCTAAAGGAGCCTTCATATGCGAGTAAGGTTTTTAAAGTGATCACATCCTTCGGAAGTCTTTAATGACGGAAATCTCTTCTGTAGCATGTGTGTTAATAACCTGTAAAAATAAATCAAACACATTTTCAAGCTAAAACTTTCAAAGGCACTAAAGATCAAAAGGCACTTCATGCATTTCCACCATTCAAAAAAAGTTAAAACATCTAGTGTGTGGCACAGTGGTGCAGAAGGAAGCATTGTTGCTTTACAGCTCATGTTTTATCTTGAGTTCAGGTTACTGACTGTGTGAAGTTTCACATGTCCTCGTTCTGTCAATGTTGGTTTGCTCCAGGTACTAGTTTCCCTCCACCTCCTAAAATAACTTGGTGGGTGGATGAACTATGCTAAAATCCCCCTTGCTGTAAATGTTTGTGTTCCAGCCTCAGTTTCAGATTCTTTGCTACTCTGACCAGGAAAAAAATTACTTGAAAATTTGAAAATAAATGGAAAATCCTTTACTGATAAACTCATGATCCAAACTTCAAACTTTTTAAGTTTAGAATGACAATCTCTTTTTGGTAAGATTTATTAAGATTCTCTTATGTTTGTACATCAGCAGACCAACACAATAATGCTGTTGTTTAAAAGTATATATATATTTATATAGAGAGAGACTCCGTTCACTTTTCACTTTTTTCAGTTTTGTTGCAGTCTACAATTGATGCTATAATTGTTCAGAATTTTTTTTTCCCCTCATTTATCCACACATGGTTGTCATGTAGGAAGGTGAACCTTCGCCCCAGACTGAGGTTCTGGGCACTGTGGAACAGGTTTTTATTGAGGATAACTCTGTACTTGCTCCGTTCAGCTTTCCCTCAACCCTGACCAGTTGCTAAGTCCCTGCAAAAGAAAAACACCCCCACAGCATGATGTTGCCACCACCATGCTTTACTTTGGTGCAGATTATGAGCAGTGCTTGATTTTTTTCTCCAGTCATAACATTTACAATTGAGGCCAAACAGTTAAATCATGGTTTCATCAGACTGGAGAATCTTGTTCCATACAGTCTGAGAGTCCTTCAGGTGCCTGTTGGCAAACTCCAAACAGACTTCCATGGGTTTTGCCTTATGGAGAGGCTTCTGTCTAGCCAGGCTGCTATAAAGCCAAGACTGGTGGAGGGCTGCAGTGATGATTGTCCTTCTGGAACTGTGTTACAGCTCCGCACAGAATTTCCAGAGCTCAGTCAGAGTGACCATAGGGTTCTTTGTCACCTTTCCAACTAAGGCCCTTCTACCTTTAGTGTTTAGTCAGTGTTTGAGTTTAGCCAAATTACCGTCTCTTGGAAGACCTCTGGTTGTGGCACACTTCTTCGATTTGAGAATTATGGAGACCACTGTGCTTTTGGGAATCTTCAGGAGAGTTTTCTTTTTACCTTCCCAAGATCTGTGCCTTACAACAGTCCTGTTTCTAAACTTTCCAGGCAGTTTCTTTGACCTCATGGCTTAGTTTGTGTTCTGATATTCATTGTTTGTGCCTTTCCAAATTATGCCCAATCAATAAACTTTTCCACAGGTAGACTCTAGTTAAGGTGTAGAAACATCTCAGCAGTGATCAAGAGAAATGGGAGACACCCGAGTTAATTACTAAGTATTGCTGCAAAGGTTTTAAATACTTATGTACTTGTTATAGTTTATATATATATATATATATATATATATATATATATATATATATATATATATATATATATATATATATATATATATAATATATATATATAAAAAGAGACATTTCTAGAATGCTGTTTTTAATTAGTCATTTAAGGTTCTGAGTGTGGATTGACGAGGAAAAAAAATTCAATTTGAACCTTGTCATATCAGGCTGAAACAAGAAAAAAGTGAAGGGTATCTGAATACTTTCCTATTGCACTTTATACTCAACCTGTTTAGGAAGCAATGGACTTTTAATTAGTCAGTCTCCTATTATTTAGTTCTTCACCACTAGGTGGTGGAGGACATAATGTTTCCCGGGCTGTGAGTGTGTTCATGTCTTCATTAGCAAAATCTTAAAACAGTGCTTAAACATGTGAAGGTTTGGTAGCAATTAAGAAGTTGCCAGCAGAGGATTTTTGAAATTGATCCAAACAGTTGTCTTAAATAGTTTTTATTCCATGACACTGTTTTGTTTATTTATTTATTTATTTATTTATTTATTTATTTATTTATTTTGCTGTTCTTGCATCAGTTCATTTATTGGATTTTTATCTTAAAAATAATTAATTAAATTATTGATATTTGTTGACCTTTTTTGCTACCACAAGATAAATGATTACATTTTGGAATTGATCTAAAAAATAGTCACCTATTCAAGGCATTCTTTAATAAAAAAAAAAAAAAAAAAAAGCTCTTGAGGCGGTGAAGGCAACCCGGTCAATGCCATTAGCATTCATTTGATCTGTTAAATAATTAGTTATACAGATTTAGAGCTGTTCTGTTTTCAGTGGATCGAAAATGTGTCTTTTGTTGATCACATGCTCTGGAGATACATTCCTGTTGATAGAGGTTGGATTTCAAATTCGGAAGTACTACTTTTAAATAGTCTCCTCTCAAGAAAAGGGATTTTAATTGAATATGAAATGGAGCACAGAAAGAGAACCATAATAGTTATCAATTATTCATCTGTAATTCATTTCCTGCTGTTTGGACCAAATCATATTTTTTGTGTTGCTGTGTGTGCAGGTTCGCCGGCGAGATCATTTCAGACGGCGAAGCAAACGTTCGAGACAACGACTCCTACATGTTTAATCTGGATAATAAGGTCAGTATTGTACCATTGATGGTAAACAGGTGCTGGGGCTTTGAGCCGCATCTGGCCAGCAGGCTGTGCTGTAGATTCTCAGCTACATCCAATTGGATGGAATAAATGCTTTTAATTTGTGGGCCTTTATTTTCCCCTCGCAGGTTGGCGAGGTCTTCTGCATCGATGCCCAATTCTATGGCAATGTCAGTAGGTTTATGAACCACCTGTGTGAGCCCAATCTGTTTCCTGTGCGAGTGTTCACCAAACACCAGGACCTGCGCTTCCCACGAATCGCACTGTTCTCCTGCAAACCCATACGAGCTGGAGACGAGCTGGGGTAAGGGTTTTTTATCTCTCTATCACTATATATATAATTTATATTTACACTCTCCTGTTCTTATTTCTTGTTTCTCTTAACCCAAGGTTTGATTACGGCGATCAGTACTGGGAGATTAAGAAGAAGTACTTCAGTTGTCAGTGCAGTTCTCCTAATTGTAGGCACTCGGGGGCATGTTTGGGACACGGCCATGTGGACAGCTCGGCTCAAACGCCTCCTGTCCGGAGTTCCTCTCAGGTAGCCAGCACTCGGCACATTCGCTCAGCCAACACAGGACAAGCAGCAAGCCAACCCTGACCTGCCTCTGTGAGGACACTGCAGACATGAACTGTTTATGTACCACTTCCAGTTTGTGTTTTTTGGTAGCATTCTACCACGGGGTATTTTCTTATTGTTATTTAAATCTACAAAGAGGATGTTTTATGGAAAAAAAAAATTTTAAGTAAAAAAATTTAGCTGGATTTTGAATGGATAGAAAAACAATAGCTTTTTTTGACATCATAAAAGGAAAAATACCAACGTGCAGTATATATTTTATTAGTGTTGATTTTTAAGCCCATGAGGCAGAGGATTTGCCTCCATTTTAAGATTTTTGTTTTACTCATCCCAATTTTATTTCAGTGCTGTTTGCAATTATGAAAAACATGCCGATTAAAGCGTTTTTGTAGATATTTTCTTTTATATGCTTGACATGTATTCCTTCAGTTTTACTCCTTGTTTCATTGGAACTAAAATTCCATTTCCATGAAATACTGCTATTCCTTGGATATGACTTGTGTATTTTTAACGTCGTAGCATTTAATTCGTTTCTGTTTTGGTGACAAAGAAAATTGCTGAGCAATGCGAAAAGCACCGATTGGTGAAATTAAACAGCTGCAAAATAACCATGCACTGTTCCGGATTATTCTCCTGGATGTGTTTTAGCTTTCCGTGCATTAACAGCTGGTTACATGCCAGATTCTTAATAGGTGATACTGTTTAGACACTCGAACACTTACCTGAACAGGAACTGAGCAGAATGATCAGATAAGGCTTTCAGATGAATTACAGGAACAGCTGACGTTATGAAAGCAAGTATACGTCAGTGTTCGAGACCGATGTTGTATTAGAGAGAAATCATTTCCGTGAAGAGTCCTGCATTGCCAGCACTAAATCCTATACTCCTCTAGAACATGAGGTTTACAAAAGAAAACTGCGCAATTAACACACTGTTTCCTGCAATTCTGTTCCCATGAGGCAAACAGCCAGATTGAGTGTTCAGACACTTTCAATCAGTGCTTGGCCGAGTGCACTGCCTCCAGCTGCATCAAATCCTGCACACTTTCCAAAAAATAAAAACAAAGACAACACAGACCTACTCCACACCATTCCCTAAACCCTTTACTGTTTTAATGCAGGCCAGAAAAAGTCAATTGCTGAGCTGTTGGATTTTAAGGTTCTCTTCTTTTAGTGATCAATAACGTTTCTGTGTCAATCCAAGCCAAAAAAAATGACAACTCCGCAGTTTTGCCGTATTCTTTGCATCCTCCCGGTGGTTTTTATCACCTTTACCTCACCTTTACCTACAAAATGCCACACATAATAGTGAACCACACAATTCTGATGAGTTATTTTGCAATAGGAATGCTCATCCTCATAAGTAAGGCCGATGCGATTCACATCTCAATGCATAGCCAACGATACATGCACTGCGATCTGATTTCAATTTGATTCAACACAATCTTATTCAATGCGATACAAAGCAGTAAAAAAAATATGCTATGCAATTCAATATGGTCCAGATTATTATAATTTTTTGTGGTTCAGACAGACAGCAAATCATAAATTTACTTAAGTGCCTTCTGACTTCTAACGCATGGCCCCTTTCACAAACTTTGTAGTGCAAGAAGTAAAAAGATGAAATTTCTTTTCCTGTTCTGTCTTTGGGAAGTCACAGCTCTACCTCTGCCATGTTAATCTGTATTCGGTCTCTGTAGTGTTGTGATGCGTCACATTCACGTAGCATCGGAGGTGCTGAGAGAACGTGCTCGAGAAACAGTTTGGCGAGGAGAAATCGGTCTATATATTAAATATTGGTCACAAATTATTGGTCGCTTTCTAAATAATACAAATAAAAAGCATCTAAAAATGATTATATATAAATAAATTGGTTTCCACCGATGCAAATACGCTAAGAAAGATGCATTACAATACAAATGCCAACTTCTATCTGATGCACACTTTTAAAATCTATGCATCATATTGTTAACTTTTATCTCGATGCGAATCGAAACTAAACATGATATTTCCACAGGAATGCGGTAAACACATGGTCAGTGGTGTGCGTGTCCCAGTTAAAGCATCATGCAAATCTTAATAGCCTTTTGTGCTACAAAGTTAACAGTTTTCAACATGCACCAATAATCACAATTTATATCATAATTGAAAGCATGCGATTATTACTTCGTTCACCTGAATTTTAGTGGCAGGTTTCCTTTTATTTTAATGCATTGATTCTTTTGGGGCACTAAACAGGTTTATAACAGTAATTTAAACAATTGTGGAAATAAAGCTGCTGAATAGATGTGAGGAATAACACACTTAGGTGTTTGTTGTCATAGGAAAATAATCAATGACACAAAACATAATCGCTGTTACATTCTTAGTTAACAAATTTTCAATTCAGCTTTACAGAGATTACGAGGTTATGAAATGAAATGTATGAGTTTAGTGCCTATAAGTTTGTTCCCCAGTGGTGACTGTGGCCTGGAAAAACTCTGAGGATTAAATCTTTAAGGAAACCAAACTCCAAAACTGAACTCATCGTCATCTTTGGTGGCACCGAATACATTTTTTTACAGTTTCAATAAAGTTAGTTTTTCTTTGTTGTACCCCAGAAATGTGTCAGTTATGCCATTTTCTGATTCATTAAAAAATAATATCCACATTCGATTAAATGATGTTTCATGTTGTGGATTATGCATAGGACAAGTTACTTCCTGTTTGCACTCATGTTCTCCTCACCACCTGCATCTCTTTTCCTCTGCTCTTACAAACAGGTAAACAGAAAAGCAAGCTTGTTTATACTGAAAAACCTGAAGGATCACTTTTATATGACAGAAAACTCAACAAAGCAAACCTACAGCTTCATCTCTGAGTCTTAGAAAGCCTTCCGAAATAATCTGAACACATATCTGCCTCCAGAAAATTCATAACCCTGCATAATAAACCACATATCCTCACTATCCCTTGATTTCCCCCAAATTTAAGACCCCCTCATCAGTCAATGCAGTCCCAAACGTCTCCTCTCTCCCTCTAGAAGTGCACTACACAGGGTATGAGGTAATGACTTCCGCTGCCTATCTAGTGCTCTCGGTATCCAGTGGGAACACGTTTGGACTTCCGTGTTTTGCCGGTTTTTCCCCTCCCGGTGCCATGGAGACTGAAACACAGGCGGGGCCACTGCCGTGGCGTCACGTGACCCGCTCTGGAACCAGCAGCGGCTGCATCAACGCGCTTCAGGTTCTTTCTTCTTCTTCCAGCCTGAGCTCCAAGTGTCGCTCTCTGTTATTCCGATTCTTTCTTTCTTTCTTTCTTTCTTTTTTTTCTCCTAAAATAAGATCAGGTGCGGGAGATCTTCTGCAGGAGCACCAATCCTGGGAAGGAGGATAGAAGTCGGAACCTGAAGAACCTTCTCCACGCATCTCCATCTCTAAACATCTCCAAACAGTACCGGATCTTTAAAAAAAAAATAATAATAATAATAATAATCGGGCTCGCCTGCATCACCAGAACAGTAACACGATCGGAGACGTGCGCGCTCTTGTGTGTGCTTGTTTTTATTATTGTTATTATTTATTTTTTTTGCATTTGGACACCACATTGAGATCTTTGAGGGAAATGAGCACCAGGAGAGCGTGCATGTGAAAGGATCGTGCAACATGACAAGATAAACTTCAGATTTGTAGGCACCTGATTTGTGTGTGTGAGTGTGTGTGTGTGTGTGTGTGTGTTTATGGATGTAAAAGAAGAGATGCGCACAGTGGGTTTTTATCTGGAATAATCCCAGGGCCTTTTTCTTCTCGCTCCAATCTTCTGACTGATGCTTGCTGAATGGAGCTGCTCTGTCGGATGCTGTAGCCGGACCTCATCCTGATGCAACCTCGTGGCTTGGACTACACCGCGCGTTGTGATGCTCCTTCTGCATGCCCAGTCTGAAACCGAGTCTCGTTCCTGCGCTCAGACCTGTGCGTTTCTACAATGGCCCGTTTCGAAGACGACCTGCCGGTGCGCTATGCAGGCGGCTCTCCGTCCGGCGCGGGCCGCGGGCCGAGCCGCCAGCAGGGGCCCCCGGGAGCCCCCAGGATCTACAAACAGACCATGGCCCAGCGAGCCCGCACCATGGCCATCTACAACCCAATCCCCGTCAAACAGAACTGCCTCACCGTCAACCGCTCTCTCTTCATCTTCAGCGAGGATAACGTGATTCGGAAGTACGCCAAGAGAGTCACGGAGTGGCCATATCCTTTTACGCACGCCCTTTTACGCATGCCTTATTCTTAAATCAGCACGTGTACATGTTGTTTTTGTCTTTTATTCATGAAATTTCTGTGAGCATTTTCCAACCAGACGCAACTCTAGATGCACTAGGAGTGAGAAAGTCCTAGTAAACCTGTAAGGAGGTAATGTAGAAGCCCACAACTCAGTGTTTCCCTGATCAGAATTGGATTAAATTTAAGGAAACAGTTTGTCACATTTACAGCACAGTTAAATTCTTGCTTCCTATATCACAGCTTATTAAAATAACCATTATACAGCACCCCTGGAGCAGAAAAACAGGTTAAGGGCCTTGCTCAAGGGCCCATTAGTGGCAATGGAGCTTGAACCCTCAACCCTCTGATCAATGACCCAGAGCCTTAACCTCTGAGCCACTACTTCTTCTTATAAGAACAGTGATGATTGAGTGCCAGAGGCTTTGGGCAGCAGGTTGTGAGTTCAATTTCCAGCACCACTGAGTTGCGCTACCACTAGTAGGTCCTCTTAAGTGCTCAATTGGATCCGTTCTTAGCTGTAAGTCACTTTGGGTAGAATGGAAGGAGAGTTAGCTAAACAATCCCTTGAGGAAAGTTTTTAAGAGGATTAGAAGTGCTTAAAGAAAGGAGAGAGGGTGAAGAGAAGGAAACAGTGACCACATGGAATGAAAGCTGTGAGGATTAACCCAAAAATTCCTGAAGCTCCTGATTGCAGAAGGTAGCATCAGTATGCCCTGGACTGAGCTTGGACAACAGGTAAAAGGAATGATGTGTAATTTCTTTAAAGGTCAACTTAACATCTGATTCTTAACTTAACATGTAAAACCGAAATACTCACTGTATTATGGCATTATTGTAGCTTTGTAGTTAATACCTGCATCACACAAAGGGCATTCTGATCATTACAAGCTTAGATGGGATTCTGTTGGTGCATTTGAGGTGGAGAGCTTTGTTTCAAAGGTGACCACACCCCAGATGTTGCACCCCCCCCCCCAAAAAAAACAAAACAAAACAAAACCAACAAACAAAAAAACCCCACAAATGACTAGAGAAGAATCAATAGAAGTAGAAATGGAAATAAGATGATTCCAAAGCTATGAGTAGAAATTGGTCTAGTGTGAGATTAAACTGAATTAGGCAGGTGCAAAATAAAGGTTTAGAAGATCAGTAGAAGGCAGTAGTGGTGCATTTATATTTTTGACAGATGCATATGCTGAACACCGCCTTTTGTAGTCGCTCGATTTCAGACACAAGCGAAAAAAGAAAACACACGAGGTTTCCGTGGTTCCTCTTGCGCTCCTGTGTAGCCGTTTTTCCACATTCGTCTTTATATTCCTTTCTCAGCCAATTGGCTATTGATCCTCTCGGATGCTGCGAGCCTCTTGGTCGCTCCTAGCAACCAGCTCTTGCATTAGGCTGCCCAAATTACCCGCTCACATTTCCCCATGGGAACAGCAGCAATGAGTGCCTAAAATGCAGCTATTAATCGCACCAAGACATCGCTACTACTCTCCACCCTGCTGCCAGGCTCTGTTTCACATAGGAAGAGACGAACGCTTGTCAATCTGCAGTATATTATAAACTCTAAAGTGACCAGACGACTGAATGTAAATCTATAGCGCAGTTTCTGTCTTAACGGAGCTTCAGATTGAAATATTTGGTAAAGATTCAAAATGATTGACTCTTATGTAATCCTTTGTCTTCACTTCTCACTTGTTTCCAATCTGGAGCTTTCCAAGGTGTTGAAACGAAGTCCCATTCCATGTGGCCAGAAACACGAAGAAGTTAAGAGCAAAAAAAAAACCCAAACCTGGCACCGATTTGGAATGTGGGTGGCATTCGAGCAATTCACACAGCCATCTCTTTAGTGCTCATACTTGGAAAAGTAGGCTAGTCACAACCTTTTACTTTATTAGGAATGTTTTACAGCAGTTTTAGTGGGTCTTATTTAAATATTCACATTAGAGGGGAATGTAAATTCATAATTAAGTTATATGTGATAATTTGAATGTGAATATTTATTCACAAAAAAATGTGCCATGTTAAAATGTTTTTGTTAAATAGCAATTTACACTATAAACATTTCACCACTACTAAAAGCAAACTGTCAGGATTGGCCAAATGGTCTCTGCAATTTCTCAGCCTTTATTCTTTGCGTGTCGTAAGACGGTTTTATTGTGTTTTATTACACAAAGAATTACAAAAATATATGCAGGTACTTGTCCGAATAAAACGGTGGCATTTTAAAAGCACTCACACATGCCAAGACCTATAAGATGCATAAAATATTGCATATACATTGTCATATCTTCCATTCCCACTATAGACACTTGGATAATGTGAAGACAGAAAACCATTAACAGAGTCACCTCTCGGTTATTGTATCTACAAATAGAGAGTTAATGCTGTCTGTGAGCCGTATGAGCCATGTCTAATGACTGTAATAATGGCAATGACTCTGCAAGGCACATAAAGCAGATATCCTACGCATCTTCAGTGTAGAATAATCATACTTACTGGCATAACACTGATATACAATCACTGCTCAAAATCCATTGCTCTCTGCATATGTGTTTAAATCATGTGTTACGTTCTTGACGGTCTCACTCCGTTTGAGTACATGATCCTTGCCACCATCATAGCCAACTGCATCGTCCTGGCCTTGGAGCAGCATTTACCTGCAGATGATAAAACCCCGATGTCTGAGCGACTGGTGAGTGTTTTAGTCAATCTATAAGTCATTTAGTCATTTTTTAACTGTAAACACTGAACCTATGTACGAAATATACTTTTAAATCATCCCCCTGAATCACAGATAAATTTGAGAGACTTTCACAACAGTTAATCATAATAAAACTCGATAGCAATTCTTTAAATAATACAGAAAACATGGCAGGAGCTATTTATACCCAGGTTTTCAATTTGAACTCAGTTTATTTCCCTGATTGCTAAAAACTTGCCAGCAAGCAATGGTTTTAATTTTAGCTTCCTTTCAGAGATTTAGAAACCGGTTTAAATTACACAGGTTTAACGAAAGACATTCGCTTTATGTATAAAATTTTTTACATGTATCCTAACGATGGATACACGATGGATACTTACTATTATACCTGACTGCTGGTTTTTACAATATAATTAACCAGAACAGAATATCCGTAGCTAGTTTTCTAGTTTGGTGGATGATTTCAGTGTTGATTAGCTCAATTATTAGCAAGCCTGTTTAGCCAAATAACTACACTTGTAAGTATTAGTGTTTATCTAATTGTGCAAAAAAAAAAAATGACATGATAATTTGCTAAAAAGTAAATTTCACTTTATTCAGGTGCAACCAGAGACACACCCAGTGGTACACAAACCGTTTACTTAAGTTAAAGTAAAGATACACTATATAAACATTACTCCAGTAAAGTAAAATTGTTCCCTTCATCTTAAAAGTGTGAAACTATTTGCCCTCAAATGTACTTAAGCATCGAAAATACTATGATTTGTTATGGCTATAATGTTTGTATTATAATTTTTTCATCAACTCAGTTTATTAGAAAATACTGCCTTTTTTTTTTTTTTTACATCTATTTCACATTTTATTTTACTGAAATATGTGAAATGTTACTCTTAGCACACCAATCTATTGAAAGAATTTTAATTTGTCGTTCACTGATTGATATCTGTTCAAATTATCACGAGACCAAAACCTTGAAGCTAAAAATTTACTTTAGAACCAAATTAAAATATAGGATTTAAAAACACATAAGATATTTGACTTTGAAATGTAGTGACATAAAGTAAAAGTCTCTCAAATGGAAATTCTTTAGTAAAGTACAGATACGTGAAAAAGCTACTTATGTACAGTAACATTTACATTTACTATGTCTAATTCATCTAAAGGAAAAGTCAAGTCACCTACAGGAGTCCATGTCTGCATGCCCTGGTTAAGACCTTTGAAATCCCCCTCTTGTGAGAATTACCTCAGTGGGGATGGTGTGTACGTGTGTATGTGTGTGTGTTTGTGTCATGTAGCTGCAAGGCTCTCCCCAGTGCAGCTTTGTAAATCGACCAGGATCAAACTCCTGTTCATACCCCCCATATTCAAATCCACGTCTTCCATAATGTCACATCATTAAAAAGAGGTAAATGCTGAGAGCCGTGTTGCACATGGGGGGGGGGTCTTAAGCACCAACGGCAAAGCTTTTATGAAAACAAGGTGCCATTTAATCAGTCCATGGGCCTTGCAGCTGCCTTCTCACAACGCTAGACCAGTTCAGCTGGGTGAGGGTCTAACTCATGGGTTATTAGAAGAAATTATATGTGTATTTGTGTTGCTCTGTGTTTTCTGTTTGATTCATTTAGTTGTAGCATGGGCCAGCACATAAGTTATCATAAATAGGTTACTAAAAATACTCAGCATTGAGCATTTTTCAGAGCTGCTGTTCTGGGACATTGGGCCTCATTTATCAAACTGTACACACATTCATTTATCTGGAAATCATGAGAGCATAAGAGCACGAGAGCATTCACTCAGGAAGTGTGGAATTCATGGAAATTCAGTTTGTTTAAAGAAACCTAAGAGAGCATACGCTCCTAAGTTCCTGGGTTTGTAAACATTTATATGTAAAAACACTCATTACTTCGAACTGGTGATTTTGCAATTTTGTATTCAGATCATGCTGAAGTTCAAATAGAATATTTGTAATTAGTACAACAATTGTAAAATTCCTTTCTTTAATCTTAATAAAGAAATTAAAAACAAATTTATAACTGAAGACAAAGACGACTATCGATTCGACTAGGGCAAAGGCACCTGTTAAAAGGAATAGTAGTTAATGTGTGTCTATGGGAGCTGATTTGCTGCAGTGGCTCAGTTGAATTATTGGAAGATTTATGGCTCACAACTTATAAGTTGCTTAAAGAACTTTCATATGGTCATTTTCAGCTGTATGAGCTTTATACAGCTTTATAGTGTCCTTTTTAGAATTATATGATTTCTCTTCTGTTCATTTACTTTCCATTTTGTTAAATGATAAAAAAAAAATAAACATTTTTGAAAGCATACTTACTTAGTAGCATTTTTTCTCACCTGCCTAAAACATTTACACAGTACTGGATATGATTATTATTCTTTTTTAATTCAGACTTGTTATAATATAAGACCCATCGATTCATCTCCATTTTATTCTGTTTCCCCTCATGATTTTTCATTTCTCTCTTGCAGGATGACACAGAGCCCTACTTCATTGGCATATTTTGCTTTGAGGCTGGGATTAAGATCATTGCACTTGGCTTTGCTTTTCATAAAGACTCCTACCTCCGTAACGGCTGGAATGTAATGGATTTCGTCGTTGTGCTGACGGGGTGAGTCGACAGATTTCCTAGTGTTATGCTCAGTGACACACACTGCCATTCTGACACGATTGTGTCAGCACATTGAAAAGAACGCTCATGCACCGTGTCACTGCTTACCTTTGCATCAAGAGATTACAAATTAAAGTAGCTGTGTGTGTACTCTCTGGGGCCATTACTACTACTAAGACTTAAATTGCAGAAAACTGAAAACATTACAAATATTTCTCCTTCTCAAAAAATTCACCCCATCACCATTGAAAGTAAAATAGACAGAGCTGGATATCAGGGGGCAAGGCCAATTTCCTGTTTAGACATTTGAAACAAGCTTTTTTAGGCAATCAGGCAATATTTTATCAGGCAATATTGGGAAAAAAACAGCTTTTCTAACATGATTATTATGCAAGATTATAAGCATAGGATCATTTGAAGTAGCATTTTTTGAAGCAGATATTAGAGAAAAAGCTTAAACTGCAAATTGGCCTTGCCTCATCCCCGTGTGTATATCAGCTCATTGTGTTTAATACCAACACTTCTAAAAATGACAAACTGTACCCTAAATGTGGATGCTAAGAATTTCATTGTGAAACAACTGTTTCATTTGGAACAGTTCACAGTTGCTGAAAAAATAAGATTCTTACAAGCCTGAAATGTGTGCTCTCATAGCAGGATGGAGGTCTTACACAGTTATAGAAGCAGTTGCAATGTTGACAGTCCAGATCCACTGGTTGTGTTGAGCAGACTGGGAAAGTGCAAAGTTAGCCAGTGATAGCTGACACGGCCCGAGGATGTCGCCCTGGGGGAGCGAGCAGTGACGGTTTAGGCTTGCGTCAGAGCACATCTCTGTATGGTTACTGCCTCCACTTGGGAGGGTCCTGGTTCACTTTCACTAATGACTGGCAGATTTATTTGGCCCCATCCACCAGGGTTTACATCATCCTGCAACCTCAGAGCAATAAACAGATTTAGTGGAAGCAGCGGCTGTTCTTGCTAAAAGGGAAAGACCAGTGCAGTGAGCTGCAGAATCCATTTAAAGCGGCTCACTTTGTATTTAAAAAAAAAAAAAAAGAAGCAAGAACTAGTGTAAATTATTTGCAAAAGGTGTAAAACTTTGGTTTCCGGTGGTGGATGAAGTACACCATGTAGTTGAGTAAAGGTAGAAATACACTAGGTAAAATATGACTCCAGTAAATGTAAAAGTGCTCATTTTAAACTTTCATTGAGTAAAAGTACAAAAGTATTTGTACTTCAAGTGTACTATGATTTATATATTCAAATACTATTATTTATAGTGGCTATAATGTTTTTGCCCCCATTTTTAATGAGCTGAACTCAACGATCTAAGACTTTTTCTATGTACACAAGAGGCCTATTTCTCTTCAATATTGTTCAAAAATCTGTCTAAATCTGTGTTCGTAAGCACTTCTCCTTTGCTGAGTGGAATCCATCCACCTCACAGGCATATAAAAAAGCTGATTAAAATGATTATTGCACAGGTGTGCCTCAGGCTGGCCACAATAAAAGGCCACTCTAAAATGTGCAGTTTTATCACACAGCACAATGCCACAGATGTCGCTAGTTTTGAGAGAGCGTGAAATTGGCATGCTGACTGCAGGAATGTCCACCAGAGCTGTTGCCCGTGAATTGAATGTTTATTTCTTTACCATAAGCCGTCTCCAAAGGCATTTTAGAGAATTTGGCAGTACATCCAACCAGCCTCCCAACCGCAGACCACGTGTAACCACACCAGCACCAGCACCAGGACCTCCACATCCAGCATCTTCACCTCCAAGATTGTCTGAGACCAGCCACCCGGACAGCTGCTGCATAACCAAAGAATTTCTGCTCAAACTGTCAGGAAGCGTCTCAGGAAAGCTCACCTACATGCTCGTCTTCCTCATTGGCGTATACGACAGCGTGTTCCAGTTCCTGCCAATATCCAGCAACTTCACACAGCCATTGAAGAGAAGTGGACCAACATTCCACAGGCCACAATTAACAACCTGATCAACTCGAAGGAGATGTGTTGCACAGCGTGAGGCAAATGGTGTCACACCAGATACTGACTGGTTTTCGGACCACCCGCTTTACAGTAAAACTGCAAATTTTAGAGTGGCCTTTTATTTTGATTGATATCTATTAAAATGTTCATGAGCCCAAAATCTTATTTTTAACAACTTCAAAAAAATGCTAATAAAACGCAAATAAAAAATATGGGTGTTGTGGCAAGTTCGAATCAGGGGTTTCTTCCATCATTTATTCCTCTCCGAATGTTCTGCTTGAACGACTGATTTCGCAAAATGTCGTTCAGTAAAAAAACATATTTAAATTGAAGTGAAGTTAAAGTAAAAGTCTCCCCAAACGGAAATACTTTAGAAAAGTACAGATACGTGAAAAAGCTACTTAAGTACAGTAATGATTTACATTTACTTTCTTGCGGTCCACCACTGTCAGTTTCAAAAAGTTGAAAGAAATGCTGAAACTACATGCAGTCTTTACCTTAAAGATATACTTAAGTGGATGACATTGCAGAAAATGTAATTGTTATAATACAATCATGATGCACAGTTTGTATTCTAATATAGTGGTCCCCAACCTTTTTTGTGCCACGGACCGGTTTAATGTCAGACAATTTTTTCACGGACCGCCCTTTAAGGTGTGGCGGATAAACACAACAAAATGAAATGATACGTATGGTTTACGGAGAGTATTTTCTAAATATAATAATAAAAGTGAATCCACTGTGTTGTTTTTTGTTCATTTTGCTCACTTGGGGGTTTGAATTTAGCGGTAATGTATTATGTGTTAGCGGCCGAAGCAGCTCCTTTAATAAGGTAGCGGATGGAGGTAAGACATGTGACCGAGGCATCATGACATGCATCAAGAGTGAGGCATAGACAGATGTGGTGGAGAGAATCTGCTCATTATCCAAAATAAAACATCGTTTAGAATCAGATAATAAATAAAACGGAAATAATGTAAGTTATGTATTCTTTCTGTGCGGCCCGGTACCAATTGACCCGGGGGTTTCGGACCACTGTTCTAATACATATATCTTTGTTAATATAACCATATATAGAAAATTAAAAAGACGAAGACAGGAGTTGTTTTCGCGTATTGATAATTCTGTCCGAAATGCGGATTAATTTATTCTAATATTGATATCTATAGCGTATGTTAATAGATTGGCATGGACAACGTGTCAGACATCTTACAGCATTGAAGTTGTAGTTTGTTGTCCAGACTGTCACAGCAGGAAGTGATGACTGGAGTTAGAGATGTAGTCTATTACAGGATGTATCCATTCCTGTCATCGGTGTCTATGCTACAGTGATTTCAGCAATGTGGACAGGGGGCTGAAACTATTGAGCAATTACTGTGAGGATACATGTGGCATTAAACACTACCTTGCTTTCTGACACCTTCTCCACAGGAGGATAATGACAGGCTCATTGCAACAAAACAAATTGTGCTGTTGACTACTTGTTGACTTGCACAGTAGGTGTAGTTGTGTTTTGTATCAAAATCCCTGTCATTTTTTCCTCAAAAAACCCAGTCACCAAATAATTAAATGACATTTTTAGTATTATACTTGCAGTATGTAGCCAAATATGAGATATATTAGCTTTAAAAATGAGATAAAGTAAGTAAAGAAAGAATTGTAAAACCTGCATGATGTTATAAGCAAATTATGAATATGTTTTTGGTTGAAAACTCTAACATTTCCAATGCGAAGATTATTTCCAAATAATAGCACATTTTTAAAAATTAATGTACAACACATGCAACATTTTATCCGTTTACAAATATAGTGAATGTTGTGAGTCGTCTCACACATCTCATACGTTTGTTTCTGTTGTTATTACATTATAACAGTCATGTATGAGGTGGTATCAAAAGGTTTAGAGACTAACTCAGTACTTTTTTTTTTAATCTACGTTCACACACGATCAGCTACAAAATTGCACAGCAATACAGCGCTCCCAGTGTTCCTGCTACGTTCCTGCAAGATGCTCTCGTGTGAGGAGAGCTGAGTGGTCAAACGTGGTCAGAATAGCACTAGTTGTAATTCTGCCGATGTACACAGAACGAAGTGTTTTGGCACACTGATTTTTGGTGCTTCCTGTGACTGAGTCTATTGGTGTATTGCAAAACTGGGTGTTGTCCAAAATAATCTTTTGGATACCACCTCGTATTAATCTCTTTAGTGAGAAACTGCAAAAGTAAAGGGCAAAATTTGTCCTGAACACGTTCCAGTGATGGAAAAAAAAGGTCTGTCTGTCAATTATTTGAAAAATGGTGAAAAAACAGTGAATTAATTCAAGCCTGTGAGTCCACTTGCTGCCTTTCAGATTTGTGAAATCCGCCCTGCTGGAAATGAAAGATATACTGTAGAACAGAACCTTCATGAGGACAGAAACAGTTTCAGCATTGTTTCTGTATAACAGAAGGAAACAAGCCACAAAAACTTGTTTGAAATTTGGAAATCAGCTAATGAACGAATTAGCCAAGCAGTGAAACAAGGCAGCACACAGCTCATTTAGTCATTCCCTAAGCTTTAATACTCCTCCAGTAAGATGTTGGCTAATAAGAGAATAGGTCTGACTCGCTGCGCTCACACCCTGATCAATACTGTATTGAACTGAAACAGTGAATGGATTCATGACACCACTTCTCTTATGGATTTGCATTTTCCACTAGCACTTTTTACTTTATATCTATTATCTTTTTTCCTGCTCTCTGTATTTGTTTTGCTGCAAAACACTGTATTCGTTGGAAAAAAAACCTCATGATTTATTTTATATGGAAAGATAAAAGGGTTGATGATAAGATTGGGTCTGCCTGCGTGTACCTTTCTTTTTATACACAATTTTCATCTCTCTTTCCCTTCTTTTTCCCTCTCCTGATGAGGCTGTTATGGGTAAAATAGAGAGAGGTAGAGGTGGTGGAGCTGGTGGTGGGGGAGCTCCAGTTTAATCTGTGGTTGATGTTTTGGTGCACATCAGTTTGGGTGGCTTCTCTTCCAGTGGATTGCTCTAAATGAGCTGCTTTTGTTGTTCTCTGGAAGATTACACGCCCTGACGTTTGTTAGCCTCTAAGAGACTGTAGCACACACAGGAGTTGATATAAAATCTAAATGCAGACTCGTCTATTTTTATTTTTTTTGAGGTGGTAGTGATTTTTATGAGAGTTGATAAGATGACTCAAGGCTAGAATAAAAGGTAGGAGAGATACAGTTTATCATTTTTTTTTGCACACCACTGCAGCTTTTCTAATAAACCAGAGCTCAGTTTTTTTGTCACAAGCCATTTGCAAAAAAAATTACGCAATTTTACACAGTAAACTATTTAAAAATAAAAACAGACTCTAACACTGTGATTTTGCTCTCAGACATTTCATGATCTATTCATGATCAGCAACAACTATATACTCTACTGTACTTCAGATCACTTTTAGTGAGTAACCACACCATGCTGAAGATAACACAGACAGACAGCAAATCATATCACTTACAGTGAGGAAAATAAGTATTTGAACACCCTGCTATTTTGCAAGTTCTACACAGGAGGAGCTGGTCAATGTCCTGAAAAGAGGTGGGACCACCGTTACTGTTGGTAATACACTAGGACGTCAAGGTTTGAAATCATGCATGGCACGGAAGGTTCCCCTGCTTTAACCAGAACATGTCCAGGCACGTCTTAAGTTTGCCAATGACCATTTGGATGATCCAGAGGAGTCATGGGAGAAAGTCATGTGGTCAGATGAGACCAAATTAGAACCTTTGGGTCATAATTCCACTAAACGTGTTTGGAGGAAGAAGAATGATGAGTACCATCCCAAGAACACCATCCCTACTGTGAAGCATGGGGGTGGTAGCATCATGCTTTGGGGGTGTTTTTCTGCACATGGGACAGGGCGACTGCACTGTATTAAGGAGAGGATGACCGGGGCCATGTATTGCGAGATTTTGGGGAATAACCTCCTTCCCTCAGTTAAAACATTGAAGATGGGTCGAGGCTGGGTCTTTCAACATGACAATTACCTGAAGCACACAGCCAGGATAACCAAGGAGTGGCTCTGTAAGAAGCATATCAAGGTTCTGGCGTGGCCTAGCCAGTCTCCAGACCTAAACCCAATAGAGAATCTTTGGAGGGAGCTCAAACTCCATGTTTGTCAGCGACAGGCCAGAAACCTGACTGATCTAGAGAAGATCTGTGTGGAGGAGTGGGCCAAAATCCCTCCTGCAGTGTGTGCAAACCTGGTGAAAAACTACAGGAAACGTTTGACCTCTGTAATTGCAAACAAAGGCTCCTGTACCAAATATTATCATTGACTTTCTCAGGTGTTCAAATACTTATTTGCAGCTGTATCATACAAATAAATAGTTAAAAAATCGTACATTGTGATTGCTGGATTTTTTTTTTTGGTTTATGTCTCTCACAGTGGACATGCACCTACGATGACAATTTCAGACCCCTCCATGATTTCTAAGTGGGAGAACTTGCAAAATAGCAGGGTGTTCAAATACTTATTTTCCTCACTGTATGTGCCTTCTGACTTTTTACTCATGACCCCTTTCACAAACAGGCCTTTGTAGTACAAAAGTAAAAGGATCAAATAAAACCAGATGTTTATTTTTTTCTGTTTCCTGTCTATTTAGCAAGTTACAACTCTACCTCTGCCATGTTAATCTGTATTCTATGTGACTCTTAGGACACCTCGATCTCTGTAGTGTTGTAATACGTCATGTTCGTGTAGCAGAAGTGGTGCTGGGAGAACGCGCTTGAGAAACTGTTTAGCGAGGAGAAATCAGTCGATATATAAAATATTGGTCACAAATCTTTGGTCACTTTCTAAATAATAAAATTATAGAGCATCTACAAATAATTACATATAAATAAATATTTTTTACAGATGCAAATATGTTAAAAAAAAAGGTGCATTGCCATACAAATGCCAACTTTTTTAAAATTGATGCATCACACCGTTAACTTTTATACCAATGCACCAACGCGGCTTGGTAAATCTTACCATCACTAATAGATACTGGATTGTGACACTGAACCCACTATAAGATGTCAGTTTGAATTTTTGAAAATTCCACACACTATTAAGCCATGAGTAAAATAGAAAGAAAATTCGGGAGGCTTTTTCCTGATCTTTCCAAAGATTGCAGATACATTTTCATTATTCCGGACAACTTTTTCTCTGCATCTTTTTACCCATTAAACATTGAGGTTTTTCGAAAACATCATCCCAAGTGGATATTTGAACGTTTGTAGTGTGGACTGAGAAGACTGGTATATTCAAAAATGATTACATGTGATCATCTTTGTTCATTTTTAGGTATTGGGGTCACACATACTGTATCAACAACTCCATGTCTTTGTCTTTTAAAAAAAAAAAGTGTTTTTGAATGTTTAAATGAACACCATCCATTCAGGACTGGGAGCCGAGGTAGCCAAACTGGTCACGTTTTTCTTTAATGGGAGTAAGATTTATATCGCTCCTTTCAATCACAGTAACACCAACTAATTATGGGCATTTTATAGTTCATGTATGTGGAAGAGTGCAGATAGTGCTTTCCTTCAAATGTTTTTTTTTATTGCAGCAAGCAGCATTTTGAAAAAATATGGATGTCAGGCTCCATTTACCTTGAGGGAGAACATGGTAGACTTTTCCCTATGTAGCTGTCATGGGATTGGAGAAGAGCTAGCAGGAGAGAGAGAGAAAGAGAGAGAGAGAGAGAGAGAGAGAGAGAGAGAGAGAGAGAGAGAGAGAGAGAGAGAGAGAATATACATTTAGATGGCTTTTGCAGTTACCGAATTACAAAAAGAATTGTCAAGGACATCCTGATTTGTCCATAAATCCACCTGATCCCTTAACCACACCTGGTGCAGGTCTGTTTTTGCAAGTGAAAGCAGCAAGCAATTTTTCTGTGTTTTCTTGTTTAAAAGTCATTATGGCAACAAGTTCAGATGGAGCCATTTGGACGGGATCCTGTAAGAAGTCGGTGAAAAGAACATGCTGTGTTGATGAAGGCAGCATCGAGCAAGTGGCACAATCTATTCGCTGCTGCTCCTGCCTTCATAAGGAAATGAGCTGGAGCTTTACACACCATCTGTGGAAGCCTGCTGGAGACTTTAGCTGCCTTTTTTAACACTGATTTGCGGTGTTTGGAGGCGCTAGCCAAGAGATACATGCTTAGTGTCTGCGACTTCGTAGAAACCTGGGAGGGAATGCTTTATTAAACAGATGGACATGTGGATTAAGTTTTCTTTATAGAAGAGCACATCATTTCATGGCCTTCATTCAATTGAATAAAAAAAATTAATAAAATAAAAAAGTCAATAATGTGTTGGATGTGATGGAACAAGTGCTACCGCAAAGTGAAATACAAATCTGAAATACAAACTTCTTTAGTCCACACTTCTGTTTTCATTTGTTTTAATTTTGATTTACTGAAAATAGCGACTTTTACTCTCATTACAAATCTGACCTCAGAAGATTCAACGACACACAGTTTATCTGAATGAGGACTTCACCAGATCTCAGTATGGCCCATTTACAGAAAAATAAATAAAAGTTTGTAGTTAAGGGTAAGAGGAATACATTAGGTCTGAATCGAGTGACAGGTCGTTTAACAGAGTTTAATGGGTTAAATCACAGAGCTCATTTGTGCGTCACTGCTTGCGACTGTCCTAATCAAAAGGATATGGCTTCCTGGCCACTCCACCTCTCCTTTTGCTTCACTAAATAGATTTTGCAGTAGTTGTACTTCCTAAAGCAATCTCCTGATCTCATATCTCTTCATTCCTGCCGTCTTTCTTTCTCTCAGTACTTTTACATTTGTCCTTTCTGATTTGAAGTCTTAGAGAGTATCTTTTTGCCTCCCACAATGGCCCTTCACTTGTCAATATTTGTGTGTGTGTGTGTGTTTTCTTCTTCTTCTCCTCCTACATTTTCCTGCAACCAGAAAAAAAGAATGTCATACAGTTTGAGCTGGAGATAAATGGAAATCGTGTAAAGCAATACATACGGTGTGTGTGCTGCTAATCATACCTACTGTAGTCCCTCACAGCAAGAAACAAGTGTGTAAAAGAGAGGGGGAGTAGTGTTTGCATTTTTCTGAGATAAGTATTGTGTGTGTGTGTGTGTGTGTGTGTGTGTGTGTGTGTGTGTGTGTGTGTGTGTGTGTGTGTGTGCGCATTATAGAAAAGAGAAAAGAAAGAGATAGAGATAGAGAGAGAGGGAGAGAGAGAGAGCGAGAGCGCGCGCGAGAGAGAGAGAGAGAGAGAGAGAGAGAGAGAGAGAGAGAGAGAGAGAGAGAGAGAGAGAGAGAGAGAGAGCATATGTGTGCATTTCATGGTTCAGAAATTGGATGGAGTGGAGAGATGTGGAAATTGAATGATGGGGAATTTTGCATTACACTCATGCGTGTAAAATGGGATTCCCTGCTGCTCAACCTAGTTGATGTTCTCTCCTATTGTTCAGTAAGAGACTCATCCTCTCAGCCTCCATCCACTTAACAAAAGCCAAAAGTAAAATGTTCTACAGTTTGTGGTTACACAAACACACACACACACACACACACACACACACACACACACACACACACACACACACACACACACACACACACGCACACATATATATACAGGTAGTTGTCGACTTACGACCTATGCAACTTACGACCATTACAACCACAATCGCTAGTCGCGGCGTGCGACAGTGCGTACCAGCTTCCGGCATGATACTCTACTTACTCGTGTTACGACCAGTCTGTCGGTCCCAATCGTGGTCGTAAGTCGACGACTACCTGTATGTGTATGAATATATATATATATATATATATATATATATACATACACATACAGGTAGTCGTCGACTTACGACGACTACCTGTATATATATATATATATATATATATATATATATATATATATATATATATATATATATATATATATATATATATATATATATGTGTATATATATATATGGTCAGGTGTGATGATCATTACTAGAACATATCCTGAGATGTATTTTATTCTGGACAGTTTGCAACGTAAGTTAATAGAAATTTCAGCAACTATGGTGGACGTTATCTATATTTAGAATACCGTGATTATCTTAAATCTTCTGACTGGCACATGAAGATTATTGAAATTACCTATGTGCTGTTCAAGTCTCTCAGGGCAGAAGGTTTTCCACAACATCAAGAACCTCTTTAAAAGAAGTACCTGTGATTAATCCTGTAACACATGGGATAAACCAGAAAATCTGTGTCCTGATCTGATAACTGATCCGAAGTCAATTTTAAATGTTAAATACTGCATGTTATTTTCTGAATGTGGAGGAAATAGCATGTGGTGAAAAATCATTTGAAGGGTTGATTATAGGAATAATGCTGTAGTGTGTAAAACATTAAGTGGTCTGAACATTGTTCAGTGTTTTAACCCCTACTGAATGTATTATTTTTATTCTAGCTCAGCACGTGACAGTGGTACTGCATTGATGCTTGGGATCCTAATTTCTTATTTTATTAATTTTTTTAAAACAGTGTAACAAGAGAAACCCTAAAATATTCACACATGGGTCCAAGGTGCAAACGTTAACAATAACAGATCATGACTGTGTCAACCCACACACAGATTTGAATTAAGCTGCTTCACTGCCACCAACTTCGTGGCATCTCTCAATATGAACTAATACGGTCAGTTGATGAGATTCTGTGTGAACCCAAGTGTGGTTTAAATCAACTACACAAACTAAGCACCTTATATAATTTCTTTTTTTGACTTGTGAGTGTGATGCAGAGATCCATGTCAGCGATTTTGTGTAGCCCTTCTATGCACTTCATGTAAAGGTGCTTTTTACATGTCACATGTACAGCACAGTGGAATTCTTTCTTCAAATACCCTAGCGATGGTGGAAAACGTGCAGGATCAGAGGGAAATGGGCCTTGTTCAAGGGGCCAAGAGTGTCAGCTTGGTGATACTGGGGCTTGAACACCCAACGGTCGGATCAGTAATACAGAGCCTTAACCACTAAGCTACCACCTCCCCTACGGTGGTCAGGCATGGGAAGAAAGTGATTAATTTGAGAGAAATCCAGACTTAAGACTGATGACCATGATGCTGCATTATTGTGCTTTCTTCTCAATCTTTATCTAATTTCTATTATTCTTCCATGCATGTGTCGTAGTAAATGTAGCTCTACCACACTCTCTTCATTTCTCAGCATCTTTCTGATGTTACTACAATGAAGAACATTGTAAAGTAAAATGATAAACAAAAGCTTCTACTTAGCTCTTTTCCTATGAGAATCTTCCCGACATTCCAGGCTAACGATGTATAGTGTGATCAGGGTGCGGGCCACAGTGCTTGAAAAATTGTCGGAGTTTAGCGGGTAATTAAAGGCTTCTTGTTTCTCAAACCACCCCCTTTCACATAGCATTATTCTCAAGCTTTAATTCAATCATGGACTTAAATGAGGATAGTTCTCATTAGATTATTGCATAACTTCAAGCAAGGCCACCAGACACAAAATCACATTATCGTGAGGCTTTGAATTGTTTACTGAATGTGTGAATAAATCTTGCATTTTTCCAGTAATCGGCTCACAGTCTGTGCTTAATGGCTTCAGAGCAGCTGCACATGGCTACATGCAGTGTGGGCTGTGCAGCGTCATAAACAAAGAGGAGAGCAAATAGATTACGTAGATGAGTTGAGAGGAAGGCTTAATTTTGCAGACTTCAGGTGCTGGCACGTGGAATTAAAATTTGTGTCTTTTGATCAACTGGATTTGTAAATTGATTTGAAATGTGACGAATAACGTGTAAGGGTTGTAGCAATCATATCGTATGGTGTGATTTATCGTTATGTCTGTGTATCAAACAATACATTCAGCTGCTTAATAAAGTCGGTGCCATAAAAAATACCATTTATGTGCGGCATAATAAAGTAATTTCCCTTTTTTTTTTTATTGAGTTCAGACTATCGCTGTTTTATAAAATCCCATACCTCTCATTAGCATGCAGTTTTTCACAAGTTTACACACCCGTTTAATTTTTAGCTGAAGAAAACAATGAAAAGCTAACAGCTAAGCTACCAAATCTACCAAAGCTACAAGGTCTGATATAAAGAAGTGCTTTGACATTCCTGTTGCTGTTGTTTTATTATGTGCTACTATAAATCTGATCACACAGACACTGTGCAAATATAAGTTTCAATAATTGTGCATTTTTAATGGTGAAGGTTTTTAATCAGGTGAAAATGGATACCTAAATACATATTCAGGCAGTGGTTATTTTTGCTGTATTATTATTGCTTATATATCATATGCAGGCTAATGTATTGAGACGAACGTTTTGCTTTGCAGAACGCGATTAGTTTTACTTAGGAAATGGATACAGTTTCTGAACACTTTAATAACATTTGGGCATTGAATCTCACTAGGTTTATTTAGATTTATTCATCACATCAGTTTGAATATTTAGTTACATTTTGGAAAAAAACACATGGCTGGTGAAGCAAAACGTCTCTAGGTTACGTATGTAACCCTAGTTCCCTGAGGGAACGAGACGCTGCGTCGAAACGCTTTGGGAACGCGCCTGAGTGTTCATGCTCTGAATAACGTGTGTAATCAGTCAAAAATTGGACGCTGGCCGTCACTAATGAGATGACGTCATGACCAGGAGTATAAAACGCATATGAGAGAAGCCAGCGGCAGCTTCTGTAAGGGAGAAGGGACGCCGGAGGTGTGGCACAGTGACGCAGCGTCTCGTTCCCTCAGGGAACTAGGGTTACATACGTAACCTAGAGACGTTCCCTTTCAGGAACTCGAGCTGTGTCGAAACACTTTGGGAACGAGTGTCCAATCACGCCAGACCCAGTGTGTATGTGACCACAGCTAGAGGAGGACCGAGGGGCCAGGAGTGGCACTGCGGTCCATGTTATAGAACCGCACAAAGGTCAGTGGGGCGGACCAACCCAGAGGGGAACTCCAGAGGACCAAGACTTAGAGGCAGCCACACTCCGGGTGGAGTGAGCTCTGACCCCGAAGGGAGCGGGGCGACCAGAGGACTCATAAAAAGAAGTAATAGCGTCAACAATCCAACTGCTCAGAGTCTTATTAGCAGGCAAGCCTCTCTTGGGAGGGCCGTAGCAGACAAACAGCTGATGGGACCTTCTCCAAGAACCCGTCCTGCGGACGTAAGTGTCCAGAGCACGCACTGGGCAGAGCCGGTTAAGCTTCTCCTGGTCTGGGGCCTGGAATGGAGGAGGATAGAATGCCTGTAGCCTAACGGGCCGTGGGACGACCGAGGGCACCTTGGGGATGTAACCCGTACAGGGGTAAAGGAGGGCACCAGCCATACCTGGGGTAAACTCCAGGAAGGAGGGGGCCACAGAGAGGGCCTGCAGGTCCCCCACTATTTTTCTAGAGCAGATGGCCAACAAGAACGCGGTTTTGATAGAAAGGTGCCTCCAAGATGCCTCGGCTAGAGGCTCGAAGGGGGGCTCAGAAAGGGCCCCCAAAACGACGGTCAGGTCCCACCCAGGCACTCTAGGCTGTACCGGGGGCCTCCGCGTCACACAGGGGTCTCTGCCCAGAGATTGCCCGGCCATAGGGGCATGATTGGCCGAAATGGAAGACGCGTAGACTTTTAGGGTGGACGGAGCCAACCCCTTGGCGAACTGTCCCTGGAGAAAATCCAGCACTGAACCAACTGGGCAGTGGACTGGATCCAGCCAGCGGTGCTCACACCACGAGCAGAACAGACGCCACCTGGCGGCATACAGCCACAGCCTCCACAGCTCCGGGCGGGGGTGAAATATGGCACCCCCTAGCTGAGAAAGGAGGTCCCTCCTCAGAGAAATCTCCCACGGAGGGTGCTCGAGGAGAGCCACCAAGTCCGCGAACCATGGTTTGCGCGGCCACCTTGGAGCTACCAGGAGGAGACTGACTCCATCCCGGCAAACTCTCTCCAGAACTCCCGGAAGCAACGCGACGGGAGGAAAAGTGTACCTCCTTGATGGTTGATGTAAGAGACCACCGAATTGTTGTCCGTACGGACCAACACGTGGGGACCTCTGAGGTCTGAGAGGAAATGCTTCAAAGCTAGAAGCATGGCCAGCATCTCTAGGCAATTGATGTGCCACAGTAGATGGGGCCCCTCCCACAGACCTCTGGTGGAGCGACCACTCATGACCGCTCCCCACCCCGTGAGGGACGCATCCGTCGTTAGCATTGAGCGACGACCGGGGACTCCCAGCACAGGGCCTAGAGATAGGAACCGGGGATCTCTCCAAATTCTCTGTAAAGGAGAAAGCACACTCTTCCCGGCGTTCCGCCGAAACCCCAAAGCCTTCATGTGGACGAGAGCGACATCTCGATGCCGGACCGCCAGCTGCTCTGACTGAGCTAGGATCAACCAATCGTCTATGTAGTTGATTGTAGTTGACCACACATTTCATGAAGGTACGGGGTGAAAGGGCAAGGCCAAATGGAAGAACCCGAAATTAGTAAGCTTCGGCCCCAAAAGCGAACCTCAGGAACCTCCTGTGAGAAGGTAGGACGGACACATGAAAGTATGCGTCTCTTAGATCCACCGTGACAAACCAGTCCTCGGATTTGATTTGAAGCACGACCTGCTTGAGGGTCAGCATCTTGAACCTGAGTCGCATGAGAGAGCGGTTCAGCTGACGTAGATCTAAAATAGGGCGTAACCCACCGTCCTTCTTGGGAACTATGAAGTACCGGCTGTAGAACCCGGACTCCCGTTCTGATGGAGGGACCACCTCGATGGCCCCCTTCCTCAGGAGAGTATCTACTTCCTGTTCCATGACCAGAGCCTGCTGTCGTCCCACCAGAGTGGGAAGAACCCCATGAAAACGGGGCGGAGGAGACCCAAATTGAATCGAGTAACCCCGCTCTACAGTACGCAGGACCCATCGAGACACATCTGGGAGAGCTTTCCAAGCTCCCAGAAAATGCCTCAAGGGTATCAGCCTCTCGAGACTGACCTCCGGAACGCCCAGAGCCAAGGCAGCACCCTGAGGCGAGATCTCCCGGACCAAAGCGATGCCGGGTGGAGACCAAGGAGAGAGCTCGCTGGAGCTGGCCGTGCCCTGAAGCACCGAGGGTGGCAGGGTTAACAGACCAGGTCCCTGAGGGGGCTGGGACAGGGCGAGCACCGGAAAAAGCGGTGTGACACGCCCCCCCCACAGTCAGATCCCCAGAAAGTTCTGTGTCAGGATCTTTTTGCCAAAGCCTTTTTGTTGGAGATGACAGTCCTCAGATCTGTCACCTCACGAGGTTTTGACGCCGAGTGCCGCGCAGGATTCCTCACCGGGGGAGAGCGTGTCCTGACACTGCGTTTCTGAACCTCCCGATGGGAGACGGAGGGCTGCGGCTGGGGCTGAGCCCGCCGAGCAGCCCCCTGTGAGCGGCGTGGGAGGTAACACTGGAACGCCGCCGCTTGTTTCCTATTTTCCTGAAACCTCTCAACCACCGAATGTACGGAATCGCCGTAAAGGCCAGAAGGAGTTGGCGGAGCGTCCAGTAATACAGCCCTGTCCCTATCAGACATGTCTGACAGTGTGAGCCACAGGTGCTTTTCTGTAGACACCAGGGCAGCCATAGACCGGCCAATGGCCCTAGCGGTCTCCTTAGCGGCTCTGAGAGCCAGATCTGCTGTACGGCTCCCTCTTCGAGAACCGATCTCGCATGCTCCGCACCCAAGCAAGCAACACACAAGCTGTGCGAATCCCCCCCCCCCGTAATATAGCGGGGGCAGGGAGGAACGCACGGCCGAAAACTGTGCTTAATTTTTCCGCCTGCTTTCATAATTTTTTTCGTTTTTTTTTTTTTTTTTTTTGACAGACAATATGACGAACAATGTCACACAAACACACAGAGCGCTTTCTGAAAACACAGAAGCTGCCGCTGGCTTCTCTCATTTGCGTTTTATACTCCTGGTCGTGACGTCACCTTATCGGTCAGTGTCCAATTTTTGACTGATTACACACGTTATTCAGAGCATGAACACTCAAGCGCGTTCCCAAAGGGTTTCGACGCAGCTCGAGTTCCTGAAAGGGAACTAGACCTTCATCTCTCAGGTACAACTGGTGAAAAATGTATCTGTATCCCAGCCTCTGTTAATTGAACATTTTTAAAACATACTTAGGAAGTAGGCATCTTTCTTGAGCTATCTGGTTTATGCTTATTTTATAGCGTTTGGAGAGAAAGAACTTTGCCACCTAACTAGATTGTTTAGTGAGCGGAAAATAGGTTTAATTTTAAGTTATTTAAAGTGGTATATTGTTGAGGGAATATAAAAAAAGTCATTTTTAAACAATAACATGTACCTAGTCATCCAGGTGGACTAAACAAATTTCAGTAGGTATCTCAAGTCAAGTCAAGTCAAGAGGCTTTTATTGTCATTTCTACTATACTCAGTGGTACACAGTACACAGTAAAAATGAGACAACATTCCTCCAGATGATGTAGTACCCTGGTGCTACACTAAACAACATAGAGCTACATAAAGTGCATCCAGTGCAACCTAGTGCAAACAGTGCAGACGAAAAACAGTACAGACAGACAGTGCAAACAGACAGACAAACAGACAACACAAGACAATGCCGACCAGTAAACCTACTGTATACTCTGGATATACAGTACTGTGCAAAGAGAACTATAAAAGCTATAATCAAGAGTATATATAAACAAACACAATGCAGTGCAAACTTAACTAGTCTCATATGAATTCAAAGGATCAAAAGTTTATGCAATAAATACAAATTTTCAGAGCCTCATTTGCTCATTTATATGTATTATATTATACATAATTAGCAATGGTGCCAATATTAGTGAGGGGCACAGTATAAATGTTTCCCTATACCATTGTGTTTACTCACACACACACACACACACACACACACACACACACACACACACACACACACACACACACACACACACACACACACAGGCTTACGGATGATTCCAAAACAAAGGCACTGTTATTGCTCAGTCAGCCTTTTACTGTCTCTTTCATTTCTTTATTGATAATTAGATTAAGCCGTTGAGCCTAAATAGCCATCACAATGCAGCCATTACTGAAGAACTGAAAAACAAGGTGCCATTTAAAGTCCTATGCAAATGCAAGTATAGGTAATATTGCTAATGATTTATATATAAAGAAGACCAAATGGACTGGCCATTTAATTGTATTACATATTTTATATTTCACAATGCAGGCAATGCAGTGTACTGTTTTTTCCCAGATGCTGCTGTCTATGATTTCTGAAGATTGAAGATTTTACTTTTTTTTACACAAATTCCTGTTAGTGATTAATTGTTGCTTTATTATCAGCCTTGTCAATGACATTAGAACAGTTTGTAAGGACATGACCATACTCCTTGTGCAGGGAATGATATATTAAACACATAATTATTATGTTCAGGAAAAAATATTATTAACAAATTACAATATACTACTTAATTTTTCCATCTTAAGTCAGGGACTGCCTGTACAGTATGTGTATATATGTTTAAAATGTTACTCCAGTCCAGTAAGCACTCGATTTAACTGCACTCTGGACATTTCACTGTTTGGTTGACTCTGCTCACTTGTGAGCTAGAAAACATTCAACATCCTGTTTTGAAACCATTACTACAGTGGTGTTAGACACATAGTCAGAGGACATAGTCAACAGTACTTGCAGAAATACAACTTTTGATTTAAAATGTGAGAGTATGTCAGATGAAAATGGGTAAAAAGGGTCACCAATTTCACTGTAAGCACCTTTAAAGGGACTGTACAAAGCAGTGTGAATTGGATAGTCAGTGGGATATAAAGTGAGTGTGTCGACTTCTAACAGAGCAAATATCCAGGATGTCGATTTATTTATTTATGTGTTTATTGAATTGTTACATAGACAAAAGCAATACACAAATGTATTTCTCATGTATGCAGGCTTTTTAGATATTTAATAGTGATTTTCAGGATTAGTGTGCTAGACCAGTGACTACCTATTTGTAACTATTTTTTTTACACAATGCCAGCACTTTAAGTCAGAACGTTATCACACAAATATAGACCTGTTATTTAGACAATCCATCAGCCCCTTGGCAGTTAATACACTGAAGACATGAAGCCAGAATATTACTCATACAAATATGTAAAATGCTACACATTCATACACTACTGTATTACATCATTCTGTTCAGATTGCGGGAAAGCATGAGCTTTCTTTGTAAAATAAAGACATGGATTCACTTTAGCAAATCTTGTCCCACACAACATAAATATACCCATACATGCCATTGTCATATATTTGTGTTTGGGTACTTCAGAACTGCTTCTCTGGGTTATCTGCTTTTTGCATACAACAGACTCTAAAGTTTAAACTGAAGTGTACAAAAAGATAACGATATCTCAGAGGGGACTGGGCAAAGCTGAAGGCTGGCCATAGCTGGTTTCACAAATAGACACTCTTTTTACCCATTTTAGGCACAAATGCACAATGCAGAATAGACAATGAAGAGACAATGAATATACAATAGACTTTAAACCTTGAGGCAGATGGGCTTTAACAGCATAAGGCCACACCGAGTTCCATTCCAATCAAAACACAGAGACTGTAGAGAGAATGGAAACTGAATAGCTAAAGGTAGTATTTATTTTTTCTGAAATAATCAAACCAGCCCATCTGGCAGCAACAACCAAGCCAAGGTCAAAGGCACTGAAATCTTTTTTCCCTTTCTGGTGTTTGATGTGAATATTAATGAAAGCTTTGGCCTTTGTGTAGCTTTATTTAACTCTGTTACATAGATGTAGTAGGAATGCTGCTGTTGTTCTTTTAGGAATAATATTCATATAATATGTTTTTCCAACACACAAGCACCTTCATTTCAACAAGAAATATCTGCTTTTAAAGCATTTAAATAAATTCTCATGAGAAAACAGACATATTTAGTACATTGTTATACTGCAAATAAAAGAATATGTACGATGGAAATCTCAAAATGAGATATTTGAACTCTTACCTACAGTAAAAATGGTTCTGCATATGATGTTTAATTACAATTTGCCTGCTTTCTTTTTTTTGAAGAGATGATTTAATCATTCACTGAGTTAATGTGTATTGAATGAAAATCAATGGCATGTAGTGAATAAAACACAGGTGAAAAGGATCTCGGTTGCAAACATATGGTAATTCAGTCAACCCAAGATAATTTGTGGCTCTGAAAATTCCCGGGTTCTCGTTTGGAATCTAACTAACAGCAAGTTGCTGATTATCCTAAAATTCGCGGGAATCCGCAGTGGGACCAAATGTACAGTTTAAACTATGTTTTACTAACAAATTTCATACATTTTTAAAACACATTATTGTATTATTTATTTTAAGTGATAAATAAAGCATTTATTTCCATTACTTTACATTTTCTTTTGAGTATGCAGCAAAAAGGAACCAACTTACTGACATAATACTTCTTGGGTATCTAGGGTAGCTACTTCTTGGTACCGATTAATGTGAAGGGCTACCAGTTTGATACACACATCTGAAATAACAAATTTGCTCAATTTACCTTTAATCATATGTAAATTAATAATAATTATTATTATTCATCTATGTGAAGACACTGATCGTGTTAATGACTTCTCACAATAATTATCAACAATGATTTAACAAGGAAGGAAACAGATAAATATCACAATGCTAAACTTTATTTATATAAACGTATATAACTATATATAACTTTAAACCAATGCAAGTGTAATTTAAAAAAGAATAGCAACAAGAAAATTTAGATGCAGCTCACTGGTAAGTGGCGCTATGATGAGCTATTTTTAGAAAAGGCCCACAGGCAACTCATGTGGTCCTTGCGGGTGACCTGGTGCCCCTGTGGGCACCATGTTGGTGACCCCTGGTCTAGATAAATTTACTAAGATACCATAGGGGCTTCGTGGATTTCCGACACTCTTAGAACATAACCCCTGCGAGTTCCAGGGGACCACTGTATACTCAAGAAACCTATTGAGGATTTAATGATAAACAGTGTTGTGGTATGCAGTATATCTATATAGAGGACAGAGAAAGTACAAAAGGGGTATGCTATGTAGGATGTTGCTATGTAGGATGTTGGCATGTATCAGGAACTTTCCAGGATTTACCTGGGTATTTACTATGGTGTTATTAAACTCCTTAATCCTCCCCCTCCCCTGATAGAACCTTTCTCCAGGCTACAAGGTACAGCAACATCCCAAAGTATGGAGGCATTCAAGTAGTGCATCCAGCTCTTTGCCAGATTTTCTAGAGTGAATGATCCTAAACAATTCAGAATCAGTTTCCCATCATAACAATTTGCTGGCTAAAGCCTTTTTAGGATCTAGTTGGAAACTGGGTCCAAAAAATATTTCAGGTTAACCTTGCAGTACAGGCTGTTACAATTAAAGACACAAATGATTCAACATAGATTTTAACTCTGACTTCTTTTTAGTTTAATATGCTTGAGGTTAATGTTTTTAATTTTTCTTTGTGTAAAGACAGGTTACACAACATGTGCTTGTGCATTTCATTTGGGATACAGTACGTCACTGTTAAAACAAACATTAGAAAGAATTTACAGAATACAGGCTCAGCCAAGGTGAACTCATCTGCCAGGACAGGCTTGTAATTCTTTACATATCCACCTTTGTAGCAAAACTTAATAAATACAAAAATAATATTCAATATTTAATGCAAAACCAATGCAAAGTAAACACAATTATAGCTTGACTTGTAGTCCTTTAAAATTGAAGGTGCTAATGGTGATGATAGCCCTCCACATAGGAAATGCAAGTGGTAAAAAAAAGGTGAAAGAAGGAAGGTGACTATGAAACTTTGTTTGATTGGACAGAGAATTGGACTTAGGTGGTGTATTTTATTTTTCAGATGAATATCTTCTCTGCTATTTAAATAGGATAATAAACTCCAGTGCAGGATTTCTTAAATCCTGCTTGACAAGAAATGTAATCTCTTTTCCCATCTTGTTTAAAAATTATTGCATCTATATTATGCAGCTTTGGAAAATGCTAAATGAATTTCTATAAAACGATGTGCATTGGTTTGTGTTTTAAGGTAGCTGTGGCTCAGTAGCCCATTATCAATTGACAGTTTTCTAATACAGTGTGTTTTGACGAATAGCTGAAATTAGTGAGGAGTCAGGAAAACAGAGTGTGTGTGGGGTAAAGGTATGTATGTGGAATTAAAGGCCAAAGTATTATGCCTCCAGCTCTCTAGTGTTTTACTGTAAGAGATTTTGGCTGAATACCTAAATGGCACAGGGAGCCAATAAAGCAAACAAGCAGTGCAATTTACCAAAAGGTTTGATAGGGTGGGTAGGAGGTATAAGTTATTGGCTCACCCCTTGTAGTGTGCTGCCTTCTTACTTTACTTCTTACTATGTGTGACTTTTTGCTCAAATTGTGCCTGGTGTGTATATAGTCACCAAATTGTAGAACTGATTGATCTTCAACAATCTTTTGGCTAGGGGTTATTTTTTGAAGGGTATTTGCCCATCAGCTTTTGCAAATTATAACAAAATTATGTAACATCAGTAATCTTGCTTAAACTAATAAAACTTTACTCTTACATTAGTTAATTAAATAATTTTTTTTTATAAACAATTCTATATTTTTAGTGTCTAATCAGACTTTGTCCTGTTATCTTTTTTGTCCTGATGTTGATTTTTCCATTGTTACTTGATCAAATCCCAGCATCTCAATCTTTCTCTTTTTTGATGAGTATCTTCCTTGAGGTTAAATACCTCAGTGGGTAAATACAACTGGTCGATGTGTAGGAAATAAATATTTTCAAGATGGCATTTAGTAGCAGGACTAGTTGGCTTATCTTATGACTACCTTTACTTTTTGTTTCACTTTAATTCAGTAACCTCTTTTTTTTTTTTTTTTTTTTTTTTTTTTTTTACTGCTGAAGTTATGTTAGAAATACTGCCAAAATATACCAACACTTAGTAAAGGCAAATGATGTTAATGAAAAAATCTAGAATAAAAAAAAAGGGATGCTTAATAAAAGCATCCCATTTCTCTGCCAGAAATACCTTCTTGGAAGCTAGTCTCAATTTAATCGCAGAATCCCAAATACATACAGTAATACATAATAAGGCACAATAATTGGTATATGTAATACAGTGCATATAGAATTTACATAACATTAATTGTCAATTCGATTTGAAATTTCAAGTCTCTGTTTTCAGCTGTGCGGAGTCTCTGTAGCAGCTATGTATTATATAACTGTCTTTCAGACTTGGCTATGGAAACCAGTGGTATAGAACCTACTGTATGAATGGTATCCAGAAACTGGAGGAATGGAGTTATGGAAAAGATATAAACACCTGAGTAAGTCAGTATACTTGGCTAGGGAAACCAAAATGGTGGACGCATAAGACCTGGATTTGGAAATCCGAATGCTGGACATGGAAAACCTAGCATTTGTGGTACAGGTGCTGGACATAGGTACCCAAAAGGACCCGGCATGAGCCCAAACATAGATACATTTCTGTTTGTGCCATTATTGTTCAGTACTTCTAAAACCTCAATCCTGCTAGGATCCCATACGCAATTCTCTTCCAGTCCACTAGGTACCTTTCCACAGTCAGGAGGAACCCAAGCGGTGTCATATCCATATTGGCTCCAGCACATTTGGAGAGGGTGTCCCTGATAAGTAATTGGTATCACCCTACCTACTCGCACTCTGAGTCTCACAATTACTTGTTCTTCACCTGGTGGGAGACCTTTCGGGTAGCCGGCAGCTTTCTGAAAACTCCGGGTCACATAAACTCCAGGTCCCAGCATGCCATCAGCGGATGGGGTGAACCCATTGTGTATGATACTGAGGGCATTTTGAAGGGTTGTGCCATGAAACATGATATAAGCATCCTGGCCGCAATGGTGTCGGCTTAACTCTAAGCCTAAAGCGAAAGCTAAGATTTCCATTTTGGTAAATTAGCTTTTTGCATGAACTGAGGCTGAAAAGGAAATTAGATTAGCCAGTTTGTGAAAACTTTACAAAATATGACTTCTCTTTAAGGGTAAATATATATCAAGAATTCTTCAGCCCTTAGAGAAAACAGAGACATACCTGTAGGTCGAGAGGCTGAAGTTCTGGTAAACCTTTTCGTTCTTTTGCATTTATTATTTTATTTGCTGCGCTCTGATTGGACAGAGATCCAACAGCAATGCATTACATCATATTTGCTAATGGAAAAGAAATTAGCTGATTAAGCTTTAAACTTGTCCAACCAGTTAGTTAGCTTGTTGGAAAAAAGCAAATATATAATTATGTCAGGTTTTAAGTGGGTACACAGTAAAATCCTATGAAGTGTGTTAGAGGAAATATTCAGTGATAGTGGTGTTATTCCTCTTAAACCAAAACGATGTGATAATGCTAACAATGTATTTTATGTATTAAAGAATGTCATGTATGCTTTATCTATTTATAGTATAGTAAGTAAGTCAGTTGTAGTTATTGCTAATAACACTGTAATGCCTACAAAGAATCGTCGCAGTGGTAAACAGTTGCAGTTTAACTTACAGGAACGAAGGCACTTTAGTTTCTTTGGTTTAGCCTAGCTCATTTTTTACATAGCTCTTATCGTCATAAGACTTCACCAATGAATGAATACAGCACTTAAAAGAATGAATACACAGTCCTGGCTATTTTAGAGTTGCCAAAAAACCCCATAAAATTTTAGCTACGTATATGGGGACCTCATACAGACTGAGCAATAAATGATATCATCTTTCTGTAAAGCTGCTTTGAGACAATGTCTGTTGTGAAAAGCGCTATACAAATAAACTTGACTTGACTTGACTTCTAAATCATTCATTGTTACATGAATTTGTGTCATGTGATGTGCTTAATATTGAGGATAAGCCTACAAATGTAGTATTTACTAGTGGTAAATAGGACTAAATTAAGTAAAGTATTTGGAGAACCAATAGGGCCAGACCTTTCACAATGGGTAGACTATTTTTTTTTGTATTTGCGATCAAGTTCCAGTATTGCTAAAAACCATATTTATAGGAATTCATCTTTATTGTTCTTCCAGTTCACTACATACTATACCATCTCACAACCCAAGCGTTGTATCCTGCTTTATTTGACTTGACCTACATTCACTTGTATTTATATGCCGGTCCTCTTGGTAAAGATATATATATATTTTTATTATAGTTTTATTGATTTCTTTTTAAAACTTAAACAAAACAACAACAGAGCTGAACAGTCAACACATATGTAAGTTTTTCCAAAAAGGAGAAGATTAGCCACTTGTGCTAAACACATCTTTAAAGTTGGTACCTGTGGTGATGACCATAGAATAAGTATACATTTCTTTGCCAAATAAGTAATGACATTTAATAGAGTGTGAGTCAGCAGAAATATCTAATTATGTTTTTCAGTTTAGTAAATATATAGTTGGAGACATAGTGAATTTTCTAGCCAGCGTTTTATGAACCATATTATGTACCTCATGCCAAAAAGGTTTAATGTTCTTACAGTCCCAAAATAAACGCATTAACGTTCTTATTTCAGATTTACATTTAAAACATATCTGAGATACAGTACATTTGGGAAAATTTACGAAGGCGTACTGGAGTAAGATATATTCTGTATTTGAATTTGAAGTTTTGCTCATACACAGAGCTTGAGGTTGATTTATGAAAAACCTCCTCACATATAGAGAGCCATTCGTCATCAGTAAATGGTTGGCCCATATCCCTTTCCCAAATCTTTTTTAAAGGATTTAAAGGGGAAGAGGTTTCTGATAGCAGAAAATACAGATAAGAAATCTGCCCCTTTAGTGTCCCTGGAAGAAGAAAAATATGTTCAATATTAGAAAGTTCCCAGCAAATTTTCACCTCTCATTTTAGACTAAATAAAATGACATAATTGGAGAAATGTGAAAAAATCTGTTTTGTGAATATAGTAATCTATCCTAAACTTTTCCTGTAAATAAACTGGCTAAATTAAATATACCCTTTTCTGCCCAGGTCCAAAGGCCAATACTGGCTAACGAGTCAGGGAAATCAGGGTTTAAAGCGATTGGGAATGCATGGACAAATTCCTGAGACATTGAGATTTATTTCTGGCATCTTCCCAAGCCAAAAGTGTGTTTAATAACAAAAAAGTTCCAGCTGCCGGGTAGACCTCCCTAAAGTTATGAATAAATAAGAAGGACGTTGGCATTCTTGGTGCACATGCAAACGATTCCATACTGACCCACAAGGAGTCTGTATCATTTAAAAACCATCTAAGCATTTGTTTATTCTGAGCAGCCCAATAATAGAGCTGCATGTTAGGCTTGAGAAGGGAAGCAAATTTGATCCTAGGTTTTTTATTATTCAATTCAATTTGATTCATTTGATTTTTATTTGTATAGCGCTTTTAACAATGAACATTATCTTAAAGTTGCTTTACACAGATAATGTGGTAATAAAAATAAATAAGGTGTTCTTTATAAGTTTGTCCCTGATGAGTAAGTCTGTGATGCAAGTCTGTGGGAAGTAAAAACTCCCCGAGATGGCATAAGGAAGAAACCTTGAGAGGAACCAAACTCAAGAGGAAACCCCTCCTCATCTGGGTTGTACCGAAAGTCCATTTATTACAGATAAACGATGTTGCAGGGTACAGTGATGGTGATCAGAAGCAAACTAGTCCTGAGTCAGTGTAGCGGACTGTTGACATCAACTACAGTCCAAATCCATCCTCAAAGCTCCTGTTTTTACTCCGGAATTTCATAGAACTACCCAAGGCATTGTTGAAAAACCGTCCCCAGCTGCACAGAGTGACCTGCAATCGAAGAGGACACTATCCAGAGGCAGGCTTGGACAAAGTGGGAAGATCCATGGAGGGAAGAGGGGCAGGAACAGTGGTCACTGGAACCTCAGGAGCACGTTTAACTCGACCGATTATTCCATCATTATCATCTTTAATATATATCCCTTTAAAAAAGTTATGATTCAAATAACAGGGTTATAAATAGAGTAAACAGGGGAGCACATTAATTTTTATTGTGTTAATTCTTTCAAATAAAAACATTAGTAAAGGGGTACACCTAGTCATATCTCACTAAGGTCTTGCCAAACCCAGAGTCAGTGAGTTTACAGGTTGTGGGGTATTTAAGAACATAGCGTGGGATGTTTTAAAAATCTTTAATACTGGCATTTATTTTAGCTGGATCATATGAAATTACTCCCTTTAGTGGTTTTAATATCCCTGATAGACCTTTCAGCTTGTTCACATTTGAGTTGATATGCTAAGAGGTGATTGGGTTTATTATCATATTGATAGAACCTCTGCCTGCTGAACGTTATTCATTTTTTTCATGTTCTGAATAGTTCAAGTTTATTTTAGTCATGGTGCCCGTTGGAAGATTCCAGTTTTTTTTGGGGGGGGGGGGCGGGGGGGGGATTTATGAATCAATACAAATCGTTTAACCTCTTCTTCTAATTTGTTCCTGTTCTCTGCCTTTTGTTCTTATGCAACGTAGTAAAAGAGATAATGTGGCCCCTTATGGTGGCCTTAGCTGTGTCTCATTTGGTGGTGCTGTTTACTGGACAGAATTCATTATCCAGGATAAATTCTGTCCAGTAAACAGCACCACCAAATGAGACTAAGTACTTGGATATTTATTTCTTTTAGAAACTGGCAGAAAGTGTTGTCATAAAAAAGAGAACTATTAAATTTCCCAGAACACGACAGACAGAGAAAATCTCCTCACAACTTCTACTAGAAATAAACAAAAAGTCCACTCTAGTAACCTTAATAAGAAACATTTTTAATTAAATACAGCCTAAAAAGAAGAGAAGAGAAAAAAAAGAAGAAGAGAAGAGAAAAAAATTGTAAACATGTAATTATATGGCATTTAAATAAGAAAAGAAAACACTTTAGTGCAGGTCCGGCATAACAGTCATAAATATAGAACGGAAGTTCGTCCTTACAAGCAAAATTTCACCGTGTGGCCCTGCATCCCCTTGAAAAATCCATATATTTGGGTTTGAGTTCAGTAGGGAGAAACATGAAACACCCTCCAACGCCCTTGTTTAAAGAAAGGGGGAAAAAACGGGAACAATCCTATTGTCTAAAGAAAAACAATAGATCACTCGGCTGTGTCCAGAAAGTTAGCGGCTGCTTCCACAGTGTCAAATAAAATTAACTCTCCATTGTGCAAATTGTCGATCTCGATGACAGGAAAATCTGCAGAAAGCTGAAGCCATACAGGCAACATAGACTGAAAAATATAGTCAAGGATTCACTGCCTGCCGCTTTCTCAGGATGCCCAACAATCTTTGTTTTTATGGTGGCCCTGGTTTTCCAGGTCGTCCACTTTGGCTTGCAGTTGCTCCACTGTTTGCTATGTGTACTCCCTGTGTCTCCACCGCAGAGATCCGGTGCTCGGTTGTCAGTGACTTGTGCAGTTTTTCCCAACTGTCCCTCAATACCGTCTAGCCAGGTACCCACAGTCCTAATTTCATTCAAAATAAGTGAAGTGTCCGATAGTTGGCTGTCACTAGCCTTTTCCCCCTTCTGCATCACGTGCAGTGGGGTTTTTTTTTTTCTCTTTATTTTTCTGTGATCTTGTTGATGAAAAAATAGGAAAATCTTTATCCCCCCCACCTTTCAACTCCTTTCACGTTATCGAATAAGCAAAGTATACAAAAAAAAAAAAAATAGATAGATAGATAGATAGATAGATAGATAGATAGATAGATAGATAGATAGATAGATAGATAGATAGATAGATAGATAGATAGATAGATAAAAAATATGGAGTTTCAAAGCGAAGCAAAACTCTTAAACTGCTTAAGGGTCATGTGACCACTCCCCTAAATATATTTTTGATAGTTAAAAGCTCTCAAAAAACTCACACAAAAGCATACACCAGGATACAATATGTAATATAGGGGATTAAAACCATCATTTCTGATATTAAGAGCATTCAGAAGGGTTCAGCCTGATACAAGTTCAGGTTTAATCTCGAATGTTTTGACTACATTATATAACAGATGTAATCTGCACAATAACAGCTAATAAATTATATATAAGTGATTTTTTTTTATTACCCTATAATTTCATTTATTTACATGATTCTAATAAAAAAATGTCTAACCCATCTATCAAGTCTGACAGGTTAATTGATAGAGACAAAGTAGAAAAAGAACAAAAACAAATTAAGCACTGTCAATTATTAAACATATATTTATTATGTGAGATGCTGGTTGTAATTCTGATCTGGAATGTAAAGTTCCTCTTTGCACTCCATGGCTCTGGCCATATAAGATAGTGGACAGATAGTTGACACATTACTGTCGACCTTGTGATGCATGAAGATCATCAGCTTTCACATTCTTGGAGCCAGGTTAGTAGAAAAGGGTGAACTTGAACCAGGTGAAGAATAGAGAACAAATTGTTTGGTGAAGGTTCATTCTTTAAGCCTAGCATTTGTACATTTGTGGGGTGTTGCCACCGCTCCAGGGCAAGTTTAATGGCCAGTATTACTCCTTTATCTTAGTTAAGTTCTGCTGGGGAGAGGGTTTTTTTTTTTTAGAAAAAGGCAACAACCCACATAGAAACTTGCTTTGACCCAGTGATGGGCCACAACTTACTTTCATTTGGCCCAGATACAGAAATGAATTACAGTACATGAGTGGACAGAGGTCTTGTTGCCAGAACTTGGGCCACATATGCCCATGGCATATCCATATCTTAACCAAATGTATAAGTATAGCTGGCCCTACTCTGGTCTCTGTTGGTTCCACGTCAGCCTCAACAAAAAATTTTACCTGAAAGGTAAAATCTGAAAACCCATGAACCATTGCACTTTTCTAAATTCTACCTGATAGATAGATTTTTTTGCCCTAATAGGACATTTTAAGAGAGGAGCAATATGTGTGAAAATTGGCCTTGTCTTGTGCATGAAAAGGTTTAGAGAAAATATTAAATAAGATTAATTTAATAATAGATTATAAAGGGTAATATTTATAAATTATAAAGTATATATAAATTATAAAGGGATTATAATAAGATAAACATACATTTTTCATCTAAAACTATCATGATTCATAATTAAAATTATTTGTTTGATGAAACCTTGTTGATAAAATGCAATAAACCCACATTGCAAACAGGAATAGGGGAAACAGCTGTGTATAAAAAATATTATCACCTTACTATTGAAAATATCTTAAATAAAACAGTTCTATATTTTACATCTGTGCCAAATCATACATTTAACATCTGGCCCATATTTTGTTTGCCACCTTAAAGGCTGTTCCATCTCCACCATACCTGGGTCATGTTCGGTTCTCATGCTGTATGCCAGTGCCGACTGGTTACACAAGTTTACTTGTTTACATGTTTACTGTTTAACAGAAGAAGTGAGGGGTTGCAAACCTCAGGATCTGCTGTAACGCCTTCACAGTTTTACACAGCAGAGACTTTATTCTGTTCCATGGTCTTGTCATCTGGAATAATAATAATAATATACCTAGTTAAATAGTTTAATAAAATTCCCACTTCACCCATTTGACACACCGTGTAGGGCTTTAAATTGTTGAATCACTTAGTGGACATGTAATATGTAAGTTGAGCAGATGAAATTGTTGATGAAACTTTAGAGAACTGAGGAAGCACTGGAGAGACTAAATGGCATGGTCAAGAACACATAGTGATTGGTGACAGTACTCAATATGTTTTTTACTTGTCTTCCTCTCTTTATGTGTAGCAAGTTATAGGCGCTGTGCAAATCCAACTTGTTAAAGATCCTAGCTTTGCTAAGCTTTTCAAGTGCAGGGGGGGTACTTCACAGTGCATTAGGTGAGGCCACAATAATCAATTCAAGATCTAAGTGTGCTTCTTTTTAAGTCTGCTGAGGCTGGAGGTGTGCCCCCTTGGTTGGGGGCCTCTTGAATAAAAGCCTTCATTGCTTTATGCTCTGCCTTGCACATCTGCCTCTGAGACGTGTGGAACCCAACAGCAGGTAAATGGCATTTATTGGACTTATGGGGAGGAAGGCTACTTGCCTTAGCCCTAGAAAATGCTTCCATGAGGTATTGATAATCTGGAGGAAGCAGACTGTGCATGTGTTCACTTGGATCTTAATGGTTGTGGATGCCAGGCTGTGGGTAGGGCCCTTGATACAAAAATGAGTGGTTAAACCACCAGGTGATTTGTCTGGTTTAGGGGAGACTATTACCTGAAGCGTCAAAGTTGTTGTGAAATGCTCTGCTTTGCAGGGTGAGAGGTTTGGTAGGGTGTGATCTCCGATGAGTACCCTATGGATACAGTTTTCAGCTGTGTCATTCCAGCCATACTTACTTGCAATCAAATTCAAGTGCATATTCTACAACTCTATGGGTATAGCTGTTCACCTGCATCTCTTCCTTCTGGAGAGTTATTTAACACATGTAAGAGCAACTCCAGGAAACATGCATATGTGGAAATTGATTCCTAGCCATAAGTCCATGCTGAATTAGTCGTGATTTACGATTGATTAGAGCCATTGAACAGATTATCTTGTGAATGTTGTACATCCCCTTGTGACAAAAGACAAAATACAGGGATCATTGCAGCCCAAACCCGATTCCATTTGCTGACGCTCTGAGAGATCAGTCAGCATTTAACTTTTGCCCAGTAGCTCTGTGATGCCTTCCAAAAGTGGCTCCTAGATGAGGCCTCATTGTCCTGGAGCAATTTGTCATCCAAATTTCAATAATGATCCCAGAGTGGGTCCATTGTCAGTGCTTAAAGTCACTTGACAATGCAGTCCAGCTGGCTGAGGACCATTGGATGGCGCACCTGGAAGCAGACGACCCCTCCTTCTCTCTCTCTTGACTTTCCCTGTCCTCCTCCCATTTGTACTCTGTAGTTGTTTATTCATCCAGGCCATTCACTTGATCTTGGGGTTTCCCATCCACCTTTTCTGTGTCTGTTTCCTCTACCTGACAGTTGAGCAATTCTGGTGCTTAACCACATTCCCACTACCACTGTCATGTAATGTCAAGGCATTTGATGGTGGATGCAAGTGCAGAGTAAGAATGTTACACAAATTCAAAGCCAGGCCTGACACAAATCCAAAACAGCAGACAGAATCGAAGGTGTAAATCAAGCAATGGGTGGGGAAAGGTGGAGATAAAAAAAAATCAAGAGCGAGAGAAAGAAGCCATTGAAACGTGAAACAAATAATAAAACACGGGGGTATTTACACTAATGAACACAGACGTAGGGACACATGAATGAAAAGAACACATGAAGACAATGTTAATCTACAAGACAGGGGTGGAGATTTAACATGTTTATCAAAACAAACGAACTTGTTACCAAACACATAAACAGGAATGCAGAAGTCTGGAATCACACTAGGTGCTGCTGCAAACGGCACAAGGAGAAAATCTCTGACATTATTTTATGTTTGACAAGATATTTAATATTCCTCCCCATTTTGTAACTTTACAAAATGCTGAATGAATTTCAATATATCAGTGTATAAATATACTTCCCTGGTGGTCTAGTGGTTAGGATGCAGCGCTCTCACTGCTGCGGCCCGGGTTTGAGCCCCGGTCAGGGAACCAACCCCAGCCACTCTTAGTGCCGGTCCCAAGCCCGGATAAATGGGGAGGGTTGCGTTAGAAAGGCCGTCCAGCGTACGGTTTATTGGTTTATTGTAAGAGGTATTTGGCTGAATACTAAAATGGCCCAAAGCAAGCAAACAAACCAACAAACAGGAAACCAACCCAAAAGGTTTGGTGGGGTGGGTAGGAGGTGGAAGCTAATGGCTTACCTCTTTATTGTAGTGTTGTTTTTACACTTTCTTTGTAACTCCTTGCTTTTCTTTTATTTACCCAAATAGTTGGTAGAACTCAAGCAATAAAAATTCCTGCCCTGTGCCAGGACCTCTGGAATAAAAGACCATGCTGTGTGATTATCAACTTTACTTACTTCTCTGCTCAGCAAGCTGACTTAGTGACTTTCTTGTTTTTCACCCAATGCTATTTATTACTTTAAAAATTCAAAGTATTAGTAATCTTGCTTAAAACATCTCCTTTATAAACTCTTATTTTATAGGCCAAACCTCTTTCAGATTTTATTGAATGAAACACTGACAAATCTGTCTTAATTTGACATGCTTGTTAAACCCTTTCAAGTAGGTCAAAATTTAGATATAATTTTTACAATTTAATTTATTTTTTTTTAATTTAATTTAGTGAGAGGATGTGTCATCTGTGTCATCATTTTTTCTTCCTGAGCATAAAATGTGTTTTGTAAGATGATGCACATTAGCAAGACCAGTTGGGTTTGTCTCATTAGCCATACTATCTGTTTCAGTTTGATAATTACGTTTCTTTTGTACTGTAGCACTGTGTCAAAACATACAGGCACTTAGGTACAACCACTGATGTTCAGGACATGTCAAGATTTTAATAGATCTAGAAAAATCTAGAAAATCTAGTTTATAGCTCTGTCTCCATAGAATCACTTTTTTGTCTTTTTTAAGTTTTGACTCAAAGAATAAACATGTCCATTTTTTTTATTGTAGAGGCTTTAATAGCTTATTTATTTTATTTACTGTAAAGACAGGTTGTTAAGCAGTCATCTACACATATAATTATAGAGAAACTTTTCAGAAAATAATCTGAAAAAAGAACACCTTTACCACAATCATAATTTAATTTAAAAAAAAAATCCCTAAATACATAAATTGATGCAAAAGAAAGCACAATAATATATTAATATAGTTTACAATAAAAATGTACAGATATTTAATACAGTTTTTTAGTAGTGGTATTCACTTCTAATAATATTAACCGTATCAAACTTGATACCAGAGAGAACATCTTTCCTTTAAAAGCCAGAATAGATTGATATACTCTAGCAACTACAAATGATAGTTCAGAAAGGAGAGGTATGGAGTTGAGAACGCCAAAGGTAGCATAACACAAACATGGTTCCACACACAGTCCTCCTTTAGTTCACTGCGGACCATTTCACATTTAGGAGGAACTCAAGCAGTCATATCCATGTTGGTGCCAGCTCTTTTGGAGTGGATGGCCCTGATATCTAATCCGTTTCACCTAACCTACTCGCACACTGAGTCGCAGAATTGTTCTGCACCTAGTAGGAGATATTTTAGGTAGGTGGCAGCTTTCTGAATACTCAGACTTAGTCACATAAACGCCATAAACTTTGGAACGCTTGAACCCATTGCGTCTGATCCTGAGAGCATTTTGAAGTGTTGTGACATGATACACGATATAAGCTCTCTGTCTGCTGTAATGCTGGCATCACTCTAATCCTAAATCAAAAGCTATAGATAAATTAGCTTTTTGTCTGATTGGTGGTTGAAAAGAAAAATAATTTTAACTATTTTGGGACAACTTCTCCCCATATAATGTAATTTATTAACACTTCAGTAATAAAAGATATATAATTACTGCATGCTTAAAAAAAGGACAATGCCTCATGTAATGATATGTACACATACAATGTGTAATACAGAGCAGAACATTATTATTAGTCAATGCAATGTTTATAAATTATAACTATTCATTTATTCATCCTTTAAAATATTGTAAATCTTTAAAAAATATCTTTATAAAAAGGCTAAAACCTTGACGTGTGCATATTTGACTACAATGTTTTAGCTCGTGGAGGAAACAGAGACATACCTGTAGGTCGACAGATGATGTTTGTGGAACATTTTTGTTCTTTTTTCAGATTATTATTCCATTTGCTGTGCTCTGATTGGCCAGAGAATGAAACAAAATGCATTAGGTCACTATTGCTGATAGAGCAAAAAATGTAGCTGTAGTTATGAGCTCGTCCAACCAGTTAGTTATCTTGTTAGAAAGAAAAAAGTAAATAGTAAAATGCTACGGAGTGTGCTGTTAGAGAGAAAAAGAAATAGTGGTGTGTTAACAGCAGGGGCAATCAGACTTTGTATATGCTTGTCATGAAGATTATTCACAAATCCAGTTTTGCCTAAGAATAAGGACAGCCACTTATATTATGCAGCTTTGGAAAATGTTAAATGAATTTCTATAAATGGATGTACATTGGTGCAGGTGTTAAAGTAGCTATGGCTCTGTAACCCATTGACAGTAATACAGTGTGTTTGTTTTCTTGACTCCTTAATTATTTCAGCTATTATTCAGAGTGTGTGTGTAATTTAAGGTATGCATTTGCAATAAAAAAGGCAGAAGTATTCTGCCTCCAGCTGTCTGGTGTTTAAGAGGAAGAGGTATTTGGTTGATTACTTAAATGGCACAGGGAGCCAATAAAGCAAATAAAAAAGAGAAAGAGGCTTTTACTTGCCACATTGTGTTGTGCTACAACACAATAAATTCCTTTCTTCACATATACCAGCTTGTTTGGAAGCTGCAGTTAAAGTGCATGGCAGTGCTGAGGCATAATGCCCAATGTTTTGATCTGACTGATTTTTTTCATGCTGTTATTTCAAGTAAACTAATAAATACAACTATAAAATATCTATATAAGAAAATTTATTCTAAATTTCTTATACAATGATACTTTTGTTTATAAAACACTGACAAAAATGGCTTTATTTACTCGATGACAAATTCCCAAAATATTAAAATCCCTAGATATGGGCGATCTGCTAGTTAATCCCTTTGGTATGGACTGTTCTTTCTTTCTTTCTTTCTTTCTTTCTTTCTTTCTTTCTTTCTTTCTTTCTTTCTTTCTTTCTTTCTTTCTTTCTTTCTTTCTTTCTTTCTTTCTTTCTTTCTTTCTTCACCTGGGTCATTTTTTTTTTCATTCCTTGTTATAACATTTGACATTAGTCTCATTACCAATTCTTTTTGCTTCAGTTTCAGTTTTGGTAACATTCCCTTAGTCCTGTAGTTTGGAAATGCTGTCAAAACATACTGATATTCATAAAAGAACAGTTAAAAAAAAAAAAAAAAGAATAATTAAGTATTTTTAATGTTCCAAAAAAATTATTTACAAAATGAATTGTGTTTGTGGATTTGTCACTATAGCATTGGAAATTTGGTAATTTTTTGTTTTAATCACCAAAAAAAAAGCTTTTAAAAAATGTTTAATTATTATTATTATTCTCCTTCAAATTTCTATTCATAAGCACAGAAAATAGACTCAAAATTATAGATCTATTGCTTTAGCATCACTTTTGACTTTTTGCATGCATATGATACACAAGAAAGCAAAATAATAATATATTTATATACAATGTACAGATATTCAATACATTTTAAGTAGTGGTATACAGTTCACATAATATTAAATGTATCAAACATGATACCAGATAGATCCTTTTCCCTTTATTATATGCATATTGTTATCAGATACAGCTTTGTTTATAAAACCCAAAATGTATTGGTGTAGCACCTATCAAAAGTTAGAGTATTGAGTTGAAAAAGGGAGAGTTACCATAACCAAACACGAGTTACTCAATACGCTTGGCTATGGAAACCAATTTGGAGGAAAGACAGGACCTGTATTTGGAAAACCAGGTGCTGGACATGGGAACCCTAACATTAAAGGTACAGGTGCTGGACATGGGAACCCTAACATTGGAGGTACAGGTGCTGGACATGGGAACCCTAACATTGGAGGTACAGGTGCTGAATATGGGAACCCTAACATTGGAGGTACAGGTGCTGGATATGGGAACCCTAACATTGGTGGTACAGGTGGTAGACAAGGGTATCCAAAAGGACCAGGCGTGAGCCCAAAAGGAGATAAATTTCTGGTTGTGCCATTACTGTTTAATACTTCTAAAACCTCAATCCTACTCGGATCCCACACGCAGTCCTCCTCCAGTCCACTAGTTACCATTCCACATTTAGGAGGAACCCAAGCAGTGTCATATCCATGTTGGTGCCAGCTCATTTGGAGTGGATGGCCCTGATAGCTAATCCGTTTCACCTTACCTACACGCACTCTGAGTCGCAGAATTGCTTGTTCTTCACCTGGTAGGAGACGTTTTGGGTAGGCGGCAGCTTTCTGAAAACTCCGGGTCACATAAACGCCAGGTCCCAGCATGCCACCTTTGGAACGCTGAAACCCATTGCATACTATCTTAAGAGCATTTTGAAGTGTTGTGCCATGATACATGATATAAGCTTTCTGACCGCTGTGATGTTGGCTTAACTCTAAGCCTAAAGCAAAAGCTAATAGGTCCATTAGATACATTTTTGCTTTTTGTCTGACCTGGGGATGAAAAGAAAATAATGCTTTGTAATATCTTACTATATAATGTAATTCTTTAACACTTTTGTAATGCAACATTACAGAATGCTTAAAAAGGAAATGTCTCTTGCCTCATGTAATGACATACACATACAATTTGAAATACGTTACCACTTGATAAAGCTTTATGTCAGTGCGAGCTTGTTTATAAGTAAAAATAACTTCATTATTTAAAAAAATTAAGTAAATTAAGTAAAATTAAGTAAATTAAGTAAAAATATTTAAGTTTTATCTTTTAAAAAAGGCTAAAACCTTGAAGTGTAATATATGACTAGAATGTTTTAGCTCGTGGAGGAAACAGACATACCTGCAGATTGACAGATGATGTTTGCAACACTTTCGTTCTTTCCGGATTAATATTTTATTTGCTGTGCTCTGATTGGCCAGATATAGAAAACAAATGCTTTATATTACTATTGCTGATGGAACAAAAAGTGTGGCTGTTAAGCTTTGAAGTTGTCCAACAAGTTAGTTAGCTTGTTAAAAAAATATGTAAAATGCTACAGAGTGTGCATACATTTAACACGATATTTAGATCACAATAGAACATAAAGAACATAAGATTTGTGTAAACTGAGAAATTGTACACTTTTATGCACATAATGAGCTCATTTCAAATTTGCCTGCTACATATATACGTATTCTGTATATTATGAAGCTCTGGAAATTGCTACATTTATTTGTCGATGTGCATTGGTTCAGTTTTTAAAGTAGAATATTTGAAATTATTAAAAGTAAAGAAAACAGAGAGTGTGTGTATAGGTATGTATTTGCAATAGAAAGGGAGAAGTATTCTGCCTCCGGCTGTCTAGTGTTTTAGAGGAAGAAGTATTCGGGTGACTACTTAAATGGCACAGGAAGACAATAAAGCGAACAAGAAAGAGAAGCTCAGGTGCCTCCCAAATCCTGTGATTATTGCTGAGATAATTTTACATGGTAATCAGAGTCCAACTGTTGAAGGCTTCACAGCTGAAAATGCATAACAGAGCAAAAACTAAGCCATAAGGAACTGCTTCCTTATGACAAGATTGACAAGATTGTTGCAAGGCACAGGGAAGACTACAAAAATTACTTGCTGTAAAAATTGCTGCTGAACTGAAGAATCCCAAGAACACAGTGCCCTCCATAATTCCCAAATAGAAGAAGTGTCGCACAACCAGGACTCTTTCAAGAGCTGGTTATCCAGCCAAACAGAAATTGAGAGAGAAGTGCCTTGGTTAAAGAAATGAGCAAGAACCCAATGGTCACTCTGACTGAGCTCTAGGGGTCCTGTATGGAGCTGGAACAAAGTTCCGAAAGGCTGGACAGAAGCCTCTCCTTAGTGCAAAACCCATGGAAGCCTGCTTGGAGTTTTCCAACTGAGGACTCTCAGACTGTATGGAACAAGATTCTCTAGTCTATAAATCAAAGATTTGACTGTTTGACCGTTTTAATGTCTGGAGAATATTGAGTACTGCTCATCAACTGCCCAAAAATCCTAAAAGTGAAGCATGGTGGTGGCAGTATCATGCTCTGGGGGCTGTAACATTCTTATATTACTAAAGTTTTGTTAGATATGCCTTCAAACCATACTGCACTTAGAGAAGAATAAAAAATAAAAATTTAAATGATGTGTTTATGCATGTCACTATAGCACTGACACTGATTGTTTTTGGTCATTTTTAGGTCACAAACAATATTTTTTTTAATTGGAAAGGGCTTAAATATCTTATTTATTTCATTTTCAAAATGTTCTTTTTTTTTGTGTATGTGTGCATTTACTGCATTTCAAATGCTCTGTCCTTGTTTGGTGCATTATACATAAATATAATGGCCAGTTTTCTGTGGCCACTTGCGCTGATTGAGTGTGTCATCTAAGGTTTTTTTTTGTTCATTCCTGACATGTGAAATGTATTGGAAAGATGCCAAATATGATTGTTTTAATGATGTAACAAGACCGGCTTAGTCTCACTACCTATTCTTTCTGTTTCAGTTTGATGTTTATTATTTTTGTACTGAAGCTTTGTTAGATACAGTATGCCTTCAAAAAATATTGAAAAAAAACACTTAAGAGAAGAAAGGGTAGAAAAAATATGAGTAATAAAGTCTATAATGCTTTTTGATGTTTTCAAAATGATTCGTGTTTATGTATCTGTCACTATAGCCTTGATACGGATTGCTTTGGTCATTTTTAGTGTTAAGTCACAAAAATAAAGACACCTTTCTTTTTTATAAAAAGGCTACATTTTTGTACAATTTTAAACCATCTTCCATGCATATTCACAGAAACATTTTTACAGAAGATAATCTCTGCCAGAAAGAATTGTTTTCACACAATCCCAGTTTAATCATATAAAAATGTATACCAGTATATAAACCGCTTTCCTTTATAAAAAAACTAATTCTGAATCTCTATAATTGTTAGGTGTTATATAACTGATAGTCTTGACTTGGCGATGAAAAACAACAAGAGTACAATAGCACCAACTAAGGGTACTCCAAAAAATAATAGTATTGGGTAGGGAAAGGTATAGATACCATAACTCGAACATGGTTTATGCAGTAGATTTGGTTATGGAAGCCAGAGAGACCCATAGGACCTGGATTTGGAAATACAGGCTTTACAAAGGGCCCTTCTGAGCCCAAAACCAAAGAGCCCAAAAGAAGAGAAATTTCTGGTTGTGCTATCACTGTTCAATGCTTCACCTTACCTACTCGCAATCTGAGTCGTAGAATTGCTTGTTCTTCACCTGGTGGGAGACCTTTCAGGTAGGCAGCAGCTTTCTGAAAACTCCAGGCCAAGTAAACCCTGGCCCCAGCATGTCACAAGAGGATTGCTTGAACCCACTACATATGATTCTAAGGGCGTTTCACAGGGTTGTGCCATGATACATGATATAAGCTCTCTCACCGTCGTGATGGTAGCTTAACTCTAAGCCTAAAGCAAAAGCTAAGTGATCCATTTAAGTAAAGTTCCTTTTTTTATGATCTGAGGGTGAAAAGAAAATCATGTAAACAAGTTTGTGAAAACTTCTTACTATACATTATAATGTGATGCAATAATGCTTAAAAATGTTTCTTGTAATGATATGAACACAGACAGTATGCACTGTAATACAAAATATTAAGCAAAAAAAAAAAGCCTAGAATCTTTAGCATGTAAATGAAACAGAGACATACATACAACTCGAGAGATAACATTTATAAAACATTTTCATTTTTTCGCAGTTCATATCCCAGGCGCTGTGCTCTGATTTTGGAAATAATTTTGATGGGAATCTTTATGTTGTTTGCTGTGAATAAATTAAAATCAATTATTAAAAGAGGAATTGAGAAAGAGGAATGTCTTCATTGTTGTTGGAGCAAAATAATTGAGATGTTAAGCTTTGAACCTAAACCAACCCAAACAGTCTATTAACTTATTCAGAGGTGGAAAAAAAGCAAATATACTATTGTGTTGTGTTTGTTATTGATTGTGTAAATCGTAAAGCACAGTGGTTTGTGCTGTTAGAGGCAATAATTAGTGTTGGTGATGTTATTCCTCTCCTTTCACAAGGCTACTTTCCAAAGGGAATTATTTTATTAATTCAAAAATTGTGTCGTGCTGTATGTTGAATCCATTTTCATTTTATGGAATGTTTACCAAACTAGTTAGTTTCAGTTTCAGTTCAAGAGCTGTTAGATTTATAATTAAAGAAGTAACTTCTATTTCTTTGGTTAAGGATCAAATATTTTTTGTTCTTTTCTTATCTTATGAGCGGATACATCCAAAACATTCCCACCTATTTTAACACCAGATTTAAGCTAAATGGGGAAACAGGATCAGTGTTGAAGGTTAGCAACAAACTAAATCATTCATCACTACATTAATTTGCATCATGTGCTGTGTCTGGTTGGATGACAATGATATCAGGAAGTCTGGTGAGAGAGGAACTATAATTGCGTAATGGAATTAATGGGCAGAAAATTAAAAAAAGGAAAAAAAACGTTATGCATGACAGAAATTAAGTTGAGACAGATAACTTTGCATGATTTGTCAGAAGTGACTGTATTAGCCTGTGTGAAAAAAATAAAATAAATAAAAACAAGCAATAGAAATATTCTATTTGTATAGAATATACTCTGAGAAATATATTCTGGATTTTCAGAATATTGCAAATATAATTTAATTAAATAATTAAATACAAATTTAAAAATATAATTAAATAATTTTAGTTTGGAAACTAAGCGGTTATACATCCAGGCTAACAGTCAGATGTGCTAATTAACTTTTTAACTATGAAACCTGCACATTTATATGGATTTACAGAGCTCAGAATGTGTTTTCATGAAATAGGCTACATGACTTGAATCTTTCTCAGATAAATCAGATATGTGAATTATTGTTGCTGCCTGGGATACTTCAGGTACAGAATCTGCATGCTGAGGTTGGCTACAAACAATACGCTTATAATGGGATGTTTTGTTCATACCCATTGCTTTTATCTACTCTCGGTCTCTCGGTTTCTATGAACTAGTTTTGAGACAAATTCTGCTGGTCCTCAATGTCAGAGCTACAGATTTGTCTACTTTTTAGTACATATTGTTTTCAGTGGTTAAAATAGTGTTAAAAATGACCTGTACTAAGGAAAAGGCAAAGAAGGAAGTGATATTCTTTCCTCTGAATTTAGCAATTATGTTTTTTAAAATAATGTACTTTGTAGAAATCATGTAAGATCGTGTAAAAAAGTTCATGTAAAAGTAATTTTTTCCAGAATTTTCTTTATCTTGCCTTGTGAATATGAAAGAAATACAACGTATGTAGGTGGATGGAGAAACTATGCTGCTTAGTAAATACACACCCGAGCATGGATTACTGCTCCTTATCTCTGACGTCTCGTCTCATATTTGTGCTGCACATAGCTACTTGCTTCCATCTCCACAGTGACAGCTCTGGACTGATGCTTACTTATCTCGTCTTTTGTTTCTCATTCAGATGGAATGACAACTTTGAAATGCTTTGGTCGTGAGATCATTCACCTGTCACTGCAGACAGGATATACTGGTTTATACCGTTTTCCGTTGAGAAACAGCTGTAAAAGCGAGGAAATGCTCCTCTTGATCTTGCTTTATCTTTGCTTAGATGTTTTTAGCAGACGCATCACTCTTAGGTTCAGAGATGTAGTACGTGCAGGCCGGGGTATTTCCGAATTTTCTGCCATGGGGATGCATGAGATTAAGTTTGTCAGTAAATACAGGAAATTCGCTTTATGTCAAAATTTATCACTGTGAGAGCAGATCACGTAGCATCTTACAGACATGCATCTTCTTTAAACAAGGCCTTTCCTTTCTTATTCGTTTATCCTTTAGATGCCAGATGATTCTGCTCATGATGAGGAGTTTTGAAAAAGCTGAGTTAATCTTCCTATAATCTTTTCCTCTCTGTGTTGCACTCTGAATGTCTGTGCAATCTGATACTGTTTACAATAATGTATTGATGAAATAATATACCGGGTAATGCAGTCGGCCTAAGAGGCATCTGTATATTGTTGTGATACATTTCACTCTACCGCTCTCTCGATCACTCTTATTTCTCTCAGTTGTATTCCAATGAGGGCAGCAGATCCGCCCTCTGTTTCTATGGAGATGAGTCTCTTTGTCTCTTGCGATCGTTCCCGTGTGCGCTAAGCACTGATGCTGGAAAAGCCCTCTGTTCCACTCAGCTGTGGCAACACAACCCTTCCAAATGAATACGGAATTAAAACAATAGAAAACAGGGGAAAGGATTATGTAATAGATATGTGATGTCATGCATTTGTTCGTTTGACTGTGACACAATGAATGTTGTCATTTATCATTAGGAAAAATATAAAATTTTTACACACACTAACACACACACACACACACACACACACACACACACACACACACACACACACACACATATACAGAGTATATATATATATATATATATATATATATATATATATATATATATATATATATATATATATATATATATATATATATAGAGTCTAAAATAACCTAATTTTAATCTATTGTAATATTGTGATCAATACTATTGTAATCTTCTTTGGTGTTAGTGTTTCAAGAATTGAAGAAGGATGTAAGTGTGTGAGCGCAATGTGATTACATTAAGGGCAGTACAGAAATCCAAACCAGGGTACAGGGGAAAGAAGAAGTGTGTCCATTTTGACAAAATGGCAGGAAAAGCAGGAAAGAACATGAACTAGAAGGTAGAAAAACTAGGAAAATACCGTTTAGCATAGACACAAATACATTTAACCAGATTTGTGGATGTCATTTAGCGATTGTGATTGTTCATTGACACTGCAGTATACACTATAAGCAGACAGACTAATGAGATGTAAACACAGTATAGGTGAAAATGATCAAGCAACAGACCAATGAAATGAAAAGATTTGAATAACAAAAACTACACTTTCAAGACGTCTTATTGTAACCAATAAAGTGGGAGAAAAGTCTGAGAGATCTTGTATCCGTGCCTGTATCTTTACTATCAGTTCTGGCAGCATGAAGCAAGGAGCAGGATTAAGTGCTCCTTCATGTGAGAACATGAAAACGTCAACATAGAATCCGGATTCTTTCAATGTTATTAGTCAAGCTGCTTGGTTAAGAGAAATGATGAGAATTGCTCCACAGCTTCAGCTGAACACAGCCCACGTCAGGAACTAATAACGGGGAACTGCGTATGTGCCTAATGAAATGTTTTCCAAACACTAAAGAATTATATACACTGCTTGTGCTAGCGCGTACCAGTGCTCACAAGTTCATAGAAATCGCTCACATGCTGTGCTAATTAGTAATGCTGTTTAATAGAAGAATAGCTGAACCACGATAAACCAGCTTGTGTATATTCGAGGAATGTCCCATTGTGTGGTTAGTTTTCCCTGAGCAGTCCTGTCTGCTACTCCCAGAGGATCTGCTTTCTCTCTCATTGCATCATTTACTGTTTTGAAACAGTGCTCAGTAACATAGTAAGCACCTTAATATTCTTTATTCTTTATTTAAAACCACAGAGCTGTTGTATTCTTGAATCTGATTGGTTGGAAATTGTTCAGTGATTCATTTCATCTCTAACAGTCATTCCAGCTGTAATTAATATAATATTATGAAATTTGCACACATTAAAAGTATATCTGACTATTTTAATATCTTTATGTGAAGGGCATACAGTGAACCCAGCCATTAGGGGGGCACAAGCCAGTGTACTCTTAGTGCCGGTCCCAAGCCCGGGTAAATGGGGAGGGTTGCGTTAGGAAGGGCATCCAGCGTAAAACATGTGCCAAATCAAATATGCGGATCACAAATGAGAATTTCATACCGGATCGGTCGAGGCCCGGGTTAACAACGACCGCCACAGGTATCGTTAGCCGACAGGGTACCGGTGGAAATTGGGCTACTGTTGGCCGAAGGAGGAGAAGGAGGAGAAGGAGAGGAGGAAGGCGTCTACAGAGACGGCAGGAAAAGGAGCAGTGTAGGAGAGTAGAGGTTCGGGTTGGTACTTTAAATGTTGGTACTATGACGGGTAAAGGGAGAGAGATAGCTGATATGATGGAGAGGAGAAAGGTAGATGTGTTGTGTGTTCAGGAGACCAAGTGGAAAGGGAGTAAGGCCAGGAACATTGGAGGTGGGTTTAAACTGTTTTATCATGGTGTGGATGGAAAGAGAAATGGTGTAGGGGTGATTCTGAAGGAAGCGTACAGTAAGAGTGTAGTGGAGGTGAAGAGAGTTTCTGATAGGGTGATGATCGTGAAGGTGGAAGTTGAAGGGATGATGATAAATGTCATCAGTGCCTATGCTCCACAAGTTGGCTGTGAGATGGAGGAGAAAGAAAGATTCTGGAGTGAATTAGATGAAGTGGTAGATGGTGTACCTAGGAAAGAACGATTGGTGATTGGGGCAGACTTTAATGGGCATGTAGGTGAAGGGAACAGAGGTGATGAGGAGGTGATGGGTAGGTATGGTTTTAAGGAGAGGAATGTGGAAGGGCAGATGGTGGTAGATTTTGCTAAAAGGATGGAAATGGCAGTGGTGAACACGTATTTTAAGAAGAAGGAGGATCATAGGGTGACGTATAAGAGTGGAGGAAGGTGCACACAGGTGGATTATCTTCTGTGTAGGAGATGCAACCTGAAGGAGATTGGAGACTGTAAGGTGTTGGCGGGGGACAGTGTAGCTAGACAGCATCGGATGGTGGTCTGTAGGATGGTTTTGGAGGCGAAGAAGAAGAGGAGGAAAGTAAGGTTTGAAACAAGAATAAGATGGTGGAAACTGAAGGAGGAAGAGTGTAGTGTGAGGTTTAGGGAAGAGGTCAGACAGGGGCTTGGTGGTGGTGAAGAGGTGCCGGATGATTGGGCAACTACTGCAGGAGTGATGAGGGAGGCAGCTAGAAAAGTACTTGGTGTGACATCTGGAAATAGAAAGCAAGACAAGGAGACGTGGTGGTGGAATGAGGAAGTGCAGGAGAGCATTAGGGGAAAGAGATTGGCAAAACAGAAGTGGGATCGACAGAGTGATGAGAAAAGTAGGCAGGAGTACAAGGAGATGCGGCAGCAGGTTAAAAGGGATGTGGGGAAAGCCAAGGAAAAGGCATATGAGGAACTGTATAAGAGGTTGGACACTAAGGAAGGAGAAAAGGATTTATACCGATTGGCCAAGCAGAGGGACCGAGCTGGGAAGGATGTACTGCAAGTTAGAGCAATAAAGGATGGAGAGGGAAATGTGTTGACTAGTGAGGAGAGTGTGTTGAGAAGATGGAGGGAGTATTTTGAGCAGCTGATGAATGAGGAAAATCAGAGAGAGAGAAGGTTGGAGGATGTGGAGTTGGTGAAGCAGGTTGTAGATAGGATTAGTAAGGAGGAAGTGAGAGCAGCGATTGAGGATGAAGAATGGAAAGTCGGTTGGACCAGATGACATACCGGTAGAAGCGTGGAGATGTTTAGGAGAGATGGCAGTGGAGTTTTTAACCAGATTGTTTAACAGGATTCTGGAAGGGGAGAGGATGCCTGAGGAATGGAGAAGGAGTGTGCTGGTACCGATCTTTAAGCATAAGGGAGATGTGCAGACCTGCAGTAACTACAGGGGAATTAAGTTGATCAGTCACACCATGAAGTTATGGGAAAGAGTAGTGGAAGCCAGGCTGAGAGAAGAGGTGACCATCTGTGAGCAACAGGATGGTTTCATGCCGAGGAAGAGCACCACAGATGCCTTATTTGCTTTGAGGATGTTGATGGAGAAGTATAGAGAAGGACAGAAGGAGCTGCATTGTGTATTTGTGGATTTAGAGAAAGCGTACGACAGGGTGCCAAGAGAGGAGTTGTGGTATTGTATGAGGAAGTCAGGTGTGTCAGAGCAGTATGTGAGGGTGGTGCAGGACATGTATGAGGACAGTGTGACGGCAGTAAAGTGTGCAGTAGGTACGACAGACTGGTTCAGGGTGAAGGTTGGACTGCATCAAGGATCGGCCCTGAGCCCTTTCCTGTTTGCAGTGGTGATGGACAGGTTGACGGACGAGGTCAGACAGGAGTCTCCCTGGACTATGATGTTTGCAGATGATATTGTGATTTGTGGTGAGAGTAGAGAGCAGGTTGAGAAGAGCCTGGAGAGGTGGAGATATGCGCTGGAGAGAAAGGGAATGAAAGTCAGTAGGAGTAAGACAGAGTACATGTGTGTGAATGAGAGGGAGGGCAGTGGAGTGATGCGGTTGCAGGGAGAAGAGGTGGAGAAGGTGGAGGAGTTCAGGTACCTGGGGTCAACAGTGCAAAGTAATGGAGAGTGTGTTAGGGAAGTAAAGAAAAGAGTGCAGGCAGGGTGGAGTGGGTGGAGAAGAGTGACAGGAGTGATTTGTGATAGAAGAGTATCTGCAAGAATGAAAGGGAAAGTTTATAGGACTGTGGTGAGACCTGCGATGTTGTATGGATTAGAGACAGTGGCATTGAGTAAAAAACAGGAGGTGGAGCTGGAGGTAGCGGAGCTGAAGATGTTGAGGTTTTCGTTGGGAGTGACGAGGATGGACAAGATTAGAAATGAGTTTATTAGAGGGACAGCACATGTAGGATGTTTTGGTGACAAGGTGAGGGAGGCGAGATTGAGATGGTTTGGACATGTGCAGAGAAGGGACATGAATTATATTGGTAGAAAAATGCTGAAGATGGAGCCACCAGGTAGGAGGAAAAGAGGAAGGCCAAGGAGGAGGTTCATGGATGTGGTGAGGGAAGACATGCAGGTAGTTGGTGTAAAAGAGGCAGATATAGAGGACAGGGTGGTATGGAGACGGATGATCCGCTGTGGCGACCCCTAATGGGAGCAGCCGAAAGAAGAAGAAGAAGAAGAATGTGAAGGGCATACAGTGGGACTCATATAACTCTCCTAAACCTCTTTTCAAGCAATGTGGGAGATTTTATGTAAGGGATACATCAGAATATAAGGTGAGGTGACATTTCCTTTTTTTTTTTTTTAGATGTAGCATGTAGCATTCTTTATTTAAAAGATAGACTATTGTACTGCATCTGTCATTTGTATACATATCTTGAAAATCATTAGCTTTCCAACAAGAACATTATCTTTTCAGCTGATATTTCATATGAAGTGTTAACAAATTCATCAATGCACAAATATATAAGAAAAAGATAAAAAGGTTAAAATCTTTTTGAATGTTCTCTTCTCCTCAGTATTTTACAGGAAAACTGGGGTCGCCTCAGAAGGTTTAACAAAAGTGTTTTAACCCTTTTTTATAAAATGTTAACACCACAGTGATGTGAAGAAGGCAGTGATGCCTTCTTACCAGGTCTATAACCAGAGCACTGACAGGCAATATCTGTAAGGAGATTTTTTTAGAAGTTTTTAGGGGAGTCTCCAAAGTCAATGCTTTGTAGCAGATAGTAACTTTTCCTCTACAGGAAAGTCTTTAGAACTTTCTGGAAAATGTGGTTATGGTTTATAGTAACATGTCATAAATAAGAGCCTCAAGGCTTCTCTCTGTTCTGGCACTGAGGTGGTGGAATAAACTTCCCCTAGATGTCCGAACAGCGGAGTCCCTGACAGTCTTCCTAAAACACTTTAACTAACACTTTCCAAGTTTGCTTTGCTAAATAAAAAAATCAACAGGGTTGTAGGCTGATGTAGCTTAAGTTTGTAATCTAGCATGCCAGTGTAGATTGATTCATTAATAGAGACTCTAAACACTTTTGTACGTCGCTCTGGACAAGGGCGTCTACTAAATGCCGCAAATGTATATGAAATGTATATGACTAAATGAGAATAACTACGTTCATGTAAGTGATACCTGGAATAAGTTACATTTTTTTCAATAATGTTACAAAAAATTTGAACATTTTCAAGTTTCAAAATTGCTGTTTGAAGAATAAAACACTTCAGAAAACTAATCATCCTATAAACACTCTTCATTTATTATTTTCCTTTAAAAGTACACCATATTGTATTTAATTTTCTACATATGCCATGGTCATGAATGATTATGAATTACCTACTAAAGGGATGCTGAATAATATCATGTGGAAAAAGGGATTGTTAGAGGAAAGTTTTTCATCTGTAATGAAATGCTCTTCCTAACGCAACCCTCCCCAATTTATCCGGGCTTGGGACCGGCAATGAGAGTGGCTGGGGATGGTTCCCTGACCGGGGATCGAACCCGGGTCGCAGCAGTGAGAGTGCTGCATCTTAACCACTAGACCACCAGGGGACTTTAATGGCTAATGAATAATTTAGTTATTTTTGTCAGCAAAAAACACGTCTTCACTTACTGTAATTTTGTATGATTAATATGGAATAAAAAAAAAAAAAACTTGTTTGATTTTGATGAGTGTGTTTTTTCAGATCAATACTGAATTTGCAAATAGTTTCTTTCTGCTACTTTTCTGGTCAATAATTCATCAGTAAATCCACAATGCATTATTTCTCAACCCGACCCTGATGCACCAACACTATTGGATTCATTATGAAGGATAATCTGCTGCTTTCGTGCATTTTATCCCAGCACTCTCTCATGCTTGGCCAGTTGCACAGTCAGGCTGCCTTTCAGTATCAAAGCTTCTGATGGAGTCCTGCAATGTGATCCGTCTTGTGCCCTGACATTAAGAGTGTATGATTTTGCACGTTTGGTTTTCTGTTGCATGATGAACAGAGTTGCAGACTTTTAAAAGCCTGTGTAATAACCTGCCAGTCAAAATCTGGCTGAGAGTTACAATGGCTGTGCTGCATTTGTAAAAGTGTGCCAGCGGTCAAGGGAGCTTAACTCCAGGGTTTGGGGATTTTGTGTCTAAGTAAAATAATCACATGTGGAAGCTAGACCTGGTCAATGTGATGGTAAACTTAGTATCATGATAAATTGTGTTACAATGCACTTCTCTGAGATATCACAAGTGTTTTGGTTTATTTTTTCATTAAAACTGCTGATAAAGCAATAACTCAAGCCACTTGAGTGCCCTGTCAGTTTTGATTATATGTAGCTAGCTAGCTAACAGTATATTGGTGAATGTTTCACCTGCTGTCAGAAATCCATACATTAATAATACATTAAGTAAGTAATACATACAATAAGTAAGATAAGTAAGTAAGTACTTTAAGTAGCTTGCATTTATGGACATGACCATTTTACAAGAAATCTTGTCAGGCTAGTTCATTTAAGATAGCTAGCAACTTTTATAGATGTGACTTAAAACATTTTCTTAGAAATTCTGTCAGGTTAGTTGATATTATCTAGCAAGGTAACATGATGTAGATGGATGAGCGTTCTTGGAATCGACAAAATTTTTGAATCCTGTCATGTTAGTTGATATTACTTCCTCATTTGATTCAAACCAAAATGCTTTTGTTAGACTCCTTTGGTCTAACATAACCCAGCTAAAATACTTCATGAGATATGGAAAACCTCACTTCATAGCATCTTGATGCATTTAGCATTGACTCTAGAAGTGATGCACTTGAAAGAATGGAGCTGGCTCATGAGCAGTGTGTTTGCCGCAGGTCCATTAGCTTGCTAATCTCTTGTGGTGGAGGGGTCTGTGGAGGATTTTGTGCTGGTTTTCCAGATGTCTTAGCGGGGGCTGATGATCAGCATCCTCCGCAGGCCAGCTGTTTTGGAAGCATTAAAGGAGAAGTGCACCTGGAGAAAACAGCATATATTATCCATTAATGAGAAAAAACCTGATTTAGAGCAGGTAATTGATAGATGGCAACAGAAAGCTAGAGAAAACGGGTGGTTGCATTTATGCTGTGGGTTTCTCTTTGGTCCATGTACAGTAGTTGGTCTTCACACCCTAGAGGCTAGATAGAGGCTTATGCTAAAAAAATTTCTGACTTTCATGATGTAAATAGCTCCTATTTAAAGAATTGGTTGGTTTTTTGCACTTCTCTGTATATTATGGTAAAACACTGACATGATCAACAAGTAAACAAGTCAAACTCATGTGTTTGCCAATAAGCTACTATATGAGCAAAGCCTGTGGTTGGTCTCATTCTATGATTCTATCTCTATTTCTTAATATTTCTTTGCATGGTCCATTGATGAAATATTTTACTATTAATAATATTACTAACACTATTGTACTCTGCAATTTTGATAGTTGTACTAATAAAAATGATAAAACATGCATTTAAATACACAAATATTTGTACAATTATACAGTAGGTGATCGCCATATACTGTTTAACAATGTATCATTTAATGAATGTGATACTCGTTTTTGAGTCATTCACCTTTTTTGACATTTAACAGCCGTACTTCATACAGTTATGGTATCTGCTCTGTTATGAAGACACTTTTATTTTGTAAATTGTTTTTCAGTATGATATTGCAATTGAACTGCATGTTTAGGGATGCACTTTTTTTTTTTTTTTTTTTTTTTTTCATTCTTTACACATTTGCATGGATGTTTCAGCTCAGAAATGACCAGATGCTGTTTGGTTATGCAATTAAAAAAATTAATTGTTCTCAACCTGGACAAACAGAAGTAATGAGAAAAAAATACAGTATGTCAGTGTTGTTTTAAATGTCTTGAACACATCTGTAGTAATTAATGCAGACAATAATTTCTCCACATTGTTTTGAGATGGGCAAAACTATTTATATGAATGGACATTCAGTACCACCTAATGATGGAACTAAGGTGATGAATGAATAGAAATGACGTGTCATGAAGCTTAGGATGAAGTTTTTCCTCATACCATCTCAAGAAGTTTTTCCTTGCCATGGTCACTACTGGCTTTCTCATTAGGGATAAACTTACAAGGAACAAACCTATAGCCATTACATGTATACATTCCGACTTTATAACCTCGTTATCGCTGAAAAAGCTGCTATGGAAAAATTTTCATTGTTAAAAACCATATAAAAATAAACCTGAATTAAATTTATTTAAATTGAAAACTAGTTTATTCCAAATAAACCTGTTTACTCCACAAAAGCCATGCACCGAATGTTTAAATGATATACCATACAGTGAACATTGCAGTTCTTACCGTCTAAGAATCTGTGAACCGACAGTTTACTCCACATCACCTGGGTTAATATTTCAAGATTACATTGTCTAGCAATAATAACCAGCTGACATATACCCATAAATAAAGAATGTTGAACCAAACATTGACCTGGATAATAAATATGTATCTCTTGCTTCATTTTAATATTCTAGTATCTGCAGGAGTTAATGAACAGATAGTTTAGTTAACCTCTAGCAGAGGGGAAAAAAAACTCTGATGTGGTGTAATAATTTTTCTGCTGCAATTAAACCTTCTTCCTGTTGAGAACTTTCCTCCATATGTGTTAGACAGACGTGATGTAGAGAAATAATTAACAGGAATATTAATTTCAGCATGTGGCCTTTTCTTAACGGTGAACTCTGGGATTGTTTAAAATCTTTAAAAACTTTTTTTTTAAATTAGAGTGGTGAACTTTGTGGTCACAGGGTGCATTTCTGTAGTAATCTGATGTCTCTTATGGATAACAGTTTGCTTATATTTTAAAAAATATTATATTAGGAATGAGATAAATGACTGTGTAAAATGGGTATGTGAAAATCTAAGATTCCCAAATGGCTGCCTGTTTTAGTTTATGATTTTTACATAGTTATTTTAACTGTTTACTGGAAATGTGTTATGGTTCTCTATTTTTTGCTTCAACCTTAAATCGTGGCTCACTTTGGATTGTCATTTTTTCAGTTTTACCCCCTCTGATTTGTGTGTTCATGTATCAGTGCCTCAAACAGTTAATAAGGTAACATTTGTTCAAATAGTTTGTGTGAAATGTAACCTTCCAGTAGAAGTCAAAGTCAAAATGCTGCTGCTGGAGCTCCCCAGTGACTGTCTAAAACACATTCCTGCTTTTTCAAAGGCTGTTCAAGCCCAAACACCAATCCTGGCTGACTTCGCTAATAATCCAACAGCTCTCCAGGGGAGTGTGAACTCTCCATTCCTTTCACAAGCTAATTTGAATTAGACATCAGGGAAGAATTAGCTTTAAATGAAGTGTACAAAGTGAAGTAAAACGTACTAGTCTGAGGTAAGGACAAGGTGGAGAAGATTTATTTAGCATGAGGTTTGGCTATTGAGTAAAAAGGGTTTGCTAATTAAATTCAACACTCAGTTTCTGCTGTTGTACAGTGTCTTCAAAGCACAGTTTCTCTGTGCTAGCATTAGCTAACTGACCTGTCAGAGCAGTAAAGATATAGATTTGTGAATATTAAAAATCAACATCATAATCATGACGGGGGAGCTAATTTCTGAGCGTTTAATACTATTCCTCTGAAAAATCATATCTAGTTACATTGTGTTAGCTTGCTAAACATTATAGATATTATATAAAAAATTATCTTTCAAAAATCCTGTGACTCATGTTAACTGATTAATTAATGGCAAAGAAAAATATAACATCATTAATAAATATTAACATCAAAGAATAAAAAATGCCTTTACATTTCACTCAGAAATAGCTTATATTAGCTAGATGTCTTTTTTACTTTAAAACGTTTGAGAAATCCCACTAAGAAGGCTGTAAATTAATATTCTAAACATGAATGAATATCGCGTAAAGGTTTCCTCAGATGTCCTGTGAGCGAATAATAAAATGTTTTTATGAAGTTAACTTTTATTGAAATTTTGTTATAGCATATGCTACATGGAATTTAATGAAGATTATAAGTAACAATAAATATGACTTTTACGGGTTTTTCAAAATAATTCGATAATAATTTGATTTTTGCAAAGATTAAAAACTTCTGTCGAGTTTATGTTAGCTAGCTGTCTTAGTTGACTTCTCAGAAATTGTATCCAGGTCAGTTGTATGAGCAAAGCAATAAGTGAAGAACAGTGGAATAAACAAAAAGAATAAATGAAAATGACAACTTAAAAGTTCTCGTAGAAATTGTCATGTTTGCTGAATAGAAATCCTTAAGAAAATAAACTAAAATTTCTTTTTAGAAACTTTGTCGAGTTAACCTGTATCAGCTAGATGTAGTGTTAAAAATCTTCCCAGAAATCTTGTCAGGTAAGCTTATGTCATCCAGGAATTTCTTTCAAAGGTCACGCTATTTTAGTTAAATAGCTAGCTTTGACTGCACCTGAATTTTTGTTTAATTAAATTGACATAAAATCAGTTGTACGATAAGCCACAGCAGTGGGAAGTGCATTTATCTGGGGTCAAGGAGATAAAGTTAAAGCAATAAGAATAAATATATTAATCTATGGTGCTTCCGTTTTTCTCTTCTTATACAGTCAGAGTGTGTGTGTGTGTGTGTGTGTGTGTGTGTGTGTGTGTGTGTGTGTGTGTGTGTGTGTGTGTCTTTCCACTAGGCTTCTTTTAAATAGAATTGCTGTGATTACATGGAAGTTCCCAGGAGAAAGTCTTTTTAACTGCTCAGTGCTAAGATCAGTATACTGAGGAACATAGTGCTTTAAAAGCACAGTAAAAGTGTGGACGTGAAAGAGATTTAATCTGTCATTCTGTCCACTCCACAGCCTCCAAAGCTTTTGTACTGTTACAGTCGTTAATGGTGAATTGGCTTTATTTTATCTGGTTGTACCTTTCACCGGGTATACATTAAGGTTAAGGTTTTTTTATTCACATTGTAAAAATTGCTACATCTTCTACCTTGTATTCATGGAACCATGTCATCTCTTCATCTTTTGTCATTTCTGCTCACCACAGACATAACTGAGAGTGGTGTTTGTTTTTTTCTGTGTTTTGCAGGATTCTGACTACAGTTGGGACAGATTTCGATTTGCGGACACTCAGGGCAGTGCGGGTTTTACGGCCGCTTAAGCTGGTTTCTGGAATTCCCAGTAAGTTATTAGACATTATGCAGTAAACTACAAACCCGATTCCAAAAAAGTTGGGACATTGTACAAATTGTGAATAAAAACAGAATGTAATGATGTGGAAGTTTCAAATTTCAATATTTTATTTAGAATACAACATAGATGACATATCAAATGTTTAAACTAAGAAAATGTATCATTTTAAGGGAAAAATAAGTTGATTTTAAATTTCATGGCATTAACACATCTCAAAAAAGTTGGGACAAGGCCATGTTTACCACTGTGTGGCATCCTCTCTTCTTTTTATAACAGTCTGCAAACGTCCGGGGACTGAGTAGACAACTTGCTCAAGTTTAGGAATAGGAATGTTGTCCCATTCTTGTCCAATACAGGCTTCTAGTTGCTCAACTGTCTTAGGTCTTCTTTGTCACATTTTCCTCTTTATGATGTGCCAAATGTTTTCTATGGGTGAAAGATCTGGACTGCAGGCTGGCCATTTCAGTACCCGGATCCTTCTTCTACCCATGATGTTGTAATTGACGCAGTATGTGGTCTGATATTGTCATGTTGGAAAATGTTGAAATCCCTGAAAGAGACGACGTCTGGATGGGAGCATATGTTGTTCTAGAACTAGGATATACCTTTTAGCATTGATGGTGCCTTTCCAGATGTGTAAGCTGCCCATGCCACACGCACTCATGCAACCCTATACCATCAGAGATGCAGGCTTCTGAACTGAGCGCTGATAACAACTTGGGTTTAGTCCGGATGACATGGCGTCCCAGTTTTCAAAATAAAACTTCAAATTTTGATTTGTCTGACCACAGAACAGTATTTCACTTTGCCACAGTCCATTTTAAATGAGCCTTGGCCCAGAGAAAACGCCTGTGCTTCTGGATCATGTTTAGACATGGCTTCTTTTTTTACCTATAGAGTTTTAGCCGGCAACGGCGAATGGCACGGTGGATTGTGTTCACTGACAATGTTTTCTGGAAGCATTCCTGAGCCCATGTTGTAATTTCCATAACAGTAGCATTCCTGTATGTGATGCAGTGCCGTCTAAGGGCCCGAAGATCACGGGCATCCAGTATGGTTTTCCGGTCTTGACCCTTACGCACAGAGATTGTTCCAGATTCTCTGAATCTGATATTATGCACTGTAGATAATGATAACTTCAAACTCTTTGCAATTTTTTTCTGAGAAACTCCTTTCTGATATTGCTCCACTATTTTTCACTGCAGCATTGGGGGAATTAGTGATCTTCGGCCCATCTTGACTTCTGAGAGACACTGCCACTCTGAGAGTCTCTTTTTATACCCAATCATGTTACCAATTGAGTAACCTAATAAGTTGCAAATTGGTCCTCCAGCTGTATCTGTCCCAACGTTTTTGGAATGTGTAGCTCTCATGAAATCGAAAATGAGCCAATATTTGGCATGACATTTCAAAATGTCTCACTTTCAACATTTGATATTTTATCTATATTCTATTGTGAATAAAATATAAGTTTATGTTGGGGTACAGACCACGAGTCGAATGCGGAAGTAACTAAATAATTTTTTATTGAGTGAGACAACAAACAAACAGAAGTCAGAGAGAGTTAGAAACCGTGATGCGGGTTTGGTCAGTAAGGTCAGTAATAATCCTTTGGGAAAGTCTAATCCGTTAGGGAAGTGTAATCCGTTGTGGAAGGTTATATCCAGTACAGAAAGTATAATTCGACAGGACCGGTAGCAGAAGCAGGATCCAGCGGGGAACGCTGGCAGTCAGGAACCTGGTTACACACGGTAGCCATGAAGTAGGTCCGACATCAGTGAGATCGGAACGGGAGCTTAAATAGGGAACCAGCAACGAGTGACAGGTGTCGGCATTTAGTGCTGAGCGCGGCAGAGAGAGGTAGTGTGAGGGGGGCGTGGCAGGTGGATCCCTGACAGTTTATGAGATTTGTAAATTATTGCATTCCTTTTTTATTCACAATTTGTACAGTGTCCCAACTTTTTTTGGAATCGGGTTTGTATGTTTAAATAGCATTTTTTAAGATAAACGAAAAAATTATATAAATGACATACATTTGGTATTGCAGGTATCTTCACTGAAGCATTCATATCAGTTAGCACAGAAACTCTGTTTGCACAAGCTGATTGTTGTTAGTGTGTCGCAGTCGCCAGTGTTGTCGCTTGTAAGTGGGCACTGCCCAGAGGATTATCTATCAAAATAAGATTACTGTATAGGTTAGGAATGCACATCAGCTACATACACAAACATTCTTTGCTGCTACCGTTCAGGTATTGTTTTCTCAATAATTTATTTATAACCCATGTATTATTATTACAACTTTTTTGTTTCTTTGTTTGTTTTTATTTATTTATGTATTCATATGAAACCAAACCTAGTGTTTTTTCCTTCATGCCTTATTATTATTTTTATTTGCAGGTAGGTATTACTTTGGACCACACATTCTAAAAATGTTCTGAGGAATCATCTAAAACAGTCATTTCAATTTGTTGATTTATTACATCATACAAAATTTTTATAGCATTAATACAGATTCACATAGACATTCTATTTTGACAAATTATATCTAAATATATTATATCTAATTAATATTATATTATAATATTATATATTATATCTATCTGTATCTGATATCTATTCTTTCGGTGCCCAGGTCTTCAGGTGGTTTTAAAGTCTATTATGAAAGCCATGGTGCCTCTGCTGCAGATCGGCCTGCTGCTCTTCTTTGCCATTCTCATGTTCGCCATCATTGGCCTGGATTTCTACATGGGCAAGTTTCACCGTGCCTGCTTCAGAGATGACACCAGTATGTACATCCTACAGAAAGTTCATTTTCACCCATAATTCTAAGCTTCCACTCCACGCCATAGTTAAATAGTTGTTGGGAACACATTTATGTACACTTTCTAAGCATCTCTGTACAGGATGTTTAACAGTTCTTTTTTCTTAAATGCTTCTATTTGAAACTTTTCCTGATGTAAAGAACTTTTTTACATCAGTGTTTGTTTTACAAACAAACACTTTTCTTAATACTTAGTGTAGATATTAAATATTTTATGAAGCTTAGCTCTCTTTTATTTAAAAGTGCTTCTCAAAGGTTTATGGATTGTTTGGGTTTCCAATCTGCAAACAGCGTCAGTTTTTGTGCTTAAAGACACATCATTAAAAGAATAACCTGAAGAATTCATAATGGTGATTCATGCAATAATATTTGCTTTCCCTGTTGGAAAGGTTCCATCTTTTTAATGAATCCTCGCTCCACAAGCGTTTCCTAAGAGTAAACCCTTGTTGTATTTATAGACTTGTGTTAATAGAGATCCCAATAGGGATAAATGTACATTTCCCTTAAAATGTTTTATCAGACATGATTTTTAGTATGTGGTTCGAATAGGGATGCTGTGACCTTCAATGACTATTATATGGTGTGTGTCCTCTCAGATGAGCAGGTGGCCGAGTTCCCCTGTGGCCTGGAACCTCCAGCACGCCTCTGTATGAATGGCACCACCTGTCGGGAGTACTGGCCTGGCCCCAACTTTGGAATCACTAACTTTGACAACATCCTTTTTGCTATACTCACCGTCTTCCAGTGCATCACTATGGAGGGCTGGGTGGAAATCCTTTACAATGTGAGTCTAACACTGTACTTCTTTTACTCGTTTTTATATTAAACCAGAACCGAAGTAAAGTCGAACCAACTGATCTAAACTTACCTGAACTGATTGGCTTGTTAATGTCATAAAAACCAATGAAAGAATTTACGAAGTAATGCTAAAATAAATTGACTGTAGTTAATGATTCATTTACTGTTAAATGGGTTTTCTAAAGCCATTTTGTCTAGTAAGGAATAAAACACTGTGGGGAGTGCAGCTATAGGAAAATCAACATAAAATGCATTTTCTAGCCTAAATGATTAAGCTTTCAGAAGAGCTGTAATGCTCTTCTTGGGTATGCAGTACATTAATTTCATTGTCATCACCTTCATCATCATTAGTACTACACACTTAATTCATCATCATCTTCATTATTTAAGTTGTATCTTTATTGGTGAGTACCCATATAGAATTTTTTATGTTAAAATTACGTAGGTTTAAGAATATTGAAAGTGTTTAAGAGCAGAGGAAATGTATTTAAGAGTGTCTGGACGGTTTATAAAGCCTTAAGATATACAGGTATCCTGTATACTGTACTGTATACATATTAGGTTGCCATTTCACAGCTTTTCTGCGAGGGATTACTGTATCGTTGTGGAGCATCACTACGACTGCTATCACTACTATTATTGAGACTGAAATCAGTCAGTCTATTAATTTGTCTAAATAAAAAAAACTTTTCTTGTTACTAGAAAATCATGCGAGAATAAAATCCTTAGTCCTTAGACTTTCCCAGTGATGGTATATTTAAGGGAAAGACTTTTTGCTTGTCTATAGATACTGTATATTTCACATTTACCTGCTGCATCAAGACACAGATGCTGTGATTCCCTGCATCTGTGCTGCTTCAATGGCTTTGTGTTTGCTTTCTCAGAACACTGCTGAATCACTGTTTACCCACTGGGAGCTTAATAGCATTATCAGTCCTGCTCCTTTTGTGCATGATCTCGGCTGGTGGTGGTCTGGTGGTTATTGATTTTAAGTTCGAAACACTTCCCTCCAGATCCAACGAAAAAGGAAGTCTATAAATTTGCCTCGAACGTATAATGTTTTCTTATAGGCACGGCTCCAAATGTTCCAAATACTAATCATGCTCACATTTATTTGTTCGTCACTTCTAATGAGAGTCACCACTTGTGCCAAAGTGGTCAATAAAACAAATATGACCGCTTGCAGGCTGGTAGAGCGTTCGTATCTCAGAAGACTCTGTCTCTCTGGATTTTTCTTTGGCAGTCTCAAGAGTGGCATATGCCAAAAGAATGTTATGCTACGTTTTTTTTTCACTCCAAGTTGTCAGCTGCAGCTTCTTGTTTTTTGTTGAAGGTCTGGATAGGCCTGTTACAGCATCACGGTTTCACTGTTAGTCGGAAGTGTTGGACGCTTAACTCATTGTCGACTCAGAATACTAATTAAAATACATTTATATCTGTAAGGAATGGAGTGCAGATAAACATTTTGTCACTTTGGGGCAGTAAACATATTTTCCAAGTGGCTTGTAATGTGTTTTTTCTGCCCAACACAAATGCAAAGAGTATTAAACTGTTAAATCTGACCATTCGAATCTCACCTCTCCAATCAACAAAGCACTTTATTTTATTTTATTTTATTTTATTTTTTACACCATACAGAAAGGCACAATTTTTTTTTTCTTTTACACAAAGAATGTTGAATAACAATAGTATAACTCCTACAATCCTGGAGCAGCCCCAAAGCCATAGAACATGCCTCTCATCTAGGAGTCGCATTCCTAATTTATGAGGGCCAATGTAGCTCCCAAAGTGCCAGTGATGTCACATGAACATATTTGTCATGCTTTTACCAAGCCGACGATTTTCATCCCGAGGTCGCCATCCTATTTTTGGACGGCGCCAGAGCAGCCAATGTTTCTCGAATCAGGGGAGCGATGTGTTTTTGATCCATGGCCGTAAAGAGTTCAGGTTTAGCAGCTTCGGGGCGGCATGAATAATCTCCGGTTCTGTCGCCTTAATTTCACAGCGCTGCTCCTTCCTTCCACCCGTGCCAAAAATATCGTGATTAATCACATTGTCATCAGAGGCTATTACTGCAGAATTTAGTTCGACGCTGCAGGAGGGTCATCTATGACTGCTGTGTAATCCATCATGCTGAGGCCGTGTATTATGTGTTCACGTGTATGATGTGTGTAGGTGTACAATATATATGTGTGGAGTAAACGAGCACAAGGGTCTTCAGCAGGTGTCAGGAGGCCTGATGCATGGTGCTTTGGATGGACACCTGGAATGGAGGGGGGAACAAAATGGCTTTTTTGTTTTCTTCCATTAATGCCCCCCTCACTCTCCTGCTTCTTCACTCATTCATCATTCCCAGATTACAGCTGCTAATAGGTTATGAAATGAAAGATGAGCTGAGGGTAGAGATGTGCAAACCCTTGCCAGGAAGCCTTATCTGTTGTCATTTACATGACATCCATATGGTCACATGGTGCTTTGTCTCGTGTTCAGTTATTCAATCATTTACCTTTTTGTCTGTAGAGCATTGTGTTATACTGTACCTGGTAGGAAGTTATCACACCTCACCTACATGCTCTGCTATTTACTGTTACCAGACCTTTGTTATCTTTTTGGTTCACAAATTTTGAAAGAAAAAAAAAAGAAAAATTATGTTCAGGATGATCCTTGTGGAAATGTTCAAGCAACAGACCCTTGTATGAAGAATGCCATGTTCACGAGCAGACACCAAAGAGATCCCAATCAGCGCTGGATTTAAAAACTCCAGATTAAATAATGTGTAATTAATCACTATGATTCTGATGTTATTTTAATGTATGTCTTTTAAAATGTAAGCTTAACTTACAGCTGTGTCTATAAATGTTTCGTAGTTTAATCAGCCTTGATGAAACTTGATTGCACAGCAGCCATTAACGACAGAATGTCCTGTAATTACTACAACCTAAATGAGGATAAATACAACTTATTATCTAAGTTATTAGAAGTTGTTAATCTTGCTAGGATTGTTCTGGTAACTGATCCATTTGTAATTATTCCTGTTCTGTCTTTTGCTACAAATCTACACATTCTTGTTGGTTTTAGGTTTAACATTTCATATGCGGACCAGAAAAAATAACAGAGAGGATGGTGTTTTATTGTCTATTCATTTATGCTCATCATTCTCACTCAACTCACTTTATTATGGACATCTGTACACCTGCACTTCATGTACTTATCCAATTTGTCATTCTTGAGGCAGCCAAAGCAATGCAAAAATATTTGTAGATACAGGTCAAGAGCTTCAGTTTATGTTCAAATCAGACATCAGAATGGGGAAAACGTGATCTCTGTGATAATGGCATAGTTGTTCATACCAGATGGGCTAGTCTGAATATTTCAGAACCTACTGATCTCCTGGGACTTTCACTGGATGAAACAGCTTGTTCGTAAGACAGATCAGAGGAGCAGACTGGTCTGAGCTGACAGGAAATCTGAAGTAACTCAAATAATCATTCTTAATCACTCAATCACGATGAGCAGGAAGACATCTCAGTATAGACAATACATCAGACTTTGAGGTGGATGGACTACAAGAGCAAAAACAGGTGACCTGTGGGAACATGTTTATTGTTTATTCTAAAACTTTTTTAGATTTGGTGAACTGTGACCTGTTAGTCCTGTTCTTGGCTGGTTAGGGTTTTTTCACACTATTTTGTGTCAATTTTGCAGATTGGTTTGTATGAAGATTCTTAGAGATCAAACTTTGTAGAAACAACAGTCATGCCAAAGTCGAATTTGTACCTATTCTTATGCTGATATGAACATTTAATTAACCTCTTGTCTCCTGCATACATTTTGTGATTTTTAGATTTTTGTACTAAAATAATTTTGTGTTATGATATTTTATGATATTGTGCATATCTGATTTTGAAGTGCATTATTTCAACCATTACAGTACATATAACCCAAAGTCTCCTAAGGTGAAAGAGTAAGTGGTCATTTGTCTAAAAAAGGACAGTTTGTTCTAGCTTCTCATCCAGTGCCTGTGTTTTTATGCATAAATATTATAACATGGGCACAGAATATAAAAAGACTAAAGGAGGTCATAAGAAGGCAGGAAGCAGAATTGCTATTTTAGCTTTTTTCCAAAATAAGGACGCGCGTGGGTTTAACAGACACATATATATGGATTTATTGATTTGCAAACAGATCGAGGCAGGTCTCTAGTTTAATGACCTCTCATATGTCCTCATAATTCTCAATTTAATTTATCTTACAAACATCCGGGTAATTAAAGATTGCTTCGAAATTCCTATAAACTTCAATATTTTAGCTAAACTTCCCTGGACTCATCAATAATGTATTCTATATGATTAATTTTCTTCATACCCACATATGAACAGGTAGAACAGGTGAGGTATACAGCACTCTTGTTTCTTCAGCTAAAGTATTGATACACGAGTACGCTAGCTGCTTGCCCATCAATGCACCTTTTTTTTTTTTTTTTTTTTAAACCCTTTTAGCATCTCTTGATTTAAGATAAAGAGGAAGCTAAATTTTTCTGAGAAGGGGGTGTGGGCTTGATGAAGTTAAAATACTTTATTATGCTGTCATGTGCATTTTTCATTGCATCGACATTGTTCAAAACGCTCAGGAACAATAGCATCAGAATCAGGAAATCAGGAATCAAATCAAGGCTTTTGTCATTGTACAGTTCTTCCAGTTCACATAATGGTTCTGTCAAGAGACTCATAGTGTGTGGCATGTGTGCTGCCTTATTTCTCTTTCTTTCTACATCACTTTCTCTCTAATTAGGTCCCCTTGGCGTGTTGTCTTAGCTGAAAACCAGAAAAGCTTGTTCCACATCAGCAGGTTTTCACTGGAGGATTACATTCTTCTTCTGAATTTTTCGTTACTATCTTTTAATTATTGCTTGTTTGTAGAGGTAGCTAGTAAAATGTAACCTCTCTGGATTTTTAGATCATAGGTTATAAAATGCAAGCATGTTTTACCTCAATTCTTGATTACAGCACACCGTATCTTAAATTCAGTTATTTTGTCTGATTAGGATACTTGGTCTTTTCTTGAATAGAGAAAGAAAACTATAAATAAATAAAATAATTATTTATTTAAATAATTGAATGAGTAAATAAGCAAGCAAACAAATAATAAAAAAAATATTTTTATGTGAGAATTACTCTCATTAATATCATCAATACAAAGAAAAAATAAATATAATGTATAATTATATACATTAATGAAATAATTTCCCCCCTCCAAAAAATATTTTTGACGTAACAAAAATTAGAAGAATGCAATGCTTAAGAAAAAAGTAACAGAAATATGTTTAATTAAAAGAGAATGCAAATAAACATGTTTTAAAGCTTTATATTATTAATTTATATTATTAAGCTTTTTTTAAATATGTTTTTAAGTGTGTATTTAGGGAAATGAGAGGAGACTGGGAGATTACTTTTTCTGTCAATCTAAACAAGTTGAAGTTTATTTCTATAGTGCTTTTCACAATTGACATTGTCTCAAAGCAGCTTTACAGAATGTAAGAATGGGTAATTAAGCATGGGTTCATTTCATATACCTCTTTTTGTACTACAAAAATATTTTTGTACTATTTACAATATTTTAATGCAAATGTTTCCCCACACATGCATGTCATCTGTGAACAAATAACAGAGCCACTGCTGTGTGATGCAGGTCTCCTTCAGATTCTCTACATTGATAGAAGGGGGTTTGGTGGTCTGGCACAGGAAATCTTGCTGGCAGGCTGCGTTGCTGCGCCGATAGTTGTATTGATCAGTTTCTCGTTAAACATTTAAAAATATTCCCTCAGGAGACGGGGTGGATCAATTTCTCCTATTTTGCTGCGATTTCAGTCCATAATGCTAAACGCAACATCCGAACACAGGACATTTGAGGACATTTCTCGTGTAGAGACTGAATGATATGCTTCGAATGAATTTCTTATTGTTAATAAAGCTGGCATGCACTCGAGTTAGCGCTTGTTTGCAAGGATGGAACTAGATTTGTAATGGATTGACGGTCACCAATTGCAAAAATATTTGAAAGAGAAGTGTAAATCGTAGCCTATTTGTTTTCATAACCTCGTAATGCTTCAGACATGAGGACCTCTAGTCTGACTATAGAAATAGCTTTAGTACAGTATGAAGAAAATAGTGACAATATCAATTTCATCCTTCAAAGTAGCCCCTGACCCTATATAAAATTTGAGTTTTTCTCTGTCTTATTGATGAGAAGCACTTAATAAATGCTCTGGATTTGTTTACACTCTACTCGGTCTCCAGACATAATGTGCAGATATATTTGGGACAAATATCACAGTGCAAATCCTTTTACATCAACAAATCTTGAGCCAACAAAGTACCAACAAAGTAGAGCTGACAGGGGGAAACAGCTGAATTTCTTAGATTTGTAAATTATAACATATACTACATTTCTGTCATTTTATATAAATGAGCAGTCATGGTGCAGCGCTCACATTTTAGGAATGTAAAGACTTCATATTTTTTACTGAACAAAGTCTTAAAAATTTTACTGATATTTTCTTCTTGGGATTGAAAGGAATGCTGTCATGTCTTACACACCCAAATTTAAACATGTCTGCTCTTTATACTGCTGCTAATTTTTTCAGTCTACATTTTCAGGTGTTGCAGTGCGTATTTCAGGAAACATTAGTAACTCAGACAATTATAAAAATAATAATAATTATTTTTTCATATCTATCCAGACTAATGTGGGTGTAGCCAAATTTATAGAAGGTTAAGTTTGATGTCTGTGCAAAACAATCCTAGTTTTGTCTCGTGGCGTTATAAAGCATTTTGCGAGATGATGTGTTTTTGAATCCTGATGTTGCTACATTATAGCTAGCTGAGCTGTATGTCTGTTTTCACGTGTGATGTTAAAATATTGCTGAGAATTTTTATATTACACTCCTAGCTATGCCTCTGACCTTTATTCACTTGTAGTCACTGAATCACAGAACACAAAGCAACTTTAGCCTGAGATCTACTGATCGCACAGAAGAAATCCTGATCGCACAGAAGAAATCCATTTCCCCAAGCTGTAGCCAGATCTCATCTGTAAGTGTTGCTGTGCGAGCTGCTCCTGCAGGTCTCCAGGGTCCTTGATGAATAATGATGGGATGTAGAGGAGTAGGGAGGAGGCCTAATGGGGGGATGAATGCTGCAGAAAATCAGCCAGACCTCACCACTCCCACACATAATTCGCTTAAGCTTGTGCACTAGAACTTTGGGGCGGTATTAAGCCCGGTCTCGTTTTTTTTTTTTTTTCCTGTGTGTTTTTCTGATTTTCATTGCTGGAGAAAATGAGTCGTATCCTTTCATGACACTTGGGTTCTTTTGTGCACAGTCGGAAGACACCTTTGAGATGAAAGATCCCATAAAGCGTTCACATGCAACATAATAATGATCATATTTCTTTCTTATATAAGATCCTGTATAAGCCGAAGCTGTAAAGAAAAAGTGTGTGCTGGCACTGCAGGTTCATGTTAGCTTTTCAAAGCTCTTGTTCTGGTTCTTATCTTTATAAAGTGGTAAAATAATGGAAATAATGGATATCTCACATAAGCATTATCGTCCTTGAGCTTAGTGCAGTTCTGAAGCTCTTCCATTAGCTATTCAATAAGGACTTTATGTAGTAATCAGAGTTATGGGAGATAATTGCAACAAATGGAATATAGATGATGAGTGGAATTACACAGCACAAATAAATTATTAATGGCACAACAAATCTGCAGTCACAGCCAGCACACAAAGCATCTGGTTCACCGGATGTATTGTATGTGCTGTAGCTTTGACGGTGCTATAGACCTCATTATTAGTAATGAAATAGAAAATATATAATTATGCCTGCATAGTAGAATGACTCAATCATTTAGAAGCTTAGAGGAGCACTGGGAGGTTTTGGTTATTTAAAGGGAATTGCTAAACCTACTGACTTCTGAGCATTATTATTTCTGTCTCTGCTCATTGATTTTTGCGAACATGAGATGTAGACACATGTACAGTATATAGTAAAAGAACGAATGAAAGGAAATGATGAACACAAAAAGACTATCACGGAGCATATATGACTGAAAGAGTTCAGAAAGTGTCAATTCTATGTTCTATGTTTTATTTTTTATGTAAAAATGCACAGAGTAAATATTGTGTTGTGTAAATGCATTATGAGACAATGGTAATGGAAAATGGGAAAGGTTACAAGTCACATTTCCTGGTGTTTTTCCAAAAAAGTGTTTTTCCATAAGTGTTTTGTCCATAAGGGTGCCATTAATTGTGATGTATATTGTTTTCTTTTTATAATAATAATAATATATTTATTTATTTATTAAATTTTTCCAAGAATGCCAATAGTCACAGTGAGCACATGGATAAACACCAAAAACATAAATTATTTATTCTTATATTTTAACTTAAAAAACAAATGTCTCTACTGTTCATATCCTAATTTTGGCCTGGAATAAAGAAATATGCAACAAAAATGTAAATAATCTGCAGGTTATCAAAAACAGCACTTAGATTGAGCAAATTTGATACAAATTATATTTCGATGTATTTTGTTTATTGAAACAGAAAATAAAAATTTTACATTAGGAAAAAAATATTGAACATTTCAAATAATCAGAAGTCAGCATTTTTACCATTCACATTTTTAACATTTGAATGAACATAATGCACAAAGCATTTATAAATAAAAAAAACTGTATTGTACATTCGTTTACATTTTAAAACACAATTAGACTTACAGTAACATATTTATGTTGAGATTAGCATAATTAGTCTAATTCTTAGTCGCTGATTGAGTAGAGATTAGCATGTTGCATGGTTCACACATTCTTTTCCTGTCGTTACTTACTCGGCTAATTCGCGGTTTGGGAGCACTGGAGCTGAGCTCTGCTAATTTCTCAGCACTTCTCCGAGTCCCATAATCCCTCAGAGAGCAGCAGAGTAGGAGCCCAAAGCCCAAAAGAGATCACTGAAAGAGCTGTTACTACGGTCTAGTGCTGCTAACCTACCTTCTCATTTCCTGTATCCATTAAATCTGTGGATTGAGTTAGGGGTGAAAGATGTTCTAGTGCTTCTGCTGACCTGGGTTGGTTTGAGGGTTAATATGGATTTTACACTATGTACAGCCACAGGATTTTGCTTCGCTGTCACATTTCTTTAATCTTTAGTTGGATTAGATTGGATGTGGGTTTGGTTTGGAAATGAAAATTGAGCCTATATCTTATTGATTTTTGCTTCATGTTATTATAATAGTTTTTTTTCTTAAATCTCAAACAAAATTGTAGATCTCAAGAGACCTGAATGCATTGACACACCCAGAAGCTAATGTAAATAGTATTACACTGTTGTTGTATAATAAAAAGATGAAAAAGAATAAAACATAATAAAATGTTGTGTATTGCTGCTATCTAAAAATAGCATATAAGGTTAGGGAGTTAGTGTGGTTTTTATTTTTAATTACATATATTGTTGTGGCTTATCTTTAAAATGAGTTACTTACTATAATCACTTATTTCATATCCATTTTTATTAGTGGTTTACTCATTAGTTAGACATTTTCCATCTTTCTTGAAATTAAAATGTCAAATAATAAAATGTATCTGTGGCAAAAACAAAAGTTACTGCTTTACTGTAAATGCTGACACTGGAGACTCCTTCCAATAATGTTAAATCATATAGAAAACTTCACCATAGCAATGGTTATATAAATGATATATACAATGACATTTTTATTATAGCTAGCATTATTGACAACTGCAGTTAGAAAACATTAATCAACACCTATTAAGCAACTAGAATTCTAAATATATTAGCAGTGTAGTATAAGGTATATTAAGTTTGTTATTAGTCGGCATAATTAGCACTATTAATCTTTGACATGTTTGATTAAATGAAAATTAATCAACCAAAAGGTGACATAAATGATGCAGTGAGTTGGGTAAGAGGAACAGGTAAAAGAACCCTAACCCTAACCCTAAAAGCAAGATTTTGCAACAAACAAGAATCCTCAATTATGACATGATAATGAATCATCTTGTTTTTATGGATTTCCCAATTATGAGTGAGGAATTATAAACTCTGTTTACTCTGAAACTCTCTGAACTCTGGACTTCTCGATCAGCAGGGGGTATTTCTCACACTGTCTGGTCAGAAATGTTCCAGCATATGATATGTGATGAAGACATGACATCTCTAGCCCAGTGTTTTTAGTCTTTAATCTTTAATGAATTATAAACAGTATCTCACAAAAGTGAGTACACCCCTCACATTTCAGCAACCATTGTAGTATGTGTTTTTAAGGGGCAATACTAAGGAAATGAAACTTGGACATAATTTAGAGTAGTCAATCTACAGCTTGTATAGCAGTACAGATTTACTGTCCTCTGAAAATAACTCAACATACAGTATAATATAATACAATATAATTTCTAAATAGCTGTCAGCAAAAGTGAGTACATTCTAAGTGAACCTGTAAAAACTGTGTCACAAGTGTAAATATTTTATGTGTGCACCATTGTTATCCAGCACTGTCTTAATATTCCTGTTCTTGGAATTCGTCAGAGCTTCACAGGTTGTTGCTGGGAACCTCTTCGTGACATCACAATGGATGTTAGACACATGGCGCTTCTCCACCTTCGCCATGAGGATGCCCCACAGGTGTTCAGTAGGGTTTAGGTCTGAAGACATACTAGGCCACTTTATCACTTAATCACAGCTCCCCAGTAGCAGGATCAATTATGCAGCCCCAGACCATGATGTTACCACCACCAAGCTTGACCATGTAGGAGTGACACAATTTTCTTCGTACTCCTCACCAGGGCATTATCATACATGCTGGACACCATCTGAGCCAAACAAATTTATCTTAGTCTTATCAGGCCACAGGACATGGTTCCAGTAATTCCTGCTCTTGGACAGGTTGTTCTTCAGCAAACTGTTTGCGGGGTTTTTTTGTGAGCAGCTTCGGAAGAGGCTTCCTTCTTGGGTTACGGTCTGCAAATCGACTTGTTGCAGTGTGCTGTGTATTTTCCTCCACTTCTGCAACATCTAAAGCAATGCTGGCAGCACTTATGTTTTTGTTTTTTGAAGCCAGCCAATCTGTGAGTGTGCGTGGGTTAGGGGTTGGCGTCGAGGAAAGATGAGCGTTGCCGTGAGTGGGTGTGTGTCCCGGCGTGAATTTGAGGAAAAGAAAAGCGGCGGGCAAAAGGGAGTCGGAACCAGTAAGATCTGTTACAGATTTGTCGTACTGCCACGTGATGTAGCAACTATAATTTAGCAAATCTTGCACAGTTCCTCTCTCTGCTCAGTGTTGGTAATCTTAAAGCTTAAATATCACCATATAACAGAGGTAGCGTTTTTTTTGGCTACCAGTTCAGTGTCTGCTCAGCATCCATCTTCACCTGGTCATGTGACCACACATGCCACACGTGCACTGCCTAAACTAAACCTAAACAATCTGGTCTTTTTTTGTTTTGTTAGCAGCACGGAAAATCGTTCCCACTGTTCCCAGAAAGTGTGTCCACATATGCGCTTATTTATTTCATTAAATCGCAGCATTTGCCGTCATATAATCGCACAAGCCGACATTTCAATTGCGATACAATTAATCGTGCAGCAGTAGCATACAGAATATAATTTATTTATTAAGAGTAAAAAAACTATAAATTTTTGCATTATTTTCAAACATTCTAGTTCAACATTTTAGCACTGACAATACAATTTAGCCCTTTTTTATCTGCTGCAATGCATTTCTAATTATAGCTAAATCATATGCATGTAATGGCAAGTAAACTATAATGAATGAAAATATATTCATAGAAAATACATACAAAAAATCTTGCCTTTGTTTCTATATAAAGGTTCAGGCATGAAAAAAGCTACATTGGCTTTGAGTGATAAAAATGCTATATGAGCAAAAATATTAATAAATAAATAAAGCAAAATATGTGTGCAAACAATTAGTAACAAAAGGGGGATGAGAAGGACGAGTCTGGTTGCCATAGAAACCGGACGGTTTCTGGAGCATGGGGAGGATTTTAACACAACATACTGTGCCATGTTAAGATGTGCTGATTCAGCTGAATATCAGCCGCTAGCAAAAATGTGCAAGTCTGCAGTATTGCGTATTATTTATCATTTATTTTCTACTCTGGTGTTAATTAAGTTATAAATGATGAAATGATAATGGTGCTGAGGTACAGGGACTAAATGTTTGGCTCGGTTTCTGAAAAGTTCAGCTAACCTGAGGAAATAAAGAGATTACCCACTCAGTTATAGTCGTCATTCCTGTCTGATCTGTTTGATCTGGAACGAAGGATTGTGCTGGAAAACAATTAGCCCAGGACCTTTTCGGAGGATCGTTTTAGAGCTGCTATTGAGCCATGGCAAACATTAAAATGAGAGATTGATTGCCACTGAGTGAAGATATGCTTTAATGTTTATTTTTTTCTCTTGTGCAGGCCAACGATGCCTCAGGGAACACCTGGAACTGGCTGTACTTCATCCCCCTCATCATCATCGGCTCCTTTTTCATGCTCAACCTGGTTCTGGGAGTGCTGTCAGGGTAAGAGCCAACACCACATCACTACATCAAATATTCATTCCTCAAGTGTTTTATTTTATATTTTTTTTTCTAAAGGTTGTCCTGCTGCACATTTTCTGTTTTCCAATGCAACAGAATGATTAAGAAAAAAGACTCTTATCATTCATAATCAGGATCTGCCATATTCATATCATTTTTATAAAATATAATATATTGTGAGTGTGGATGCCTGGAGCTTGGCTTGTGCTTGTCTTTAGAAATGAATGTTGTGTTTACGTTGTATCTTGGAAATCCAAAGCTCTGACCAGAAAAGTAAGAGAATTTAGAATTCAGAATTCCTCACTGTGAATCTTACCTTTTTACCTTAAGAAAGTATTCCACTCATCATATTGGCTGGCTAGTATCTTGCTAATAAAAGATGAATATGTGATTTCCATTAAATTCCTTTAAGGTGAAAGGTGACTTCACACAAGCTAATTTCTGAGACATTTGAGTGATAAAGTGTTACACACCAATGTAAATTGATGTATAATGTGACGCAGAACATTATACTCTTGGTTTCTTTTTCCTTAACAAGGTCCTGGTGATGTTTGGGCCCGGCTCTGTCCTCTACTGGATGTCACATTTTATTATTTAGATTATACATATTGTACACAGATGATGTGGTCAGCACTACTCACATAGTCATTATATCAGTGACGGGTCATGCATTTCACATCTAGGCCTTTAATGGTGTCCTACCGAAATCAATCCACCTCTTAATAGCATCATTATGAAGCAACAGCTATAAAAACCATCGATATTATAGAGAACAGAGAGTTATCTCATGCAGTGGGAATGAATGCCATTACTAAAGCAAGAAACCCAATTAATACAATTCAACAAGACTCTTTTCACTGCAGCCAAAGCTGTGCCACCCACATATATTATCTCTAGCAGAAACTAGATACTCCCAGTGTCACTAAACCGGATTGGTTAACCCAACAGTTTGATTGTCATGCATTTTAAGCAGCAGCTGCTCTGTTGATTCTGGAGGCTTCAATGCAGATTTCTTTGACCCTGGTAAAACGTGATGGCTGAAATTAGCTTGGATAGAAACTCTAAAATAAACGCACACTCCTGAAATCAGCACAACTGAGAGAAAATATGTGAAATGAAGAGAATAGACTGTTGGGAATAATTTAATACATATGGACAAAAATATATTTGAATGTAGGTCAGTGGTTCTGATATTAAATAGGCCAGCAGAGAAGACCTTGCTGGCCATGATGGCCCACACCACTGTGGGTTTTTTAAGAAAAGGCATCTTGTAAAAATATTTAATACCACAGAACTTCCCGATTTCAAATCCAATTGGTCAAATTGTGTGGAGTGACAGTAATTTAAGCAATAATTCATATGATAGTTAATAGTTATGTGCTTGTTCTTATACTGTACATTTAAGGAATTTGGCAGATGACCTTATTCAGAGCAACTTACAGTTATATCAGTTATACAGCTGAGCAATTAAGGGGCCAAGGGCCTTGATCAAGGGCTGAGCGGTGGCAGCTTAATGGTGGTGAGATTTGAACCCATGACCTTCCAATTAGAAATCCAACATTTTATCCTCTGAGCTTCCACATATACATTATTAGACTTACATGACTTACTCCACATAATCTAAGCATAGCAATAAACAGATTTAAAAAGTGTTTTTCTTTAACAAAGTAATAATGTAAACAATTGACAAATCTTATATAAAAAATAAAACTGTTTGACACACCACCCTGTGGTAGAGGATATTTCTTTCTTTTTATTCCTTTAAATTTCTTGTGGAATTTGCATGAAAAGGCACAATGCCACAACATGCATTGTAACGTAAGAATTAAAGCCCTATTAACGAGTAGCCTTCACATGTACGGTGCATTTGTGGTATTAAGTGCTGTATGGGGTGCAATGTTCTTGACAATGTGATTAGGCAGCAATGTTATGCCAAGGCAATGTTACTTACAATTAGATTTGTCTTCCATCAGTCGTGATGTGGCCTAAAGGCCCAGACAGATGCTCTACCTCCCCCTCTCCTTCACTCATGCTCTCTCTCTATTTCTCTATTTCCCTTTGTGACTCTTTCCATCTCTCAGTCTGTTTCTTACACACACACACAAGCACGCACATACACGCTCGCACACACTGGCTTAATGCAGGATCGTTAGATGAGTGCTCTGTGGTGCTGCTGCTACCAGAGAGAGTTACATTTATGACTTCTCGGAAAGCAAATCTCATTTTCAGCCTTCTATCATCAAACAGCTCCACCAATATGCACCACAGCGACACCGTGGCATCGGAAAACGTTTTCTTTCTTTCTTTCTTCTTTCCTTATTTTCTTTAAATATCTGCATATGAATGTGTTGTTATGAAGGGCCTGTCCCTTGTTCCCTCTCTCTTTCTCTCTGATGGATGTGTGCAGCTCCCAGGCTGATGGGCAGAGGGGAGTTGTTGTGTCCTTAGAGATTTCCTGATCCCTTACACTCCATCTGTTTTGGTGTATTTGCTGCATGCTAACAATCAAACCCTTTACTGGGTCTTTCTTTTTAAATTATTTCAGTGTCTCACTGTCTCTCTTACCCTTTCTCTCGCTTTCATTTCACTCATTCTCTTCAACTCAGGTTATAGTATACTCATAGCTTCCTCTTATATTTGTTGCCGTGAAATTCGGTTCTTTACAAAGCTCCAGGTATCGAAGCAGCTTTTGAAGACACTCTACTGCACAGAGAGTATTTCAGTACTTCCATGTTGTGGTGCTGATGAGACATGCTTTCACAGCCCAGTGTGTCAGTGTGGGTGTTTGTTGCAGAGCCTACAATAGTGGCACCATGGGTTTGCGTATGTGCATTTGTTTGCCTGTCCATGAGCGAGATAGTAAGAGGGCAGTAAGTCTGTGTGTGTGTGTGTGTGTGTGTGTGTGTGTGTGTGTGTGTGTGTGTGTGTGTGTGTGTGTGTGTGTGTGTGCGTGTGTGTGTGTGTGTGTGTGTGTGTGTGTGTGTGTGTGTGTTTGTTAAGAGAAAAAGTTTGTGTGAAAATCTAGCTGTACCCATTTGGGCACGTGGTATTGTGTGTGTATTCCTCATGTAACATCCTGTTTGCAGCTTTCAACACGCAATTTGTCACCAGTTTGTCATTAATTTAAGGTATAATAAAGTTATAGCTGCTTTGACCTTATTCAGGGTCAGTGTGTCATGTATCATGTACCTTCAGTAGTTCATGCCATGCTTATGAATATGTTATAAAGGTCCATGTAAATACCTTAAAATAAATGTTGATTCTAATGTCAGGCCACAAATAGTAATAGCTACTCTCCTAAAAAAATCACCATGAAAGAATAATTAAGTTGTGTGTTGAGCCTGATGGTCTTAGAATGTATAATGTGACATGCTTCTGGGCAGCTGTTCCTACTATTAAAGATGGAAGGCAACAAATTTCACAAATGTTTAATTAAACTTCTCTGACTGGGAGCCCTGCAAAGAAGCTGGTCTACATGCCACCAGTAGGCAGGGATGGGCACGTGTATTTTAATACGCATTGTAAATATAAAATAGGATTTTGTAATTTGTATTTGATAGGGTTGATGAAAATGGCTTCATATTTTGTATGAAAATACTTTAGTGTTTTGTGTTTTGTAGTTTTAAAATACTGTAAAATACTTTGTAAGAATTCAACATGATGACATCATAAAAATGCACCCTCTGATTGGTGCCTACTCAGAAGTTTGCCTAGACATGTTGAGATCAGAACAGAAAATTGATCTATATGGAAGAAGGTGGTGAAATAATTTATAAAGAAATATTTGATTGATGAATATTGTACCCTGATTGAAGTAGCTGTTTAGTAGAATCATGATTTTGCCTGACATATAATATATTATTATATTTATGATTAACAGTCAAATAATTCATTAGTTAAGAAACTAGTTAGTATTTTGATATAAATTATTTTGATACATGGTGTGGCTTCTGTATTTTGTTGTTTATTTTGATACGCTTAAATTAAAGGTATTTGGAATTTTTTTTTTAAATACATTTTGATGTATCTTTGCCCAACGCTGCCAGTAGGAGTACAACATAACAAGACCAGAAATTAAATGTTAATTACATTTTCCATATATTCCCTTATCTGTTCAACTGTTCATCCCTCCAGCTCTATTCTTTAATACAACCGCTACAAAGTGAGGGTGAGGGCTATCACGTGTTTCCTCTAAGACCCCTAGTTTGGTACACATACCGGCTGGGTGCGGCTTATATTTGGGTGCGCTTAATAGTCCGGAAATTACGGTAGTTTAAATATTTAAGCAACTTTGTCATTTGTTTACAATTTTGTATAAGAATTAGTTTAGTAAAACTAGGCGTAATGGGCTAAACTATCCTAAGTGCACAAGTATTAAGACTCCTGAATTTTTCAGCCATGAGTGGTGCTTTCCATACAGTTTCCACAAAGTTGAAGGCACACAATTGTATAGGATGTCTTTGGAGGTAATGCATTAAATTTTCTATTATCTGTGCACAAAGTTAGCTCCATGAAGATATGTTATGCATGGAAGATCTCGATTAGCCTGCTAATGTAAATTGCTACAGAGCTCTGACCTTTGACACCTTTGGAATGAATTGGAACACTGGCATATGTTCATATTACTTCAGATTCCTTGTGGCTGAATGAGCACAAATCTCCACAAGCACACTCCAAAATCTAGTGGAACATCTTCTTAAGGGCATGGAGGTTACTATAGCAGCTAATGGAAGCTGTATGTGGAGTAGGATGTTCAAAAAAGCACATTCTTATAGTCAGATGTTCACCAACCTTTACCCTTATTGTGTCTTTTCATGTTTGTCCCAAAAATATAAAGAGTTGAAAGAAGATTTCATTAATATGATTTAATATGGTTAATAGGTACATTAAAAAGTAATTATAAATAAGTAGTGCAATTACTAACTAGTGAGTAATTTTAATACATTTATGTCAGTTGGTAGACGCCCTTATCTAAAGTGACTTAATGCATCTGAGCAGCAATTGGGTTAAGGGCCTTGATCAGGGGCCCAGGAGTTGCAGCTTGGTGTGGCTGGAATTTAAACTCACAACCTATGGAAGCAAAGCCAAATGCCTATACCACTGAGCTACTATCTCCGAATACAGTCTTGACGATGTCGTATTTAGTGATAAATTCAAAACACTGTCTCACAGGCTAATGTCTGGCTCTTTTAGCGTCAGTTGCAAAGCAACCACACACGCTAATGAACAGGAACCACTTGTCCTGTAATTGGTTCCTGTGCATTCCTGCAACAACAAACTTATTAATCATCTTTTCTCCAGGCATAACATTGCTACTATGATACCGTGGGCTTGTTTCTGTTTGTGTGACCCTGCATTCTGCATAATCTGTGATTGCTCAGACGTAATGCATTTAAAACTTAGTCATTTTCTTTATTATCATTAGAGAAACTTTACTGTATAATCTGACATTTTATTGCACAATTTGGCCAAGATTTTACAAAAACACAGTATCATACAGTCACATAGAGTGTAACAAGTAATAAAGATTAAAGGTCACTATACACTGTAAAAATGTAGTCTGTTTGGCATTCCAGGGTGTCTTTTCGAGGTGTTTACTTTCGGCTGATATGGCAGACATAACACAGAGTCTTGTATTTGGTTTCTTGTATTATATATCGTCTGTTATTCTCATACCCTCTCCCTTGATCTTCTGTTACACATTCAGACCTGCAGGCTCTCCTGGTTGCCATGGTGATTGGGGGGTGTCTCTATTTGTGTGTGTGTGTGTGTGTGTGTGTGTGTGTGTGTGTGTGTGTGTGTGTGTGTGTGTGTGTGTGTGTGTGTGTGTGTGTGTGTGTGTGTGTGTATCCCTGCATGTGATGGCAGCTGTACAGATACACATTTCAGGATATCATTGTTATTTGTGATACGTTCAGTGTTAAAGACAAGTTCACGGCCACGTACACAATGAAGAGAGATCGGATAATACGTGGAAGATGAGGGAAAAGGGATTAAATATAGTCATCTGCACAATCAGTTTTGTGATGTTGTATGAAATGCAGATGTGTTTATTCAGCCATCCTGTTCCTCACTCTATCTCTCTTATATGATATATGATGTGAATTTGATCTTATGCAGCCAAGCTGTATTTTTATCTTGTATTACAGAATACACAGTGTCTTGTGTGCGTATTAGTACCAGGACATTAATCGTGTTACATAAAGCCTGATTAAAGGAGTGTAGCCAGATTTTCAGGAATATCACAGTAATTTTAAACAGTAAGAGTTATCAATATGTAAGTAGGGATACAATTTAATTCATTATTCGGTGCATAGAGCTTTTAACAATAGACATGGTCTCAAAGCTTCACAGAGATAAAGCGGTTATAAAGTCGTATAAAGAATGTATAAGTTTGTTACTTTTAAGTTCATTCCCAATGAGCAAACCAGTGGCGACTGTGGCCAGGAAAAACTCCCTGAGATTGCATGAGAAGAACCTTTGAGAGGAACCAAACTCAAAAGGGAACCCATCCTCATCTGGGTGGCACAGAATCTGGTGCCTGCTGATATTAATTACAATCCAAATCTTTCCTCAAAGTTCTTGAGATGTAACTTCATAGGTCTTTAGGCTGTTGATGTGGAACCATCTATGGATCAAATGTACTTTATTTTGAAATAAGTGTGCAAAGAGTTTCAATTATTCCACTATGACATAAACGGTATTGAAAAATAGCTAAAAATATTTTTCTAGATGAAACCTAAAACAGGAAATGTCTTGTTGTGTTGAAGATTTTTTGTGCATCACAGACAGTGTGGGTATGATGGGTTAAAGCCTTCTTTTGTGTGTGTGTGTGTGTGTGTGTGTGTGTGTGTGTGTGTGTGTGTGTGTGTGTGTGTGTGTGTGTGTGCGTGCGTATCAGAGAGATAGAGAGAGAGAGAGAGAGAGAGAGAGAGAGAGAGAGAGAGAGAGAGAGAGAGAGAGAGAGAGAGAGAGAGAATCTATAATCAGCAGAAATGTCAGTGACAGGGATTCCTTCTAGGCAGCCCACACTTGTACACACATATGCGCAAGGACTCTTAGTGTCACACTCCTACAGCTTCTGCATCGCACGATGGCTGGAAGGAGAGAGGTGGAGAAGAGGGTTGATGCTGTTCATGGCAGATATACAGAGACTTAGGGACACAGATCATGCACACCGCTGTGGGGGCAGAGAGCTCAGGCAGGGGGAAGTCCTTTTGCCCTGTGTCATGTTTTCTGCCTGATTCTTCTTCCTCCCACTCTTTAGCTCTCTTGCTCTCCTTCACCCTGCCTCCTACTTATCTCCTTTTTCCTCCAAGCGTGTGGTTTGAGCTAATGGAAACTGGAGGAAACTCTCTCTGTGGGTGAAGGGAAAGATAAATAACAGTTCCACATCTCAGTTACTTAATCAGAATGGTTTCACTGGTGTTCTCTCCTTCCAGCCTGCATCGCCTCCTTCAGGCCTCTTTACCTTATGGTGCTTTTCATATGCAACTGACTGACACAAGCAATGTACTCTCATGTTTTAATCAATATGATAACAGAAAGCTAAATGTTTGTTCCCCTTCATTCACTATCGCTATATGTAATAAGGGCCAAAATTGGAGGCTGATTTTTATTTATTTTTGTAATTTTTTAAGACTTCCTACTCAAAGGGAGAAATTTTATAAATGCCCTCATAGAACCACGGTCTGAATAAAGACACTGGAAATATTTAGAGAGAACAAACCAAAATACTGAAACATCTTGTTACAAATTGTTTGGAAATTGTTTAGCTGAAGTTCCGATCAGTTCAGAGACTAGCTACTGTAGAGACTGTGTTTAGAAAAGAAAACTTTTTCACACCTTTATAAATTTGTTTATAAGTTACCATCCTGGCTAGTGATGACATGGCTTGTTAAAAAAAAAAAAACATGATGAGTCATGTTCAGAGTCTGATCTGCTAGTTGAATTTGTCCTATGAAGCACTAGCATAAAACAACTTCTCCTTCTTCTTCTTTTTCTTCTTCTTCTTCTTTCGACTGTTCCCATTAGGGGTCACCACAGCTGATTGTCCGTCTCCATACCCTTCTGTCCTCTACATCTGCCTCTTCTAAATTAACTACCCGCATGTCTTCCTTCACCACCTACCTAAACCTCCTCCTTGGTCTTTCTTTTTTCCTCCTTCCTGGCAGCTCCATCCTCAGCATTCTCCTACCGATATACCCCATGTCCCTTCTCTGCACATGTCCAAACTATCTCAATCTCACCTCCCTCACCTTGTCTCCAAAACATTCTACATGCGCTGTCCCTCTAATAAACTCGTTTTTCTGTTCATCCTCGTCACTCCCAACGAAAACCTCAACATCTTCAGCTCTGCTACCTCCAGCTCCACCTCCTATCTTTTACTTAATGCCACTGTCTCTAAACCATACAACATCGCAGGTCTCACCACAGTCCTATAAACTTTTCCTTTCACTCTTTCAGATACTCTTCTATCACAAATCACTTCTGTCACTCTTCTCCACCCACTCCACCCTGCCTGCACTCTTTTCTTCAATTCTCTAACACACTCTCCATGACTTTGCACTGTTGACCACTGCAACCGCACCACTCCACTGCCCTCCGTCTTCTTCACACACATGTACTCTGTCTTACTCCTACTGACTTTCATTCCCCTTCTCTCGAGCATGTACCTCCACCTCTCCAGGTTTTTTCCACCTGCTCCCTACTTTTACCACAAATAACAATATCATCTGCAAACATCATAGTCCATGGATACTCCTGTCTATCATCGTCCGTCAACCTGTCCATCACTACTGCGAACAGGAAAAGGCTCAGAAACCTCCACCTTGAACCAGACTTAAAAATACTTTTTACATTTTAAATACTTAAAAATAGGTACCAACACACTCCTTCTCCATTCCTCAGGTATCCTCTCACTTTCCAAAATTCTGTTGAACAATCTGGTTAAAAAATCCACTGCCATCTCTCCTAAACATCTCCATGTTTTTACCAGTCTTTCCAGCTTTCCACTCTTCATCCTCTTAATCGCTGCTCTCACTTCCTTCTTACTGATCCTATCCACTTCCTGCTTCACCAACTCCACATCATTCACCCTTCACTCTCTCTCATTTCCGTCATTCATCAGCTGCTCAAAATACACCCTTCATCTTCTCAACACACTCTCCTCACTAGTCAACACATTTAAATCTACATCCTTTATTGCTCTAACTTGCAGCACATCCTTCCCAGCTCAGTCCCTCTGCCTGGCCAACACATCCTTTTTTCCTTCCTTAGTATCCAACTTCACATACAGCTCCTATACCTATACCTATCCTCATATACTTTTTCCTTTGCTTTTGCAACACCCCTCTTTACCTGCTGCCACATCTCCTTGTACTCCTGCCTACCTTTCTCATCTCTTTGCCAATCCCAATCCTGTTTCCCCCACCTTTTTCTCCTTATGCTTTCCTGTACTTCCTCATTCCACAATGAGCCCCTGTCTGACCTATCCCCTGAATCTCACATCTTATCACATCTACACTGTCCCCCTCCAACACCTTAGTCTCCAATCTTTTTCAGGATGCATCTCCTACATAGAATATAATCCACCTGTGTGCACCTTCCTCCACTCTTATACGTCATCCTAAGCTCCATTCTCTTCTTAAAAACAAGTATTCACCACTGCCATTTCTATCCTTTTAGCAAAATCTACCACCATCTGCCCTTCCACATTCCTCTTCTTAAAGCCATACCTACCCATCACCTCCTCATCACCTCTTTTCCCTTCACCTACATGCCCATTAAAGTCTCCCCCAATCACCAATCTTTCATTCCTATCCGAAACTCTCTTCACCTCCACCACACTCTTACTGTACTCTTCCTTTAGGATCACCACTACACCATTTCTATTTCCATTAATACCATGATAAAACAGTTTAAACCCCTCTCCTATGTTCTTGGTCTAACTCCCTTTCCACTTGGTCTCCTGAACACACAACATATCTACCTTTCTCCTCTCCATCATGTCAGCTACATCTCTCCCTTTACCAGTCATAGTACCAACATTCAAAGTGCCCACTCTTACCTCCACTCTCCTCCACTTCAACTGTCCCTGCCGTCTCTGTAGACGTTTTCCTCCTTTCCTTCACCTCCTTCAGCCAACAGTAGCCCAATTTCCACCGGTACCCTGTTGGCTAACGATACCTGTGGTGGTTGTTGATGACCCGGGCCTCGACCGATACGATATTAAATTCAGGTTTCTGATCTTCATGTTTGATTTAACACATGTTTCACGCTGCCTTTCCTATTGCAACCCTCCCCATTTATCCGGCCTTGGGACCAGCACTAAGAGTTCACTGGCTTGTGAAACCCTATTGGCTCCGTTGAAGCACTAGCATACAACAAAACAAAAAATGTGATATAAAAATATATGAAATCTATAGATTACACAGTAAGGGGTTTGGGTTATTTTTGTTAAAATTTGACTTCACAGTGTAAATGCAAGTACTAAATGCAAATGCTTCTTATTCATCGTGTTTTACTTTTCCCATTTGAATCTCTCACTAGCAATATTCCACTATCATGGCAGCAGTTTTTTTATTTACTTGTTTTTTTTGCTTAGGGTGACTCTAACGAACTATGTATACATAAATACACATAGAATTGTTTTCTCTTGATGCCTCAGTGTTTCTAAGCATGTGTGTGTGTGTGTGTGTGTGTGTGTGTGTGTGTGTGTGTGTGTGTGTGTGTGTGTGTTTTTCTATGCAGGGAGTTTGCTAAGGAGCGGGAGCGTGTGGAAAAGAGGCAGGAGTTCCTGAAGCTGCGCAGACAGCAGCAGATAGAGCGGGAGCTCACTGGCTACCTTGAGTGGATCTGCAAAGCAGGTCTGTGTTTGTGTGTGTGTGTGTGTGTGTGTGTGTGTGTGTGTGTGTGTGTGTGTGTGTGTGTGTGTGTGTGTGTGTGTGCGCATGAGGTACACTTGGCTGATAATGCGCACACTACAGTACACTACGAAGTTCATAATTCACTTAACGTAGCGTAACACTGTTGCTAGGCAACTGGAAAATATGGCTACTGGCTGAAGTAGATAATGTCGCTAGCCAGCATATTGGCATGAAGCCCTTTAACAGTATATAGATAAGGTGAAGGTGTAGAGACCAACAAAACAAAACAAGACCATTGCTAAAAAACTTTTGACTTCATTACAATTCTGGAACTGGACTGATATAAAAGTAGCAAATGATTAACTTTTTGGGGGAAATATGCTGTATGGTCGGTATCGTTGCAGTAGTTTTACCATTATTTCTTTCTCTTCACTTAGTATTTACATTTATGGTCTTTGGCAGCTGTCCATATCCAGAGCAACTTACAATCATCTCCTTTATACAACTGACCAGTTAAGGACTATGGACCTTCTTCAAGGAATTAACAATGGCAGCTTGGTGATACTGGAATGTGAACCCATGCACCACTAAGTTGGCACAGTTGGGCCCTTGAGTAAGGCCCTTAACCCTCAGCTGATCAGTTACTCTTATTTCTTCATACTAATTCTTGTCACAAAACAGGCAAAATGAATCCTGATTTTTAGAAGATGGTACAGTCTTGTTCTGAGTAAAATCAAATGGCTATCAAATGTGGAAGACTGACTGACTGCTTCTCATGATGCATCACAGTCGAGTGCAACAAACTCCAAAGAGAGCACTGTCTGCCTTCTTTTACATACATGGGATTATAGATGACTGTGACTGGCCAGTGTCACTGGGTGGACAGGGGGTGGACAAGCTTTGACTTGTGGCCACAGATGAACTACAACTGGTTTCTTAACAACAGGCCCATAGGGAAGTTATTAAGGTGTATAACCAAGCTGATTGGTTGCTCAGTGGTGCAATGGGTAGTACTGACACCCCTTTAGGACCCTGGTTTAAATCAAGGATTCTGGTTTAATCCTGCAAAGTTTAGCATGCTCTCACTGTCTTTCCTTTATGTTCTCCAGTTTGCTTCTATTGTGCAAAAAAAAAAAAACGACAGTATGTGGCTTGGCTGCTGTAAATTGTTCTGAGGTGTGAAGTGTGTGTGTGTATGTGTGTGTGTGTGTGTGTGTGTGTGTGTGTGTGTGTGTGTGTGTGTGTGTGTGTGTGTGTGTGTTACTCTGTGGTGTTCACTGATGTTCATTCAGAACCAGTCTCCAGTGTTCCTGGATTTAATAATGAAGACTGAAAACTGACAAAGCTTAGCCTGTGTATCGCATGTAGCTGGTCAGACCAGGCAATTATCTTGTCTTATCACTGGTTGGCAGAAAGGTCCTGATCCAAGAATGAACAAGGGAGCAATAGGAGTAGTTCCTTCTGAGTAAATATATATGTAATGTTAAGCTGACCTGTGACCAGTTTCCTGTTGTAAGAGTGCAGATCTTTCTAAGAGGTCCATTTGCTTATCCTAGAGATTTACTCTGTGTTTTCAGGTTGTGAGGCACTCAAATAGTCATTGTGTTATTTTCATAAATCTTTTTGCTGTATAATTAAGGTTTAGCCAAGCATGATCTATTTAATTGCTTTATCCTTTAAACAGCAATTCATGTTGATGCTATAAGTCCGTAATGAGAAAGATGCAGATTTGTTTATGTTGCAAAGGAGCTCATACAAGCAGTTCATGAAAAACATCTTTCCTGTAATGGTGCAAGAGCTAATTAGCCACTTCTCAGCGTGAAGCTTGCCGTGGTCCAGCAGCCCACCAGTCCTGCTCTGCAGAGATTTAATAGACTTGGAGTAGTAATTTGCCAGTCTCCTCTAGTCATGGTACTTTCGAGCAAGAATAAAGCAAGTCATGCTCCAGTAAAACTGCATACAGCCGTGTGTAATTTAATGCTAAAAGCTTAATTTGAAGGTGATGTGGTTTTGTAATCTACAATTTTTGGTGACAGAATTCCCAAGATCAGAATTCAAATCCATGCAGGCAACGACTGAGTGATGGCCTGGTGCCATTCCACACTCACACTTTCATCTGGCCTGTATACTGCCATGCAGTAACGATGATGAATTCATTTATATCTGGCTGCCAGAACACAGCCACAGCTCAAACTTGATGAGGTTGTAGCTCAAGCATGATGGAAACAGAAGTTACAGCTGGACCACTTTCAGCCCAAAACTGAAACAAGCATTATATATGTTTGGTTGTGTTTATTTTTGGCTCACTCCTTCACAAAAATGCACTTTACACGCCTTCCATCTTTCTCTTCTTGGAGAGGCATTAAAATAACTAAATTATTGCACTCTTTAATTTGATATGTTAATATAAAAAACAGCTATGAAGGCATATATATGGTGCTACTATATAAAAATTTTACTACGAGTTAAAAAAAACAGCACATTCAAGTTAAAAGTGTATTTGCTATTTTGTTATTGTGAAAAATTGCACCAACATAAAGATTTATTAACTATTGCACATTCCTTGACAACATCAAGTGGCTTTTACTAGGTAGTATATCAACATGTAAAAACTAAACACCAAAACACCATAAATGAATATATTTAAATAATAAAACAAAGCCTAAATAATAAATCCAGGATAAAGAATGTACAGGACTTCACATTGGAAACCCGTGGCATAACTACAGAAAAAAACTAGTTGAAACTAATAATTCTTGGCTGCGTTAATCAGATTTTTTCCAGATTGTAATAAAATTATAAAGAATTATATCAAGCATATTTACAAGTCCTGTAGCTTGTGCTTATGGGAAACCAATAAATGAAGTTTACATACATTTACATTCTGATATTTACGAGTCTTCAGAACTGACCTTTATCCAGTGTAACAAACAATGGCCTCTTTTATACAAATAAGCAGTTGATGGTTAAGGGCCTGACTTAAGGGCCCAGCAGTGGCAGGTTGATTGTGCTGGGATCCTAAGCTAACATTTTAACTACTGGGCTACCTCTCCCTCTTTTCATGTTATTACAGCACAAAGAATGGGTCCTGTTTAAGAAGTCAAAAACCCTAAAATATACAAAAAACTCTTTAGAATCTTTTTTCCCCAAGAGTTTAATCATACGAACCCTTTTAATTTGTGTCTGCTTAACAGTGAGCAACTTTACTTTTTTCTAGAAAATTTATCAGCCTGGTCTTTCTCAAAGAATATATGTGTCCTTCCCTTAGTGTGTAAACACTTGACATTTTCAGATTAAAGTTGGTGCAGGTAAAGTCTCTTAACCCAGATCTGCAGGAATTAACAGTAGTGCTATGTTTTCAACATCTCTGGACTTTACCTAACAGGTCTGTTCAACCGGGTGGAAACAATGAGCACTCAATGACATCCCTGTCAAAAAACTTTAATCTTCTTGCTGAATGTTAGTGTTCTTTGTTCTCCCTGTTCAGAGGAAGTCATGCTTGCTGAGGAGGACAAGAATGCTGAGGAGAAGTCTCCACTGGATGGTGCCTGGTACAAAAGGAAATGCAACAACCCAGGTTGGAACTGACCAGCGTTTTTCACGAGTTAAATATGTGTTGTTTCTGCAATAACTAATTTACATTATAGTACCTTTCCTATTTATTATACACTAACAAATACTTTAGAACAGTTAGATTTGTTATTGTTAAAACTATTATTTTACTCATCAACTTTTACATTCAGTTTGAAGACTCAGCTCTTGCAGAAGCAATATGACCACCTGCATTCTGTGTCTTTCTGTGCATTTTGTCTTAATCTCTTAAATCCATTTAGTTCAATGTCACGTATGTTTTGTATTTAGATTCTTACATTCAGTGTGCTGAGTTTAGATGTTCTGTCTCCTCCACTCCTTAATGATATTTCTCATTCTAGTTTTAACGTTTGTCTCGTTTTCAGTTTTAAAAAGGTCCAAGAAGAGCAAAAATGACCTCATTAATGCAGAAGAAGGGGAAGATCATTTCACAGATATCTCATCAGTCGGTAAGCATTAGGCCTAGAATTAATCGTAGAGACATCTAGAGGTGTTCATCAGGACTGGGATCCTGTAAAATCCAACCAAAAAGGTACAGGGCAGGTACAAACTATACCCCAGAGGTGAACTGGTTAGATTTTCCGCAGCAGCAGGTGGGTGTGAAATAAAAAAAAGAAAAAAAAAGTGTTATGCATCTACAAAGCAGATCCTTTTTTTTTTTTTTACAAACATGACCAAGGCCTTTAAGGCTCCTATAAGTACGGATTAAAAAGTTTGTTAATATTATACAGTTTTCCAATCTTAATAGTAATGTAATGGTAATGTATCTTATAATTTTAATTTTGGTGGACGAAGTACAAAATAAGTCTAATTACCCTGCTTTAATTCAGGAAAATTATACCTTTTAATACATATTACAGATTTTAGCTACAGAGTACAGTAAGAGTGTAGTGGAGGTGAAGAGGGTTTCTGATAGGGTGATGATCGTGAAGGTGGAAGTTGAAGGGATAATGATAAATGTCATCAGTGCCTATGCTCCACAAGTTGGCTGTGAGATGGAGGAGAAGGAAAGATTTTGGAGTGAATTAGATGAAGTGGTAGATGGTGTACCTAGGAAAGAACGATTGGTGATTGGGGCAGACTTTAATGGACATGTAGGTGAAGGGAACAGAGGTGATGAGGAGGTGATGGGTAGGTATGGTTTTAAGGAGAGGAATGTGGAAGGGCAGATGGTGGTAGATTTTGCTAAAAGGATGGAAATGGCAGTGGTGAATACGTATTTTAAGAAGAAGGAGGATCATAGGGTGACGTATAAGAGTGGAGGAAGGTGCACACAGGTGGACTATGTTCTATGCAAGAGATGCAACCTGAAGGAGATTGGAGACTGTAAGGTGTTGGCGGGGGACAGTGTAGCTAGACAGCATCGGATGGTGGTCTGTAGGATGGTTTTTGAGGTGAAGAAGAAGAGGATGAGAGTGAGGACTGAAAGAAGAATAAGATGGTGGAAACTGAAGGAGGAAGAGTGTAGTGTGAGGTTCAGGGAAGAGGTCAGACAGGGGGTGAAGAGGTGCTGGATGATTGGGCAACTACTGCAGGAGTGATGAGGGAGGCAGCTAGAAAAGTACTTGGTGTGACATCTGGAAATAGAAGGCAAGACAAGGAGACATGGTGGTGGAATGAGTAAGTGCAGGAGAGCATAAGGAGAAAGAGGTTGGCAAAACAGAAGTGGGATAGACAGAGTGATGAGAAAAGTAGGCAGGAGTACAAGGAGATGCGGCAGCAGGTAAAAAGGGTTGTGGCGAAAGCCAAGGAAAAGTCATATGAGGAGCTGTATGAGAGGTTGGACACTAAGGAAGGAGAAAAGGATTTATACCGATTGGCCAGGCAGAGGGACCGAGCTGGGAAGGATGTGCTGCAAGTTAGAGCAATAAAGGATAGAGAGGGAAAAGTGTTGACTAGTGAGGAGAGTGTGTTAAGAAGGTGGAGGGAGTATTTTGAGCAGCTGATGAATGAGGAAAATCAGAGAAAGAGAAGGTTGGATGATGTGGAGTTGGTGAAGCAGGATGTAGATAGGATTAGTAAGGAGGAAGTGAGAGCAGCGATTAAGAGGATGAAGAATGGAAAGTCGGTTGGACCAGATGACATACCGGTAGAAGCGTGGAGATGTTTAGGAGAGATGGCAGTGGAGTTTTTAACCAGATTGTTTAACAGGATTTTGGAAGGTGAGAAGATGCCTGAGGAATGGAGAAGGAGTGTGCTGGTACCGATCTTTAAGCATTAGGGAGATGTGCAGACCTGCAGTAACTACAGGGGAATTAAGTTGATCAGTCACACCATGAAGTTATGGAAAAGAGTAGTGGAAGCCAGGCTGAGAGAAGAGGTGACCATGTGTGAGCAACAGTATGGTTTCATGCCGAGGAAGAGCACCACAGACGCATTATTTGCTTTGAGGATGTTGATGGAGAAGTATAGAGAAGGACAGAAGGAATTGCATTGTGTATTTGTGGATTTAGAGAAAGCTTACGACAGAGTGCCAAGAGAGGAGTTGTGGTATTGTATGAGGAAGTCAGGTGTGTCAGAGAAGTATGTGAGGGTGGTGCAGGACATGTATGAGGACAGTGTGACGGCAGTGAAGTGTGCAGTAGGTACAACAGACTGGTTCAGGGTGAAGGTTGGACTGCATCAAGGAGCCCTGAGCCCGTTCCTGTTTGCAGTGGTGATGGACAGGTTGACGGACGAGGTCAGACAGGAGTCTCCCTGGACTATGATGTTTGCAGATGATATTGTGATTTGTGGTGAGAGTAGGGAGCAGGTTGAGAAGAGCCTGGAGAGGTGGAGATATGCGCTGGAGAGAAGGGGAATGAAATTCAGTAGGAGTAAGACAGAGTACATGTGTGTGAATGCGGTTGCAGGGAAAAGAGGTGGAGAAGGTGGAGGAGTTCAGGTACCTGGGGTCAACAGTGCAAAGTAATGGAGAGTGTGTTAGGGAAGTAAAGAAAAGAGTGCAGGCAGGGTGGAGTGGGTGGAGAAGAGTAACAGGAGTGATTTGTGATAGTAGGGTATCTGCAAGAATGAAAGGGAAAGTTTATAGGACTGTGGTGAGACCTGCGATGTTGTATGGATTAGAGACAGTGGCATTGGGTAAAAGACAGGAGGTGGAGCTGGAGGTAGCAAGAAACGAGGATGGACAAGATTAGAAATTAGTTTATTAGAGGGACAGCGCATGTAGGATGTTTTGGTGACAAGGTGAGGGAGGCGAGATTGAGATGGTTTGGACATGTGCAGAGGAGGGACATGAATTATATTGGTAGGAGAATGCTGAGGATGGAGCCACCAGGTAGGAGGAAAAGAGGAAGGCCAAGGAGGAGGTTCATGGATGTGGTGAGGGAAGACATGCAGGTAGTTGGTGTGAAAGAGGCAGATGTAGAGGACAGGGTGGTATGGAGACGGATGATCCGCTGTGGCGACCCCTAATGGGAGCAGCCGAAAGAAGAAGAAGAAGACAGATTTTAGCTACAGTAGCTCATCTGTTGGATTTGATCTATATGCATAAATGAGCCTTGGCCGAACATGACCCTGTCGCCAGTTCACCACTGTTCCTTCCTTGGACCACATTTGATAGACACTGACCACTGCAGACTGGAAGCTTCGGGAACAAGCAGGGCAACAGGGCAATATTACAAAAAAAAAGATTTTTTTATGTTTAGAAATCCAGAGAAGACAATGGCTTGAAGAAAAAAATTATCTAGAGAATACATGATAAAGAAACCTTGAGCGATAGTTAAAAGTGGAACCCATCATGTTCTATTTAAAGTCTGATAGTGGGATTATAAATAATTCCAGTTCAGTCACATAAGGAACAGAAAGAGTGCAAAATGTAGTATTAATCTCATACTTTAGTCAATCTTTGCATCAGTGATTTAGCATTTTTTTTGCATTTGATTATCTTTTAGTGTGTGGGCGAATAGAAAGCAAGCATGAGGTGGTGGAAAAGTGTGTGTAGGTGGGTAGATCGAGGGGCAGGTCCAGCCTTAGAGGCTTCTCCTGTGTCAGATTTCCAGATTAAAATAGCCCTTGAAATGATTATTCCTCGTCTCTCACAGGGCAAATTATAAGATGCTAATGGGCCAATATTTCACTTCTGTCTCTTTTTCACACCCGGCCTTGACATTTTAGTTTAATTTGAGTTGCTAAGGGTTTAATATAGCACTGAGGTCTGGAAGGCAGACACAGAGTCGGGACAAGAGCTCCGCCGCACCCATGCTGCTTCATCAGCCAGCATTTATAAAGCATTTATTAGTGTTGCATCTTTGTAACTCAATTTCTCAAATTTGTGTCACATTTTGGGAAATTTGCAGGGTTTTCTATTACTGTGTATTCAGAAGCTGATTTGTAACACTGGCCAGTTTATAAGTGCTATATAAATAACATTTTATTGAATTGTTATTGCACCATAAAATATAAGTGCCAATTATGTTGAGTATGTATATTGGTTTAGTACATGTGGCTGGAGCATTTCTAGAGTTGTGGCACATGTAGAATCTGGAATTCGTGTTCCCTTCTGTGCTTTAAATTAGGTACGAATACATCATAGACATTTTGACATTATTTGTCTTAATGGACCACCATGAAATGGGCCACAGCCTCTTTTACTGTTACTTCTTTCACATGTTTCAGATCCTTCGCTATCATTCTTGAAGTGATAGCAGTTTAGTCGCTTTGTGTAACTGTTCCCTCCTCTCTCCATCCTCAGCACCCCAGGGCTCCCCGTTTGCTCGGGCCAGCGTGAAGAGCAGCAAGAATGAGAGCTCCTCGTATTTGCGCAGGAAAGAAAAGCGAGTGCGCTTCTTCATCCGGCGCATGGTGAAGTCTCAAGGCTTCTACTGGACTGTGCTGTGTTTGGTGGGCCTGAACACACTGTGTGTGGCTATAGTGCACTACGACCAGCCTGAGTGGCTCACTTATGCTCTCTGTAAGTTGACATTGACTTCAATACACCAGTCCAGTTTTTCGGAATGCATTTGTGTTAATACTCCTATACACACCTTTACTTCTTATATCCTGTGGATAGAAAAAGAATGCATTATCCTGAAAAATGCATAATGTTCTTTCTGAAAAACAAGTTGTTTTTTATTTTGTCTACACAAAATAGAATTCCAGTTAAAAATGCATTGTGGGTGTATCCTGGATGGAACAAGACAGACACTGATACTGTACATAAGCCAAAATCAACAGAAAAATAGTTTGAAAAGAAGTTTTGTCATGACCCGCTCAATCTCCAGACCTGCTCTGAAGAAGGCGGTATGTGAAATCTGGCAGCGTTAGAACAGATATGTCAGGAAAGATGTGGGGGTTGGTGGACTCTGCCGAGCTGGTCTCAACTGAGAAGATCCAAAAGCAAAGGCAGAAGATGGGCAAGATTTTTGAGTATATTTATAACATATATGAAAAGAGAGGTACATTTGAGCTAATATCTCTTGGATTTTCTGTATTAACTTCTTAACATGCAGTACCTGACACAATTTTTATGTGATTATGAAGAAAACAATCTGCCTTGAGAGACATGGCAAAAAAATATCGCCTGGAGTTTGTGAGTTTGAATCTGGATGTTGGTTGGTGAACTCTGCAGAGTTGATCTCAACTGTGAGACAGGGAGGTGGAATCCTGTTTTTTTATTAATCAGTGACACTCAGCATGCAAGTTCCCTGGTGGTCTAGTGTTTAGGATGCTGCGCTATCACCGCTGCGGCCCGGGTTCAATCCCCGGTAAGGGAACCAACCCCAGCCATTAAGGTTGCACAAGCCTTAGTGCTGGTCCCAAGCTCGGATAAATGGGGAAGGTTGCGTTAGGAAAGGCATCCAGCGTAAAACGTGCCAAATCAAACATGCGGATGATCCGCTGTGGCGCCCCCTAATGGGAGAAGCCGAAAGAAAGTTAGTGACACTCAGCATGCAGAAGTGTTCAGAAAGCGCTGTCTTCCAAATGTATTATGCTATCCTGCATTGCTTTAAAAGATGAGGAGGATAATTGAAAGATTATAATTTAAAATAAAACTTACTACAACCTGAACTTTAAAAAAAATTGGGATGGTTTTTAAAATCTAATTAAAAAACGGAATGCAATGATTTGCAAAACTCATTAAATCTCATTTTATTCACAATAGAACATAGAAAACATAGCAAAATGTTTAAATTGAGGAAATTATAATTATAATAATTATTATTATTATTATTATTGTTATTGGGAAAAAATAAGTTAATTTTGAATTTGATGACTGCAACAAGTCTCAAAAAAGTTTAGATGGGGCAACAAAAGGCTGGTGAAGTGAGTGTTACTGCAAAGTCTTATAGAAAGTACTTTAAAAAAGTTACTGTAAATCTTTTAGAAAGAGTCTTTCAAAGGCTATCCCCTATCTGGAAACATACTGAAAATTTATTGATATTGTAATGAAATCACTGCATGGGCTAAGAAACATTTGCAGAAATCATTGTATGTGACCACACTTCGGCATATCATAAGCGAATGCAAGTTGAAGCTCTATTATGCAAAGAATAAGCCATATGTGAAGATGATACTGTGCAGAAATGCCACAGTCGTTTCTGAGCAAAGCTTATTTAAAAGTAACAGAGGCAAAATGGAAAACAGTTCTGTGGTCAGTCGAATCATATTTTGAAATTGTTTTTGGAAACCAAAATGAAATTCAATTTTGCATAATTTTTCTCATGAAGTGTTTTAAGTTACATTTTAAATGTATGAAATGATCCATTCATTATTACAGATCTGGCAGAGTTTGTATTCTTGGGCCTGTTCTTGATTGAGATGAGTCTGAAGATGTACGGCCTCGGCCCCCGGAGCTACTTCCACTCTTCCTTCAACTGTTTCGACTTTGGCGTGAGTGTCTTTTTGCTGCAAACGACTGTGATGAATTGCCTCTGAAATACCATACACTGCTATTACTGCCTTGAGTAGTGATAAAGCACCATGCAGTATATTTCAGGCATGTGTTTGGGGAATTACTGTTGCCCTGGAATAAGAAATAGGAAAGGGCACAAATCTTGTGAGTGTATTAGGATGTTTGTCCATTCTGTCTCTGTTATGTCCAGGTGATTGTAGGGAGTATTTTCGAGGTGATATGGGCGGCTGTTAAACCGGGGGCGTCTTTTGGCATCAGCGTGTTACGAGCTCTGCGGCTGCTGAGGATCTTCAAGGTTACAAAGTGAGAAAAGAGAAATATCCCTGATGTTGTTATCGTATTTCAAAGTGGATGTCCATTTCCGAAGCGCTGCCTCCATATTATAATCTGCTGTAGATTTATTGTCTTTTCTGAGACTCCTTCTCAGACGTATTCCCTTTCGGAAACAAAGTTATTTCGGATGCATGCTAGCTGTATTGATTCCCTGAAAGCTTTTTGGGTGTGATGTATTTGTCTTTTTGTGTGTGTTTGTGTGTATGTGTGTGTGTGTGTGTTCGATCAGGTATTGGAACTCTTTGAGGAATCTGGTGGTGTCTCTGCTGAACTCAATGAAGTCTATTATCAGCCTGTTGTTCCTCCTGTTTCTCTTCATTGTGGTGTTTGCTCTGCTCGGAATGCAGCTTTTTGGGGGACAGTGAGTATTCACACTCCTTCTGTCATCTTTCTTTAATGTGGAAATGTGTTTGTTTGTTTGTTCGTCCGTTCATTCTTTCGTTCATTCTTTCATTCATTCATTCATTTATTCATTTATTCATTCATTCATTCATTCATTCATTCATTCATTCATTCATTTGTTCTTTTAGTGATCTTTCCTGGTCAGAATCACTACTACTACAACTACACACTTCAACTACAACTATGCTCATAATAATAATAATAATAATAATAATAATAATAATAATAATAATAATAATAATAATAATAATAGTTTATTCAGTTTAAATTTGTAATTAAATAGCATAATAATAATGTATAAGAATAAATCCAATTAGAAATTCACTACAATTCCACACTCATGATCATTTATCTTAACATTATTCTAACAATTAATTACCTAAGAAAGAAAACAATTTGACTCCTAAACTTTGTCTTTTATGTTTTGTCCATTTCTGTAGATTTTATAGTATTTAATACAGTCACAGACACCTTAAAATACATCTTCTTCATTTTACTAAATAGTATCTACATAACATGATCTAGACATTAAGAAATATTAACAAAGATAATATTTTCTCTTGTCGTTTTTCAAAAACAATATCTTGTAAATTTAGATCTGGGTTTTGTCTATGTTTGTATTTGTGTGTGGGGAGGGAATAACAGTGGATTCCATTGGGATGACAAAAAAAATAGCCAAGGTCTTCATTTCTGTCTACAATGAATTATTGATAGAGCTGTGTAACAGAGGAACCGCTCGTGTGCACTTTTGCCGCGAGGTAAAAACGTGTAAACATCGAGTGACACGATCCGCCACAGTGATCAGCGACTTGCATAAACAAATAGTTTCCACAAATGTTATTGTGTTTTTGTATTCTAAATAGAATAAAATTGATAAACTCAGTGGCAGAGTTCATCCATGCACACATTTATGTATGATGGGTCAGGCATGTAGAGCAGCAGATGAAGCAGATCATAAAAATGCCAGCGTTGATAAGCTTTTCTAATACACAAGAGTTCCCTAAACCCTCTTACAGTCCAGTAGGTTTTTTTTAGGGATTTTTATTATAGTTATTTTGAGAATAGAATCATATTTCATTCTCATTAATCTACACTCAGTACCCCATAATGACAAAGTGAAAAATTCTAAAAATGTCTGTAAATCTTTAAAAAATATATTAAAATGAAATATTAAAGGAATGAATATCACATCAGTATTAAGACCTTTTAATCACTACTTAGTTGAAGCACATTTGGCAGCAATTCATACATTTATCATTGTCTAAATAGGTTTCAGACATATTCATCTAACATCTTTAATCGCTATTTTGTATTATGCTGTTTGGTAAGAGGGCAATAACAGTAATTCAGCTGTAATAAAGAATAACAACTCAAAACTTAAACAAAACAAGAAACTGTTCTGACTTCCAGTACACCCCAGAGAAAAGTGATATAATGGTAAGAAATACATAAATACAAATGAATGAACTGGTCGCATACTATAGTCAGCATCATTCTTTTTTCAGGGCTTTGTGAAGGGAACCAGTATGATTATGCATATTCATTTATATGCGTGTGTTTTTTATAGTTCTTTGCATCATTTATAAAGGTAAAGGTGCAGAGATGATCCTTTATTATTATACTAATATCTAAGCTATTAAATCATGTAGGATCTTTAAATCATTATTATTAAGAGTAATGATAAGTGCAGTGTACTGTAAAAGAAGGAGGACTTACTGGTTCCTGGTTTGAGTAACTTAAATGAGAGACTTTTTAAATAACATTTCTGGGTCTCAAGTGTATTTTACACAGTATGCACCTATATTGCTTATCCTACCACTACATCTTTCTATATGTAACCTAAAAGAACTTGTTTTTCTCTGTACTTTAGGTTTAATTTTGAAGACGAGACCCCAACAACGAACTTTGACACCTTCCCAGCAGCAATCCTGACAGTCTTCCAGGTAAAAGCCGAATCCATGTTTTCAATGATTTGTTTTGTTAGTGGATTGTAAGGTCACATCAGAGACGTGATTTGTGTTGTAGATTCTGACAGGAGAGGACTGGAATGCAGTGATGTATCATGGGATTGAATCTCAAGGAGGAGTGGGCAGTGGCATGTTCTCCTCTGTTTACTTCATCGTCCTCACACTTTTTGGAAACTGTATCCTTATGTATCAGCTGGAAAAGAAGCACCGTGTAACATGGTGAAATTATGAAACTGCGTGGTGTCAGTGCTTCATGTGTGTTTAATTTCCTTAACTCACATCTGACTTCAGACACACTTCTTAACGTCTTCCTGGCTATCGCTGTCGACAACCTTGCCAACGCACAGGAACTCACTAAGGTAGTGCTTTCATTTATACACACACACACACACACACACACACACACACACACACACACACACACACACACACACACACACACACACACACACACACATTTCTCCATGTGCATCTAATGCTTTCAGAGTTAAATAACATTTTTCAGGGTTAGATCCAATCTTCATACCGTGCCATACCTGGCAGCCCTTTATTGGCTCCATAGCCCTGTCCATGTCAGCTGTTTATCGTTGACTGATGCTCATCTCACTCAGTAACTCACACTAATGGAGTGCTACGTTTCGGTCAGGATTTATGGCTTTACATTAATACTGAAACTAGAGTACATGGAAGGTGCATGTATAGTATCTGTCCCTTGGGACATTACAGGATTTGATTTGTTGAGTCCTAAATGTGGGTCATACGTTAAGTCATTAAACCCTCATTTATCACAGGATGAAGAAGAACAGGAGGAGGCCATCAGTAAAAAGTTGGCCCTCCAGAAAGCTAAAGAGGTGAAGGAAGTCAGCCCCATGTCAGCTGCTAGCATCTCTCTCGCAGCGTAAGTAATAATCCCACCGCTGCTGCAATACACCAGTGAGAAAACTCTGAAAACTTCTTGTCTGTACAGTATATGTTGTAATCTACTGTATGTGTCTTAAATTCATTAGTGTCTGGACTGTTTAAATGTCTGTGTCTGTGTATGTGTAACTTCATCAAATCTACAGTTTATGTGTGTGTGTGAATGTTATTTTCATGGAAGTTCTGTCCTCAGTATACCCCTAGGCCTGAGAATTTGATATGCTTGTTTAGCCATGATGCATAAACAGCATATTATGAAGCACAATAGGCTTGTAAAGGACATTCAAGTATTCATTTCCAGTAGTTCTTACTAATACTATCTCTTAACGCATCGATTATAAATTACTGACTGAGGATATTTAGTACACAAATAAAATACATTTCACTGCACATTTTTATAGCAAAATAGAATAATGTTGCTCTAATGGGCTTTAAGGTTAAAGAAGAAAAATTTTTAAACATTAACTGCCATGTCATTATGGTCAGTTTGTTTTTCTTAACCAGTATTCATTCCAACCTAGTAGTGCTTTTTTTTTTTTTTTTTTCCGTTTGTTTAAGGATTATAATAACATTTACATTTTGAATGTTCTTTGCTTGAGTTGGTATCAGTTTACAGGCGTGGACAAATCATTCATTCATTTCATAGCCCTCCAGGCAAATAAAAGCTCCGGTCTGCTACCAGGCTTGTAAACATGGTTACCTGGAAACATAAGTGACTAGGGTCAAAAGTGGTGAATAAATGTAAATGATAACAAATAGAGCGCTAGCTAGGTTGTTATGTGATTTAATACACAATAAGGTTTGTAATCATGTATGTGCTCTTGACCAAATGTCAGTAAGTGGTATGTAAATGTAACAGCTATGAGATTGGATTAATGGCATTTGGCAGACGCCCTTATCCAAAACATTTTACTATTGTCTCATTTATACAACTGAGGAATTAAGGGCCTTGTTCAAGTGTTTAGCATTGGTAGCGTGGTGGTGCTGGGCTTTGTGCTCACAACCTTCTGATTCAAAGTACAATGTATTTATTCTAGCAGGAGAGTAATTATATATATGATATCTTAACACAGAATTGAATTTTGCTTGGTTTTCATATACAATATATAGACAAAAGTTCATGGATACCTGATCATAATATTTGTATGTGCTTTCTGAACATTTCCTTTTATATTTAGTCCCCATTTGCTGTTATAATAACCTCCATTTTTTAGGGAAAATATTGTACCACTGTGGTTATGGACATTTGTGCTCATTCAGCCACAAGGGTTTTAGTAGAGTCAGGTACTGATGTATGTTAGGAGGCCTGGGGTGCAGTCAATGTTCCAGTTTATCTCAAAGGTGTTCGATTGGATTAAAGCAGACCTCTATAGAAGACCATTTAAAATCTTCAAGTCAAACCCTTGCAAACCATATCCTCATCGAGCTGTATTTGTTTACAGGGACATGGTCAAGCTGAAAAAGATTTGAGTCTTCTAGTTAAAGCCATTATGGTCGTTATAGTGTAGTCGAAATTTAGCATTATCCAACAACGTCTTATTCAGTTGTGTATGGAACTTTGTGGCAACAATCTGGGGATGAACCACATTTAGCTGGAAAAGGCAGGTGCTTCAATGCATCCATGTCTGTCATCCATACATCAGATAATCTGTAAAAGCCATTCTATCAACAGCCAGATCACACAATGGTGAATGTAAATAGAGGAGCAGGTGTAGGGATTTTGGCATGTGTTACTGGTGAGACAGGTGTGTCACATACTAAATGATACATGCTAAATGAAAAACTTGTTTTGTGAAAGTCAGTAAGGGGTAGTGCTTTCTTTTCTTGTTGTGGTTATTGAACCTGAGTTGACCAGGGAACTATGATAAAAAAAAAAAAATAATAATAATAAAAAAAATATATTGTGCCTATACACAAACTTTGTTTGACCTGGACACCTGGGCTACTGATTTGTCCACCCCTGAATTTAATTTATTTTCTGAATTATCTAAAATCTGTATTTACAAGACATTTTTCCTTCTCCAATAAATGCCTTTAAAAGTATGAAAACCCTTTCATGTATAGTATCAGTATCCAGACTTCTGGATAATCAATCATTTTGTAAAATATGTGAAATCTCTCTTAGCAGTATCAAATAAATGATTATCCGATATTTTTTTTATTTATTTGTCTTTTTAGCTTCTATATCATGTATATGATATACAAATTCTAACGAATGCTATACAGTAGCTTATTCTAACTTACTATCAGCTATATCATGCATTCACAACTACTTATATTCCAGAACTTTATAATATTACTATATTTCATAATTAATTGTGAACAATTTGTTGTCATAAAGACATTTAGGAATTTGTTTTTATATCAGGAGGAATGTTTGAATTCTTTTGAAGAATTGTATAATTACACCATTTGTGATTTTATTATTTTTTTTTTATAAGTGATAATTAGAAGTTCGAAGTTCATATGCTGTACAAGTTTATGTAAAGAACCTGGATCATGTTTTTAAATATTTGCATGAAAGGGTTAATTTGAATTGGCCTGAAGGATAAATGTGTTGCTAAATCGTATGTTATTTTTCTCATTCAGTTGAAATGTCTATCATGTTTCAGTTGAGATTGAGTTGACTTTTGTGGCGTAGGGCCAGAGTCTGTGACCGACATCTCCACTGGCTCAGGCCCTGCTCCGCTCTTTCTTTCCCGTCCGATCTTTTTTCCCTTCTGTTCTTTCTTTGATTTTTGTGCCGTTTTATAAGGCTCAATGGAGGGGCGCTGTCGCACGGCTCCTCCAACTCCAGCTCTGATTCCCCGTGAGTTTCTTTACTCTCTACTTACCTTGTACTCCTGCATTTTTCATCCTATTTCTTTGTTTTGTTTTTACACTCAATCTCTGTCTAAAGACCATCTTTCCATCTTCACTCACTTTAAATGTGCATTGATCAGAGCTGTGAATGTGCTGCATCTCCTGTAATAAGTCTACGCTCTTATACTTGTCCATATATGATACTTTGATACAGCATAGGTTTACAGGCTTTATCTGCTCTCTTCTATGTAGCTCAGTATTGTACATATCCTTGTATTTTAGTTAGATATGAATAGGTTCGAAAATACCACTGTGACAGCACATTTTTTGTGTCCGGCCTCCACTATGCACATCCATACAAGCACATTGATTTCATACTGTTTTTGACCATGGCATGTCAAAATAGGAAAAATTTTTGGTTTAGACCTAATCTTATTAGCAATACTGCAGCATTTACTCTTAGACATACATTAAATTCTAGGAGAGTGGGTTTTTACTGGGATGGAACTTATCTCTGTTTTAACAGAGATAAACTGTTTTAAAATGTGTGTTCATTGTTAGCTGTTAGCGTAGCAGTGTCATTGGCAGTCGGTCCTCTATTTTCTGAGCCAGCTGTGTGTATGTGAACAAGTGTTACTACCACAAGTGCTGTCACTGGTGTCGAGTGAGTCAGCACTTCTGCCCACTAAAGCCTGGAACGCCTGCCATCTGCGGGCACACACTCACACACATACACACACATGCACATACAGTGAGCTGTTCAGCTATGCAAGACTAGATATATTCACAGCAGAACTTTAAAAATCATTCAAACTTCATAGAAAAAAACTTTTCTGTGCCTTTAATTCGAATTCAATCTCTCTATCGCTCTCTCTTTTCCACTTCCAAGGAGTGAATTTATTTATTTATTTATTTTTTATGAAGAAGCAAGACATTTGTTACTAGTGCCTACATGTACTTCTATGTTATTTTATTTCTATTATGATTTATATATTTATTTTTTTATACCTGTATTATTGGTTCATGCTTTTTCTGTGTCTATTTGTTTACCTCTTTGTCTGTATTTTCCCTGTCAGATGTTTTCTAACCTTTTGCATGTAGCACTACGGGAATTCCGTGTGTGTGTGTGTGTGTGTGTGTGTGTGTGTGTGTGTGTGTGTGTGTCTGTGTGTCTGTGTGTTTGTTTGTATTTGACTGTATGTTCGTGTGTTTTAGGAATTATGTCTGCTCCCCTGCCCATCACTACTTGAGGTAATGGTTCTATGAAGGACACTGCTGAGACATACTCACCCCTGTATTGTATATGTATTTAAGTCATATGTACCAGCATTGCACTCATCATTGTGGTTGGTGTGTATACATGTGTAAGACTGGACATGTGACAGTATTTTCCCATCCTTCATTTCCTGCATCTGGGGTAAACATTTTCTCTTCAATTAACCACAAGAACAAATTAATGCTCATGGGTTTTGCTTTTTATTTCTTTTTATTTGTTTTTATTGGCGTTATTGGAAAAACGAAGATTTTCATAACTCTCTTTATTGCAGTTTAAAATAAATAAAAACAACTAATGTGTGAATTTACAGAAGCTTTAGACACTGAGGTTAAGATGCTTTTTTAGTAGCGAGGCTTCGTAGTGAACTGCAATTATAGTTTATTATACAGCGCCTCTTTATAGCCGAGCAGAAGTCAAAGTAACTGTTAGAAAACATGATTATTAATAATAAAAAAAAAAATACTGCACATAAATTCACATGTCTCTGGTTCTCTCAGTTGCCCTGACAGTCCTATATTAGTAATTTTTATTCGGTGCTGTGTTAGGGGAGGTCAGGGTGTGTACACCGTTCAGCTCATATATATATATAATTTTTTTTGCATAAAAAAAAGTCCAACTGACCACTGACAGGCAGGAGAAAGCCAGTGAGAGAGAGAGTATAAACAAACTCGAGTGTGAAATTTAAAGAATTTCTTTTTGGTCTTTGTTGGGGCTGGTTATTTTGTGCCTAAAATAATTGACAGGCTGAAGAAAGAAAATGCACAGATTAAGTAATAATGGACAAAGAGAATGCATTTTTTGTTTAAATGTACACAAAGCAGAAGTATGTAGACATTGTGGTTTTATCCTTCACACTGTATTTCAGAAAGACAAGGTTAGTGGGCCTCACAGATGTGTGAATGTGTCTGCTGGAGCTGTCATGAACGACAACCCACATGTCACGAATGAAATCTTAAACCCTGCAGCTTAAGGTGTAGTTATTTGTTAAAATGAAAACATGTAGATATTTTGGGTTTTTGTGCCCCTTATCTTCTAAGGTCTTGTGTATTCAGTAAACCTGTTGCCTGTTGCAATATTATAATATTAAAATACTGTTTATATATGACTTATTTACTCATATACAATACTTTCAGTCTCCTGTCCTGAAACCAGTGAGCCTGCACTAAGTTGAACCTGGATTAGATTTGTAAAAAGGAGGAGCTTGCATGCACTCTCACTCTCTTTCTTTCCAACAGAAGAGTATTCCTAATTATGATTATGCCTGAGTTTCGGTTAACAGCTAAATAATGTGAAAACGATGCCATACTAAGTGTAAGGCAAAATAATTTACATATATCACACTTCAGAAATTAGGCTCTGATTTAAATTAGAAGCAAAGAAAACATTTTAAACTTATATTATTCCAAAAGGGGCTAATGTTAGCTATTTATAGACCAGACACTGATAGAAAATAGCAAGATCTTCAGTGTTCCACTTGTATGAGCAGCATCATTTAGAATAGCCTGTATTTGTACATTATACATTAAAGCACAGTAAAATTCTTTCTTCGCATATCCCAGCCATGATACGGATACTTCAGGGTATCATGGCTGACCCTGTGCTCTGACCCTAGCTTCCAAACACGCTGGGATATGCGAAGAAAGAATGAGATGAGATGAGATAAGATGAGATGAGATGAGATGAGATGAGATGAGATGCCAACCATGAGATGATCATGAGATGATTGAGATACCAACCAACGGTTAGTGTGCAGTTTCTCATTGTTCTGTTGAGATTAGTGATTTAGATCCATATAAATGTCAGTGAGATCAGAGAGAAGGGTTTAAAAGTGTTCAAGTCCCTATTAGAGAAAACCTCTGTGAGAACCCCTGCATGTCCCAATCATAATCAATCCAGCAGTTGAAGAAACTCGAGTTCGAAGATGAATATTTATGATACTCTCAGAGTTTTATCTGACCAGGCTTAATCTTTTGTAGCCACCCTTAAACTTTCCTGATCTTTGGGTATCTTATATCTGTGTTCGGGATGCATGGTGACAATTTGGTTAAATATAATCCACAGGCATTATAGGAAAGACAGCATGTTTATTGTTATTTGACATCCATAAAGACCCTCTTTTTTTAGTATAATACCATAATTTTGATATGAAATTTTCCATCTGAAATTTTGTGCAGAAAAATCTTTGCAGCAGTAAACAATTGGTCATTATTCCTTAAAAGGTGGTCTTTACATGGATGGACAAAGTTCATTTCTGGTCCCATTTCTTTGTTTCCTAAAAACCTTATATTATAAAATAACCTTTTTTTTCTGTTTTTATTTTCTTTCTTTGTCAGTCAAGAGCAGCGTCGCTCACTGAAGATGATGTCAGTTTGGGAGCAACGGACCACACAGATCCGTAAGCACATGCGAGCCAGCAGTGAGGCCTTGTACCACGAGGAACTAAACCCTCGCCTGACCTCCACCCAGCACTTACGGCCCGATGTCACCACCCACCTGGATCGGCCACTGGTGGTGGAGCCACGATGTGACTGGGACAAACCCAAAGACTTGAGAGTTGAAGCAGGCACCCCTGAGGACCCCAACCCACAGGTACATGCTGACCCTCTTGCTATGGAGCCTCCTCAGTCCCAGCCCCCGCGTAAACACCACCATCGAAAACGTGAGCGAGCAGCCAATGAAGCCCAAGAAAACGGTGAAACTGGAGCCTCGTGCCACCATGTGCACCACAGCCGCAACAAGGAGACTGAGGGCACGCGGACCAAAGATGGCAAGAGTGAGCGCAGCCACAGCCATGATGCTAGAGGAGAACACAGACACCACCGTTCACATAGGGCAGGACGTGAGGGAAATGGTGGTGTCGGTGCCAAGAACGAGAGGCGCCCCCATCACAGAGAAGGCTCACGTTCAGGCAGAGGGGATGGAGAGAGGAGCTCACGAGGTGAGGAAGGGGGCAACGGGGGCAGAAGGAGACACAGACAAAGAGCTGGCAAGGTGCAGTCTACACAAGAGGTTGGGGAGCAGAGAGAGAATGAAGAGCAAGAAGAGGGCAACCCTCTAGAACACAGGTAATGCACTGCAATTACTCAATCATGATTATTTTTATAGTGCAGAAATATGTATATTCTTCTTGCTAATAGCGTATCTGCTACAGATGCTAACTAGCAATAGGACCAGCTAGTTTCTCAGTTTTTTCTTTGATTCTAAGACATCATAAGATCTCCAAATAGTTAGCAAATACAGTTTTTTATTCGTTGATTAACCTAAGCAAATAGATAAGAGCCTTCCACTGAATAATTACTGCAGTGTTACAGTAGTATCACTGATGGCAACAAGTTATTTAACCATATCTGATGCAGTGAGTAGCTTCTAATTTCCTAGACATATCCTGTGGTCATGGAAAATATGAGAGATGCACCAATCATGACTATTGCCTACCTTATAAGCCTGTGGAGGCAGTGTTGTGATCTGGGACTGCTTCTGTTTGTCAGGTATACTATAGGTTCAGCAAAAAAAGACTACCTTAATTTCTTGAATGACCAGGTTTTCCAAATTTTTTTCTTCCCTGATGGCAGTGCCAGGATTCATTGGGCTCAAATTGTGAAAGAGTGGTTCAAGAAACATTAATTTCATACATGATTGACTGAGGTCAGACTTTAACTGATTTGAGAATCTTTGGGATGTGCTGGAGAATACTTTACACAGCGGTCCGACTTCCCCATCATCTTTACAAGATCCTGTTTAATGCAACTGTGGATCAAAATAAATACTGCAACATTGCATAAGCTTATCAAAACAATGCCACAGCAAATGCATGCTATCAAAGCAAAATATGGTCCAGACAAATATTAGTGGTTTTCTTTTTTTTTTTTTTTTTTTTTTGTTAGCTGGCTAACTAAATTTATCAGGGAAGATTCTAAATGTTTATGAATATGATTTAATCCTCTCATAAATCATGTCAGTTTTGTTTATGTTAGCATGCAGGCTGTGTTAGCAAAGCATTTATAAAATCCTGTAAGTTCAGCTATTATTAACAAGCAAAGTTGTTTAGCAGTGTTGATTCCAAACATCTTTAAAAATTATTTAAAGGTACCTTTAAAATATTTTAGAAACCCTTTGAAATCTTTGCTTATAATACTGTCAGGTTTTCTTATATAAGCTAGCTGGCTAGTAAGTTATTCAGGAATTGAGTTGTACAAACTGAGGCTTCTCACTTTTCTGCTTTAGACAAGCTGAAATGGGTGGAGATATGCTGCCTGCGACTTCTCATCAGCTTGCGCTGGGGAATCAGTGGGGTTTTGAGAAACCAGAAGACTCGGATAACCAGCGAAATGTCAGCCGCACAGGAGGGCTGGGGGTCCGCATCCCTGTCACCATCACGTCTCCACCTGGAGAAACCACTCTCATAGCCAGTATGCAATTAATATGTAATGCTACAAAATGATAGCAACACTAATTTGACATGACAAAAAAATGAATGCATCATTGTGTAACAAATCGCTATCTCTAAAAAATTGCTCTATCTATGTACTGAAGTGAACAGTATAGACAGTGAGACAGTGCCCATGACTGAGAAGAACCTGGAGGAGGTGAAGCAGAGTGGTCCACGTCCTATCCTTCCATATAGCTCCATGTTTATCTTCAGCCCGACTAACCCGTGAGTGTGTGTTTGTATATGTTTGGGTTTTTGTGTGTTTGCATTTAAGGCACTTTTTTGGAAAATCTCTGAAGAAAATCTGTGTTTTGGCCCCAAGCTACTTGCTCTGCTACCTACAGTGTTCATTAAAGCTGCACAATGGTGTTCCCATCTGTGCTCCAGTTTATGAATATGCATGTATATGAATCTCCTCTTTATCTTTTGCATGCAGGGTGAGGCGGTTGTGCCACTACATTGTCAGCCTTCGATACTTTGAGATGTGCATCCTGATGGTTATAGCCATGAGCAGCATTGCACTGGCTGCAGAAGACCCGGTTAATGCCAACGCTCTGCGCAACTACGTGAGTGTGTTTCATTCAAAACCTAAATCAGTCTAATTATATGCAGTTTCACCTCAGTGCATTTCCATTGTTTTAATATGCTGCATCTCAGAATAGAACTTCAACATTACCTTTTGTTTTGAAAGGTGCTGAAGTATTTGGACTACGTCTTCACCGGAGTGTTCACATTTGAGATGGTAATTAAGGTGAGCACAAACTTCCTTCTTTAGACACTAAAAGGCAAGCAGCTCTTAGCTCAGATCTCATCGTGCTGTGTTTTTATTAATGCTTACTTGACACTGATGTGACTATGAGATGTCACTTTACCCTTAGCAAGTTTTGTTAATTTTTTTTACTTTGCCATCTGTCTCTAACATCCGGATTTAAGAATTAATTAGCATAATAGCCTAAAGGTGCGATCTAATAAAGGTGACAGTGATTCACGTACAACCATGTACACCAAAATGTAGAATGTTTCCACCTTTACATGCTTTTACTTCATTCTCTGCTCCTTTTTTTTTTTTTGTAAGATGGTAGATTTGGGCTTGCTACTGCATCCAGGCTCCTACTTTAGAGACTTGTGGAATATCCTGGATTTCATTGTGGTCAGCGGAGCCCTGGTGGCATTCGCATTCACGTAAGTTATATACTTTGTAAGTTACATATTTTGTATAAAAATGTCAGTAACCTTAGTTAAAACCTCAGCATTATTGCGATTGATTGCACTCTTCCCTTAAGGGGTAATGACAATTTCATATACAAACACTGAGTAGTCTCATTTAACCTCTTAATGTGTGTGTTGATTAGTGTACAAATGATAGAAATATTTCATTTATAAAGGTTAATAGTTTGAACTTAATAATTGTTTTGCGAAAACAATCTTATTCTTAGGATTTTTGGACAGGAAGCTCAAATTGTGACTTGTCTACATTGATTGCATTTAGCTTATGGTTTTAAACTACAGTTATATGCGTTCTGAACTTCATCTGAACATACCCTGTATATATTAAGATGGTCTCAAACTTTTAATATCTTACATATTGATTAATTGTTTAGAAATGATGGTAGCCCCGTTTCTGCCACACAAAAAAGTTTGCCTGATTGACTTTTTTCTTGCAATTCTGTAACCAATCGGGCATATTCACTCCCTTTGTAGTGCCAGAAAGCTTTACAAATTGAAAATAAAATAGGCTACAATCAGTACATCTATCAATGGAACAACAGATAAAGTTATAGAGGACCCAATCATGTATCTCCCAATCATCTTGTATTCTTAGCTACTGTCTTCTGTGTACGTGTTGCACTGTAACATTAAAGCAGGAGCAGAAATAATAGCTCAAGTTACCTTTTGTTTGTAAAAAAATAACTAGTAATTGGTAGAAATAAAGTCAGAATTGGCAGGAATAAAGTAAGAGAAATGAAGTGGGAATTGCGAGAAAAAATGTCAGAATTGCAAGAAAAAAGTCGGAATCACAAGAAATAAAGTCAGGATTGCAAAACATAAAGTCAGAATTGTGAGAGATATACCGGTAGTCAGAAACAGGCTTAAAATAAATCTGATGATCATAGGTAGTTTAAATGATATAAGATATTAATTAAAAAACCTATTTCAAATTAAGTTTAAAATTTGTTGCGGTTTAGATAAAAGGTTGCTTTTTATTCTTAAATGGTTGCATAGGCTCCATGCTAAGTCACAGGAATTCCCAATCATATAAACATGTATTCGTTCATATAAAAATGTATAAATGGACTGCAGATAAATGGACTTCTTATAAAGATGACAAGATTCTTGTTTTTGCATTACGAGCCTCCAGTCTCAAGTGCTTGTTCTATCGAAAGCTGCTCTCTCTTACACTTCCTGTGTCTTTGTTTGTTATTTCTGTAATGTGGAGTCAGAGCTGTTGTGCACATTGTACACCATGAGTGATCTCTCCTATTTCGTGCTCACTCTCTACTTTCCTTCTTTCTCCTACCTGTTCGAATGGCGTGAAGGAGCTTCATGGGGTAATGCCTTAACTCTCTCTCCTTCATGCTTTCTCTGTCTCTTCCTCTCCCTCGTTTGTACTCTAACCTGTTTGTGCATACTGTAAGTGTGATCATCGACTTTCTGTCATTCATTCATGTTTGCTAGATCACCCAACTTCTCTGCCATTGTTCAAGAACAACATTGTGATGGACAAAACCAAGTCTCATGATCTTATCTCATGATCTCTTTCCATATAAAATGTATCGTTGCATTTGATAACAATCTGAACACAGCCTGAGAACCCAAATGAGGGCTTTTCTGCTCCGAGGGCTTACATGTATTTCAGATCAGTGCATGTGACCGTAAATATGAGTTTGATCTGTAAAATCATGTTGGGGAATAAGGCTGGTCTGGTCTAGCTCTCCTTCATCACTACACATCTCCAGCAAACAGAACATGGTCATTTATTTCCATCTCCAGGCATGCAGAGGAATAAAACATTCTTGTAATGCATGTTATCATGAGGTTTACTGGGAGAATGCTGTTAATTGCAGTATAGACATAATGTTTTATGTGTGGTAAGTAGAATTTAAAGGCCTTAATTTCAAGATCATCCCACAGGTTTTGTTGAAAAAACAAAAATCCGATTCATGTGATTCTGATTTTGTTTGAATAAGACACTAACAAAGCCAGAACATCAATCCCATGATCGTATTTACTGCGTTGAATAATAATGCAGTTATAATGTGAGGATGTAATTCTTCAGAGCCAATTGAAATCATATGAACTGGATTTTTTTGTAGTAAAAAGCTACTACATGTTTTCAGTATGTGTTCCTTTGTAAGAGATCTTGTTTGTGAGGCTGCTGTAGAGTGGAATGGCTGTAGTTTGTGCGTCCACCTACAGGTGCTTTCTCCAAACCTGATCCAAAGGACGAAAAGGTCTACCAAATTATTCCATTGACTCGACTGTTCCATTCATCCAGTCAGTGGTTATGTCCCATGCTGTCAATACAGTTGTGTCATAGCTTAAAGTCACCCAGAACTTATTTTAAAAACTGTCAACTGTCACTAAACACAACAAAAGCTATAAAAAAGTAATACATACAGTGTATGGAACAAATAAATATGAATTCATAGATTAACTAAATATAACAAGTGTAGAAAGGTGATATGATGCTACAATGCTACAATGTAAAGCAGTGATACGTATGCCCAAGGCAGGGCAAAAGCTGATCATTCAAGAACAACTTGATCAAATGCAAACAAATAGATTGTAAAATGTGTCCAGGTTGCTTATTAAATCTTTGAGTTAGGAAACACAGGTGTCTGTAATCAGCATTGCCTGCAAACTAATGGGCAAGATCTCTGATACAGTACACACCCCTTACACAAGTTCCTTCAGGCCAGCATAATATCACGGACTTCCCAATTGCCAAACTATTAATTATTTTTTTAGTGGTCAATGGTTCTTGTAGAAGATGACAACCAGGTAAAGTTTGGGTAGTTTGCCTTTCCTTTAAAAGAGAGTATGGCCCTATATACTACCTCAGGAGTGTTCTCCTTGACCACACAAACAAAATGATGTGCGTGGAAAATGATGGAAATCTCTCCTACAGGAAGATGAAAGCAATTTTGGTGACCAGAAGATCCTGCTTGCAGCCATTCTGATTAGTGATACAGTATATACACAGGAGTTGCAGATGAACATTCTTTACAAATTTCAGAAGCCCAGAAACTGTTTACCTGTGATACCAAACTGCAAGTTTGCACTGCTCCATACTGAACAACTCTAGGAGACCATTATAAAATTGGCAGTATAGACATTTCTTGCCATAACACTTACTTGTGACCTTATCAACAGCAGCCATGTAAACAGTGAGTAAAATAGAACTAACAAATAGACCAAGGACTGTCTAACAGATACAGCATATTATTGGATATTCATAGTGACTCATTTTGGAGAGAAGACAATTTTCCACTTGTACCCTTTTTGGTTGTGTATGAGGTTTGTGTGTGCTTGTTATAGTACAGTTCCGGTGAAATTAATAGAGATTTAATGAGTCAATGGTAATTCATAAAGGGGACATAGTCCTACATCTTTTTTTAAGCCTGGAAATCCTGACCTTTCATTTCTTTTGTAAATGCAACCACCAATCTTCTGTACTCCAAGTGAATATCTGCTCTGATTCAATATGCAAAACTCCATGGAAGTGATGCATCTGTAAAACCTTTTACTCTGCGTATGGTAAGCCCAAGTGTTGATCACAAATACATATAAACCCATCAAATTAAGCTCAATCAGTTAAGTGGCAGGTCCAAATAGATAAACCATGGCAATATGAGGTAACTCTTTAGAGAGTTTCAATAAATAAGCAAAAAGAAGAGCTTTTTAATTCTCACTTCTACTGATATCCAAGGTGCAGACCTGAAGGGTGTTTTTGGAGGTTCTATTCTTGTCCTGAGTGTGTAATGTCTAAATAATTATTTGCCATACATTTTATTTCTTCCATGGGCTAAATTTTTTTGCTATTTTTGCTATTTAAAAAATTTAAATTTTTTTTACATTTTGCAAGTTTATGGTGACTTTAAGGCCAACTGTAATAGCTTAAGAACATGATACATGTATTGAATATATGAGAATACAATGATGCGTATATAACTGCTAGTTCAGTCCTAGTTTCTGACCTAACTGACTGTGTTGTAAGCAGTGAAAATATTTACCCTGTGTTTGTTTCATTTATTAGATCGCATCAAAGTCCAAACAGGTGGGGAACGTATGTTCATTCTTTTATTTTTTACCCAAATCCCCTCTTACCTTGTCGTGTTAATTAATGCGACCACTCTGTGGAGGAAACCTGTGGAAGGCCTTTGCACTGGCCATTCTGTTAACATTCAACAGAAACTCAGAACTTGTTCAGTGTATTAATACAGTTTGAATGTAGAGGGGCTTCTGCAAAAGCTATCATCAAGATCAGTGTGGCATAATATATCCTAAGGGTTCTAAACACCAGACCAGGAGAGTCGCTGCACTGCACAGTTTCAGGTTTTTTCCTCTTGCCCATTGGCAGCTCACAACATTGTAGATAATGAGCTCATGAATCGAAGAATGCCTGTTCAGGAAATGTGAAACTGTGCAGAAATGTTCAGAGAAGTGATGAAAGCTGAGCAATAGGAGCTGGAGTTGGGAACCCTTGATATATTACATATTACCTGTGAGCGTCTGAGTGGTGTGCCATGATTTAGTTTTAGATGAAAGCATGCTGAAATAATGTGCATCAGAGAGCATGGGTAAGGTGCATGCTGGAATTAAGTGAGTGGATCGAGGAACTAACCCTGCTATAATGTGTGTGACCATGCTGTAGTCCTGTAGAGGCTTTTTTGGATAGTATCCAGTAAAAGCGATGAGTTATGGGTAGATTTTATGGGTTTGTATGATCTGATTGGTTCAGAGATAACAGGGTTTTATTTAATGTATATTCTTAATACAGAGGGTTTTTTAAGGATTGAAAGTGCTAAGCGCCAGCTTTATAGTTTCATTTGTCATTTTGTCATTTGTAATAAAATTATATCCAGGTCATCACAGTGCATTTGGACTCAACAGTACTGTCTGTACTGTATAGTAGTCATATTCATCACGTTTCTTTGAATTATCTCGCAGCATTTTTTTTATGCCCAGGATTGTTTTTTGCCTATTTTCTAATTGCTCAGTGCTAGTGCTTGAATGAGATGTGATACTGTTAATAATGTTCACTTCTTCTTTGCTGCACTGGAAGACCCAAACGGTACCTGCTCAACATGGATGTTTATTTTTCAGATTGAGGCATTACATTATCCCATCATACCATTTTAGTACAAAATCCAAACTACAGATGGCGAAATGTAAAAAGACCAGTGGGTTGTTCCACATTAAGAAAATTGATTGCTACAGCAATCTGTGTAAATTTGCTCATTACTGTGTATATAATCAGAAATCCAACAGTAGCCTATGTACTGAATGTCTGGCATTTACCAATGGACCAAAATGAACTCAATGTAAATACGGGTATAAACTCAAATTAAACTGTTCATGATATGCCTCAAGTAATTTTAAATGCAAATAAATAATTCAATCCTAGGTTTTCTTACTATGAGGATTATTCTATACTTTCAAATTCAAATTTATTTTATTCATCACACACATTCATACAGAGTACACATGCAGTAAAATGCTTTTTACGACTGTCCAACATCTAAACATAAAAAAAAAAAATAGAAATAGAATAGTGTTGATTTAGGGTTATTTCTGTGAACATTCAGAGTTATTTCTGTGAACATTTAGTCATAGGCTGTGCTTGAGCAGTGAACTGATGTTACATTCTCATGATATTATTTAAGACATCTAGAGACCATAGCATGGATGGATCACAGCTTGGTTTCCATGCCAATCAGTTGGTCACACTGTGTCTGGCAAAGTCATTTTTAAGATCTTGTTCTTTTGGTTTTCTTAATAAAAAAGGGTTGTCTGGTCCACTTCTGTTTGATTTGCTCTACATGCTTAAGGATGCTGTATGTCCTCTCAAGTTTGCGGTTACCTGCTCAATGCATTGCGGCATTGGTTCCCCGCAAAGAAACAGAAACGTCTCCCTTTTCCTGGATGGAGTTTCTTTTCTGTCCTTGGTTGTGGTATTCGAAATCTGATGCACAGCATTTTTTTTTAACACGATAATTTTTTTCTGTTGCATGGTTAAGCATTGTACAGGTTTCAGTACAATAACATGTTGCTTTGAATCCATAAAACTAACTTATAATAGCATGCTGTTTATATTTAACAATCTCAATAAGCTCATGTAATGCAGGATTACATGATATTTGGCAGATATGGTCATGTGCTTTTGTGCTTTTAATGCCTTGTTGGTTGGGTGTAATTTACAGGTAAGCAATCCACAGAGGATTTGATTTTGTATGAATGTCAAAGATTTGCTAGCATTTTTTGGACGGATCGATTCCAGTAACACCAAGTGTTTTAGTTTATCTGGTAGCTGGTTCAGACTCGCTGAAAATACAGTATACGCAGTAGTAACATAGCAGATTTTCTTTGTTATGTCTTTTCTAGAAAAAACATCTTAAATAATAATAAAATAAATTCATATTTGATGTGTAAATGTTAAAGTGGTTCACTTTGAACACTGACCAAAGTGAATATCTGATTATTTTAATTACATTTTGTAGAGGGACCAAAGGCAAAGACATCAGCACCATCAAGTCTCTCAGGGTGTTACGAGTCCTTCGGCCTTTGAAGACCATCAAACGCTTACCAAAACTTAAGGTAAAAATAAAGTATTTTTTAAATAATTATTCCTAAATTCCTTTTATAAAGGAAATTCCTTAACATTAGCTCCAATTACCACAGATTTTATTCTAATGCACTTAATCTACCTAAAAACGAATAATCATTGATATTAGGTATGTTTCTTTGAGGAGATGATTTTGGAAGTATCAGCAACATTGGAAAGCTGATTGGGAATGTGGACAAACTAAATCACATTTGATGAATATTCCATATTTTCAGTTGCAATATGACAGCAAAAACTATTAATTCAAGATTAATAATGTAATACAAAAGTTACAAAAGATTTAAATAAGCACATAATTGTACTGAGAATACACTGAAATTTCCTCGGTGACTGTGTAATTTGTTCACATTTTACAAAAATCCAGCCATTATTCTAACATTCTATAAAAAATAATTTTTATATCACAGAGGTATACAGCAGACTCTGATATAATGGAAATAGGACAAATGAAGAAAGCGTAATTATTCAGTTACAGCACTAAAATCTCATGTGAGCAGCTAGTACTGACACAGCTCTGCTCCGACTGTAGAGTGGGCTTTAAGGCAACTCAATGGTATATTTTAATATACTTGTTTTCTGTAATATTTTGAAGGAGGTCTGCAGTATTAGCATTCTGTTACAGTCAGAGGTAAAGCTTTAACTTTAAGACTAGGGGTGACAATTGTTTTAGAGAGGATTGAAGAACTTTTTTCACTCCACAGCATTTAATGGGACTTTAAATGGATGAAATATTTATTTTGTAATTATTTTTTTATTATAATAAATAATTATGGGCACTGGCGGGTCAATAGTTAAGGCTCTGTGTTACCGAATACAAGGTTGGTGGTTTAAGCCTCAGCACTGCCAAGCTGCCTCTGTTGGGCCCTTAAACAAGGAAGGCACTTAACCCCGTCTGCTCCCGGGACACCGTACCACTCTGAGCCCGGCTTCCTGACAAGCTGGGATGTATACAAAAACCCTAGATAAAGTGGTAGCTCAGTGGAATTTTACTGTACTGTAATGTATATTTGACAAGTAAAAAGCCTTTCTCTCTAATTAGTGTTGCTGTCATATAAGATGGAAATAAACCATATTGTTGTTATTGGAAAATAAATGGTGGTTACCAACATTTCGTATGGATAATGGATCGTTGATTATTTTCTTAAAAAGGAATGCCCCATGCATTTCACACATAAAAGAAGAAATTTAGTCATGTCTCTGTTTTGGACCAATTCTACCCCTGTATGCAGATTTCTAAACAACACTAAAGTCAGATTCTCAGTTCTGAATGAACATTTTCATATTTTCTCCTCACCTTACATGCATAAGTCCCCCTTGAAAGTGGACATATACCGTTTGTGTGAACAATTGCAGCACTGCATTGCAGTAATGTTGTGTTGGTGATTCCCGTAGGCTGTGTTTGACTGTGTGGTGAACTCCCTGAAGAACGTGCTGAATATCCTCATTGTCTACATCCTCTTCATGTTCATCTTCGCTGTCATTGCCGTGCAGCTTTTCAAGGGCAAGTTCTTCTACTGCACGGACGAATCCAAAGGCCTGGAGAGGGACTGCAGGTAAAGTCAATCACTACCGTATTGAATTTGCTTAGTCTTACATCTGCAGCTCTCCCTGTAGACAGTGGTACAGTCCTACACTAAATTTATTTATTTTTTTTTCATGGAGAGAAAGCAGTCAAGCTTAAGAGATTATAAAGCAAAGACATTCAATAGACCAGATAGCTGCTCTGAGTCTAGAGACAGGGTAATTACAGTGGAAAGGTTTCTGGTGAAAAAGTATATATTAAAAAAGTTACTTACAAGCTGTGTATAAGACACAATATGAATGTGTATATTCTCATGTAATGATAAGGCATCTATTAAAGAAAAACATTAACAATTTGACTGGAGCTTCTCATTCTACAGCTTAATCATATGCTTTTTGAGTATCTGAAAGGCATTTAACGGCAGTATTTCTCTGTTCATTTTTACATTTTTATTAATTTTGTGAATCAAATGACTGTAAAGTCATTTGAACCTTTGTCTTATTTGTTCTCTACAGGTCTACCAACTTGTGAACTGTAAATCTATATGCATAAAAAAAGTGATAAATGAGATATTTTTGACTGTATATGTGTTTTAGGGGGCAGTTTCTGGAGTATGACAAGCAGGAGGTCTCGGCCCAACCCAGAGAATGGAGAAAATACGACTTTCACTATGATAATGTGCTGTGGGCTTTTCTTACACTCTTTACTGTGTCTACAGGGGAGGGCTGGCCTACGTGAGTACACACACAAACACATGCACACGCACACACAATTTTTGTATTCTGATAGAATTTCAAGAAGTATGTACTGTTTGATGTATTTTTTCACTCCTGTTTTCAGTTTTCCTTTGTTCTGTCTGTGGTTTTCTGGGATGCCAGTATTAAACTTTTAGCTGTTGCATCTATGACTTGACACTTGAAATTTTTTTTATAGTTTATCAAATAACGCAGCATCCAGACCAAATGCACACATTTTTTTTTTTTTTTCAGTTCACTGAAAGGGTTCAATATGTTTTTTGACAATGCCATCTGAGGTAAAAGTGAGCTTCAGACTTGTGAGCCAATAAAAAATAAGTAGGCAGAACTTTAGTTGGTTTGATGAGTAAAATTAAAACGGAGGAGGTGCTAATTAGTAACACTGGCTGTTCTTTTTCTTTTAGTTATAGTTTCTCTGCACATATTTGCAAATAAGAAACCCAGTAAACTAGCTAGTTAACATTCTCCAAGCATACAGACTCATATGGCATCAGATGTTTTATACATGACTGTGAGAGTTGTAGTGAATGTGTGAAGTTTGGATTTGGACACCCATCCTGGAAGAAACTCCAAAATATTTCCCACTGTGGGTAACTTGCTCATATTTGCCCGTCATTTTTCACCAGAAACGCAAGTCATGGCATGTCATTATTTCTGACTTTGCCTTTCTCGTGCAGTTCTTTCTTATTAATGTACATTTATGCATATTGAGTTTATTTTCTCTCAGGGGTTAAAAGCCCCTAAAAGCCACAATCCACTTTAGATTTCTCTTCTGGCCTTTCTGACCCAACTGTGACTTCCTCTGATCCCAGTTCAAAGCTTTGTGTGGCATTTTAGAGAGCAGCTATACAGAACTCTCCTTAAGCAGTTTCAGCTCTCCACACACAGACATAGGGGAAAGAGAGAGGGGATGTGCCTGGATGAGCCACTTAATTCTACATGATTTATAGTTTATGTAAGTGAGGTTCATTGGACCAACTCCAGACCAGGTCACCAGTGCAGTTTCAGCCACTGTGTCCTTTTTCCCTTTCTGCCCTCATTTCCTTATAAAATCATGAACGTCTATTATTAAATAATTCACTGATGCAATGATGTAAAAATGATGAAATAGTTAGTTTATGGGTGAAGCAAAAAAAGAAAAAAGATAATTAAAATACGGCAGACTTCTCTGATCTGGAACTTTGCTACACTTTTATTACTGTAGTGGAAATGCTGATGATGTAACACTAATAGGCACAAGATTAATGTTGTTAATTAATTTCATGCCTAAAACTTTTTAGAGCATGGCTCCTCCAACTTTCACATTAATGCTGTGTGTAATAATGACTACAGAATATATTTTCTGGCATCTATAGTAATCTCAGAGTGTTTGTGTTCTCAGGGTTCTGAAGCACTCTGTGGACGCCACATTTGAGGACCAGGGCCCCAGTCCTGGGTACCGCATTGAGATGTCCATCTTCTATGTGGTGTATTTTGTTGTCTTCCCCTTCTTTTTCGTCAACATCTTCGTGGCCTTGATAATTATCACATTCCAGGAGCAGGGCGATAAAGCTTTGTCTGAGTGCAGTCTGGAGAAAAATGAGGTAAGAACTAGTCAATAATTAGAGTTAGCAGGTCTGTATGATAAAATAAGCCCGATAACCATCCATTTCAAAATTAAATGTATATCTTTTTTTTTTTTTTTGTTTCGCTCAGTCCTATGTTTTGGTTGTCATGAAATCTAACTGACTAGTGTTTAAATTGCCAACAAATTGCAACAAACACAATGCAATTATGTGTGAGATTTGTTTTCTCTTTTATCGCATATGAAAAATAATTATTTAATTCAGGCTGGTGTCTTTATTTTCTCGCAGTAAACATGAGGTCACTGCCTGTTGTGCTAGCAGGAGAGTTATTATTAATCTAATGGAAAAACGGCAGGCCTGGCAACATTGACTGAATATCTCTATAGCATTCTGTATTAACCCATACTGTATATATCAATAGTAGGCGGTAAATTCTATAAAGCAGTTTACCGACTCATCACAGTTTTTTAACTCAAGCAGCAGTTCAGTCACTGACAATTCATAACATTTTCAGTGCTAGAACGAACGAACTTATTTATTCATAAAGAGTGTCTGCACAAGAAATTTGCTATTCAGGAAAGGCCTGTATATTGGGAAAAACATTCAAATTTGACTCGTGCCTCTGAGGGTGTGTAAATCTCTACACATACAGAAGCTACTACAAGCTACTGCAAAATTATATTCATATAATTTGCATGGATTACTGCTTTATTTATGTATAGAATGTACTGCTGAGCATCCGTTGCTTATTGATTTACTTGTATAGTATTCAGAAGACCTCCTTTTTCAGAGCAACTTGTAAACACACATCCTCATGCTAGTTCTCACTCAAAAACACTGCAGAATGTGGTTGCTCAGATTTACTGTAACCAAACATATTAAGTATCGTTTAGATGAAAAAAATATTTCATTGATTATACTAAACTTAATTTAAGTTACTGGACTGAATTTTGCAAAGTGAGTGAAATCAGTATATAATATTACATCAATAAATTCAATTCTAAAAGCACTTAGTAATGAACAAAACCTAAATATGTTAATGTAAATGAAATACATTTCTGTTTATGTAAATGACCAGTAAACATGCATATGTAATATTGAACCATTACATAATCTCTTCACAATTAGAAATGCTTTTTTATTATTTTAATATACATAAAAATATTAAACCTGCAGAAACTGTATGAATGCTTATTTAAAGAATGTCAGTAGGTATACATGGTAATGCTTACCAAACAGATATATTAAAATTGATAATATTGTTTATAACAGCAAAAAAAAACTAATAATAATAATAATAATAATAATAATAATAAAAATAATAATAATAATAATAATAATAATAGCTGTCAATATTATTATTGTTGTTGGTTTTGATGCTTCTGCATATACTGATTTAGTTATAGAAAAATGTTGTTAATCTTTCCTTTCCATATATACATATATTTTGATATATAAATAGTTTTTATGGAGTCTTATGTTGAAATAATGAAATTTATGAATACAAATATAATTATTAATAAATGAAGTAAAATGTTAATACAGTACTGTATACATAAAATAGCATTTTTGGGGTGGCGTCCATTTATCGCGGTTGTTCGTTTATCGCAGGCCGTTTTGGAACGTAAACACTGCAATAAACAGGGAAAAATTCTTTTGAAAAATCTGGTTTTGTTCAGTTGTGAAGATGTAAGCATCTAGAATATAGAATTAATTTCATTTTGTATAATAATTAAATGATATTTGCATACATTAAATATGCAAACATGGAAAACAAGCATTGGAACGTAGTAAAGCTGCAGTAAATCATGTTTGTGTTGTAGTAGACAAATGCTATAAAAGAGAATGGAACAGAAAAAGGCAGCAAAAAAACAGGCTTAAAAAGAAAGGAAAAAATATGCATTTAAGTCCAAATGCATAACCATTCACTTAAACCACAGCAGTGACTAAAAATTTAATCGTTTACTGCTGCTGTTATTTGCTGCCTTTAGATTTAGTGTTTGTTCACACCATTTGAATTGAATTAACTTTAGCAGCCCAACTAATCAATAACATTTGTTGACAAGGAATTTCATTATCGATTATTATTGTTTATATCGATTAGTTGTTGCAGTCCTTAACTAAGTAGTTAACTCATGACAATCATGCGATTAAATATTTTAAATGATTGACAGCCCTAATATATATAAAACACAAAATAAAAGTGTTAACAATAAAAAATGTTACAGTATATTTTATGCAGCCCTTAAAAGTATATTAAGCAACAAAAATGAGCCGCAACAAAAAGCTAAATGCCAAAACACTGATTCATGAGGAGCTGGCATTTCCCAGTCCCAGTGTGTTATATGGTATCTACATTAAGTCTATTATTCAGAGTTGTTCATTCATTTATAGAAAAAATTATTATGACTGTGGTGAATGTAATTCTCTCCTGAAGTGACCCACAATCCGAACCTAAGAGTTTATGGTGTAAATCAGTATGGTTAGGAAACTGGAATGTAAATGGTTCTGCAATATTCTGTTTGAATATTTTTTTTAATCTACAGTGGTGCTGTAGCACTGCAGTCATTTGTCACACTTAGTGGTGCATTGTGGTCTTTTGAGGTGAAGTCAGTCATGCTAACAGATACAGGTACAGGGCCAAGAATCGGGATTTATTCTGCAACTTGTATCACAGACACACACACACACACACACACACACAACACAAACAAGTATTGGCTCTGTGCAGCAGAAGAAAATGACAGTGAGATGAATCTGCCTCTATACTTAAGGATTCTGTTGTTTGTGTACAGTTGATTGCAGCGGCAGCACTGTCACTCAGATTATGTCCTCACCCTGCATGTCTCTGCATCTGTTATCAGGGCTCCATTTACATTAAGACGGAATGCAGGCTAGTTCCAACCATTCCACCATGTCAAACTCTACCTCTGAATTAATGTTGTAAAATCAGTAAAAGCATTAAAAATGCACAATGTGACCAAAAGTAATACATTTTTCAATAACATTTGTTTTATTAACAACATTATAATGTATTACAGCAATTTAACAATGATTTAACAAAATATTTATTACAAAATGTGATGACGAGATATTTATTAAATTTTTATAGAAGGATTTTATAACAAAGTTGCAGAGCTCAGAAAAATTGTCAGGATAAAGGTGTTTATCTTTTCCTGTTTTTTTTGTGGCAGGCTATATATTTAAATAGAGATAAAAAATTTTAATGCACATTGTGACATTTATTAATAAATTAAACATTATGATTGTTGGCAAAGTGACAACTTTTGATTTTTCTTTCGTTATTGGTTTATTTAATTGCATAGTATTTAATTACTAATATAACTTATAATAAATAAAGAAAATTCTGCATTCTGAATCTTAGTTTTCTGTATAATATATATTCTGTTATTATGCACTGTTTGATTTAAGCTAATAACAAATCCTTTATAATTTAAATAAAGTGCTGACTAACTTGGCTAATTTGGTGACTAACTTAATATGATAAGGAGAGCAGACAAGGTCAAGCAACTCAGTCTTAATAGAGGATTGGGCTAATCTCTGGGCCAGAAGAACTATTAACAGAAAGCAGAAATTCAGAATTTATTTTTTTAAATATTCTTGCAGACCTGGTCCCCAGTCACAACCCGGTGGTTGGGCACCTCTGCTCTATCCACACACATTGTATGGCAGTATTGTGAATAACACTTTTTCTGAATGATCTTTGATGCGATGGGGTTATTACAGGTATAGAAACACTTAAATAAATTACAAACTTCACTTTTAAAAGAGCAAAGCACTAAACATCCTTTTATGAAATGCTGCTTTAGAATGTCCAGCTTAGTGATTAAGTAAGAAATGAAGGATGAGATTCACTAATTGCTCTTTTTTTTTTGTTTTACAGCGAGCCTGTATCGACTTTGCCATCAATGCCAAACCACTGACACGCTACATGCCTCAGAACCAGCAATCTTTCCAGTACCGAATGTGGAAGTTTGTCGTTTCTCCACCTTTCGAGTATTCCATCATGATCATGATCGCCCTCAACACTGTGGTCCTTATGATGAAGGTTTGCAGTTTTTATTATATTTTTTTCACTTTTATAATAAAACAATAATAATTTGAGAGTTATAATAAATAATGTTTATTGTTAATTTTTTAAATAATTATTGTTAATAATTGTTTTTCTCAGTTTCTCAGATCAGGAATTAAATTCTCAAAACTACTTGTTCAACTTCCACATCATGTACCGTAATTTCTGGACTATTAAACGCACCCAAATATAAGCCGCACCCACTGAATTTTACAAAGAGTCTTATTTTGAACATAAATAAGCCGCACCTGTCTATAAGCCGCCTACACAATGTCTACACTGAAACTAATGAACTTTACACAGGCTTTAATGAAAGACAGTGTCTGTTACACGGCTTGTATCTAAACAGTAGCCGACCAAGAAAGTCATTGTTCACTGTCTTCCTCCTTCCTTTCACAACTATTTATCTCAGGAGTTTATCTTTTGGCATCGTCGTGCGTTTAAAAGTCACCATCGGTGAAGTTTTTCTCCCGATGCCATTCAGCTCAGAACACAGGTGAAGTGAGTTTTTTCATGCCCGGTTGTTTCCAGCGTTCCTGTAGACAGTTCGAGTGAGCGGCAGGTCAAACGTCAGAGGAACCTCATCCATAATTATGATTTGGTGCGGCCCGATTCAGTGGGAGCGGCAAATTCATTGGTTTAACGTGACGGGGCTCAGTTTTTTGGCGGCATGAAGCTTGTGAAACCGGTAAAAACCCAGGAAAAATCCATAAATTAGCCGCTTTATTGTTTAAGCCACGGGGTTCAAAGTGTGGGGAAAAAAGGGCGGCTTAAAAGCTTTTCCTGTTGCTTTAAACAAATTGCGAATGCTTTGGTACATTTGTTTAAATGATTGGGTATAATTATCTGCTGTTTCCTACATTAAATACATTTTGTAATGTTGATCAAAATATAATATACTAGTCTCAACCCCCAAAACATCTAAGCATTTAGTCATTGCATAAGACATTGAATGAAAAATGGTTAAACCAGTTGTCATAATCTGTCCATTTTAAATTTCTGTAGATAAACAGATCAAAACACAGAATTACAATTTCTGAAAATGGATGAACAACCAAGAAACAAAGTACACTAATACAGTACAGTAAAAGTGTGAATACTGTCCGGTGTCCTGCAATTAATATCACACATATGATACTGTGCAAATGAGTGCTGTTGAAATTCTTATACTGTCATACAGAAGAAATTTAGCCTTGTGCAAATACTTACTTTTGAGAGATGAACTAAGGATTTTGAGAAATATACAGGCTTTTGCAAGAAATCCATTGTGTGGTGCTGTTTGTACAAATTGTTTTAAGAAATGCAGTTACTGATTTGCAGATATATAAATAATGATTCGAGAAATGCTCCAAAGCAACTGAGAAAAACTCATCGTTTCTGCTTCATGAAACCTTTTTTGAATCGAGCGCTTTTCTCTTTTTTTTACCCAACAGTACTACGATGCTCCAAACTCCTATGAAGCAATGCTGAAGTATCTCAACATTGTCTTTACTGCGCTTTTTTCACTGGAGTGTGTTCTGAAGATCATTGCTTTTGGTCCTTTGGTAAGTCCTCACCTGTGCTACTTGTAGGTTACTGAAGAAACGCAAAAATCCGAGTGATGACACTTGGGGATGTGAGTGAGTGATGTAGCAAATCCTTTTCTTTTCAGAACTACCTGAAGGACGCGTGGAATGTGTTTGACTTTGTGACTGTGCTGGGGAGTATTACAGATATCCTGGTCACTGAGATTAATGTAAGTGAACTGTTGAGCTTGTGGAGCAAAATAGGTTCATAGGCAGGAGGGGAACAAAAAATGCCCTTTCTTGTATTTCTAGTATTGTGTGTATGTTTTAATCCCCACTGTCACCGTGTTGAAGTGTTGCTAATGTTAATGTTTGTATTGTTAACTTTTTCTGTATGTGACGACTGTTCATGTCTCCCTGTTTTTCTCTTGCTTTCCTGCTCTGTTTGTCATCTTCTCTTTCTTCTTTTCTCTTGGTCTTGTTCATTGTCTTCACTCCATCTTGGCTACCATGATAAATGCACTCCATTTATAGACTACGGTAAGTGGCACGTCTTCTTGAATATGCATTTTCTCAGATGTATAATGTGTCCGAGTTCTAACATTTTGCAATGACATCGAGTCTATGAGCCATGTGGGTTGATTAATACCTAGAAAGAGTCATATGTTAGACGAGTAAATGAAAGAGGGGGCGATTAAATGAAGGCATGTGTAACCCCACAGGACCGCCTGTTAAACCTGAGCTTCCTGAGGCTGTTTCGAGCGGCCCGTCTCATTAAACTCCTCCGGCAGGGTTACACCATTCGCATCCTGCTTTGGACGTTTGTACAGTCCTTCAAGGTAGGTGATAATCCTGAGCTTTAATAAAATTGACAGGTGTGACTGGTGTTAACAGTCTAGCAGGTTACAATAGTCTCTAGAGTCTATACAGAATAGTGTTCGGACACTAGGAAAGCATTCAGTCATTAGCAGATCTACTAGCGGAAACAGGTTCTTCACAAGGAAGACTATGATACACTATATCGCCAAAAGTTTGCGATATCTGGTCGTAAATATGGTATGTGCTTTTTGAGCATCGCATTCCACATTTAGTCCCAATTTGTTTTTTAATTCCCTCCACTCTTTCAGAAAGATGTTCCACTAGATTTTGGAGTGTGGGGATTTGTGCTCATTCAGACACCAGGCTGTTAGTAAAGTCAGGGGCTGATGTAGGTGAGAAGGTGAGGAGGCCTGAGGTGCAGTCAGCATTCAAATTCATCCCAAAGGTGTTCAATTGGGTTGAGGAACAGGAGATCTTTAACGCCAACCCATGCAAAGCATATTTTCAAGGGGTTTGTTTTCTGCAGAGGGGCATTGTCACACTGGAACAGGTTTGCATCTCCCAGTTTGAGGGAATGAATAATTTCATGCTACTGCATCCAAAGACACTCAATACAATTGTGTGCCTTCAGCTTGGTGATAAGATTTTGGGAAAGAATCACATATGGCTGGGAAAGTTAGGTTCCCAATACTTTTGTCCATATACTGTCAATCAAATAACTATTCATTGCAACTGCAATAACCAGAAAAGCATCTCAAAACAGCTGTCTCGTTATTTATTTATCTTACTGTAGCCTCAGATTCTTGACAGAAGTGAAACATGAAGTCCATCAATCTCAATGTTAGATGTGTTTTGTCGCAGGCTTTTCTGTTTAAGGTTCTTGTAGTGATTTGAGATCAGATTGTGACTTTCAGGAAGCTTGAACCGGTTAAGCCATGACCTCTTTCATTATTTAAGGGCTTCAATACACAGATCTGTGGATGTTTTTTGTTTTATGCACATTTGAAATTCTGAGCCTGTTATTTGTTAAAATCCCTGTCTTCAGTCTATGAAAGACTCGGGTCATTTGGCACCACCACACTCAAAGTCACTAACATCAAATCCATCAGACGGAACTGTGATATTAATCGGTGATAAAGGAATATTTCATAAATGAGTATTTTTTCCATTCCAGGCTCTGCCTTATGTCTGCCTTCTGATTGCTATGCTGTTCTTCATTTATGCCATTATTGGAATGCAGGTCAGTGAACATATACAATAAATATGGGCACTGTATATCCAATCATGCATATATACATATATATATATATATATATATATATATATATATATATATATATATATATATATAACCTTTCAGTCTTGAGGGTTTTTTTTTTTTAATTCAGGTGTAAAATATGTTCGAATAATTAGACAATATTATTTCTGAATAAACAAAAGAAAATCACATTTTACAGTAGCTAGAGTACTAATTGGGTTATTTTTTTCATTTATTTATTTATTTATTTATTTATTTATTTATTTATTTATTTATTTATTTATTTATGCAATAGTAATAGTTACTATACTATTAAAGACTGGGAACGCCTGGAGTCTAGAGAGCTACAGATGTTTCCTTTGTTTCACATTAATGCTCTCAGGTGATTTGGAGATTTATATCTTATACTTTCCTCAAATATTTATATGCAAAAGCCTCAAATTGATTGTCAGTCTTTAAAAAGTGCATGAAACCATGATAATCCCTGATGTTGAGTTATATTTTATTTGTCTCTCACAGGTCTTCGGAAACATTGACCTGAACGAGGACACGGCCATAAACCACCACAACAACTTCCGCACTTTCCTGCAAGCTCTCATGCTGCTCTTCAGGTGAGGAGCTGCTTTTGCTCCCTCTCACTTGATTCCTTGTCAAAGAAAGCAGCCAAGCTCTTATTAAAACAACAGTTATTGACTTTAATGTGTTTCAGTTGCATCCTTTGGTTTCTTTAAGCCGAGCAGGCACCATGTTGCGGAGCTCTTGCTGCTGAATCTCCATGTACTACGAGATTCCTGTAGATCTTGGCAGCTGTTTTTTTGCCAGAATATTGGCACTGGAAGCCTTTTTTTTTTACAGAGAAATGCGGAGATAGTGATGATAAGCGCTGTTCTCTTGTGCTTCTTTTCTGGAGGTTCTTATGGAGCTGTTAATTGGCTGTGTAGACAGGGAGTTGTCTGTGTTTTCACAGTGTTAAAATGACTGTGGCCTTTGATTAGCTCATTACTACTGTTGCACATTCTTTCTCCTTTCACGTGCTCTTGTTTTAAGCATGCTGTGTTACATAGTTGAACATATGTTCTTTAATTGTTTTTGCGCTCGCTATAATAAAAGCATAGTCTGAATTGCCACCTGGTGGATCAGAGTCACTTATTCAACTAAGAGCAAAATAATGCAGAGCGGTGGATTTGCTATGCTAACTTTCTCCTACTGTAGGTTAAACTTTCAAGCATGAACAATTACATACGTCAGTGTGTATAATTTATCTATAATGTGTTATTTATTACCACACTGTACCCAGTGGTGGACATTAACATAGTATTTTTAAATCATAATCTTCAAGTATCTGTATTTTATTTATGTATTTTAATGTAAGGAAACTTTATTACATTTTAAGATCTTATTTTTTATTTTACAACATTTCAGAATGTTCATGCTGTTGCTCACTTACTTTGAACTGAGAAGCTGTTGCAAGACCACGGCCATATAACCCCATAGTTTACTGAAGAACATACTGAAAGCTACTCATGATCCAATAATGTACTTTAAGTCCTTTTAAAAAAGCAAACAATAAAAATAAAATCTTTGAAATTTATAACAAGCCGTTTTTATGAAGGTTTTAATGAAAATCTAAGTAGTTGTTGTACTGCGGTAATACATGGTTCTACTCAAGAAAAAATTTTTTTAATGTAGGTAAAGAAAAATGTATGAGACCAATTTTTTTTTAGAATTAATTATAAAAACAGACATGATGGAAGGTTTTAAATGAGTTTTTCTTATAGAGATTAATCCAGCATTTTAAAAGCAGATTAATGCAGGTAGTTAGGACAGAGGGGTATGGAAAAAGATGATCCGCTGTGGCAACTCCTAATGGGAGCAGCCAGAAGAACAAAAAGAAGAAGAAGAAGAAGAAGAAGAAGAAGAAGAAGAAACTTGAAACTTTTTAAAAAACACACATTCCATGCAGAGATTCATTAAAAGAAGTTTAGATATAAAAAACTGGACTACTTCTTATTCACTTTCTTGTATTAATGTGTGTACATCCTTCTTTATTAAGCATGTTCTTGAAAAAACTAAATATACATGGTATATGTCAAAAACACAACGTTTTTTTTTTTTTTAACATCCACACTAATGAATAAAGTCTGGCGTGTTTTTTGCCCCTGTAGGAGTGCTACAGGAGAGGCCTGGCACGAGATCATGTTGTCGTGTTTAAGTCACCGTGCATGTGATGTGAACTCTGGAACACCCGGAAATGAGTGCGGCAGCGACTTTGCTTACTTTTACTTTGTCTCCTTCATCTTCCTCTGCTCTTTCCTGGTCAGTGCCCTGGCTCATGTATCTGTTTGTACACTCCGCTAATTATACTGCTTAAGCAGATGGCATTTGAACAGATTGGTTTAGTTTTCCATTTCAACTATAAGTATCTGGAAAAAACAATTCTTGACTTAGTTTTCCAAGAAGCATGACACGATGGGATGCACATTCTTTTCTCACAGCATGAAAAAATATTTCAGAAAATCTCTAGAGAGAAGTGGAATTAACATAAATCCCCAACTTCAGGAAGAGCAGTAATCGCTGTACATCTTTAACCAAAAAAGGCTTTAGTTTCTAAAATGTGTTCTTCTCTCATTCAAATTATTTTTATTCAAATTACTAGGCTTTATATAAAATAAACAATACTTACACTTAGTAATAGATATCGTAACATTGAGACATACTTTAATTTCAACACGATTTATTTTCCATTAAAAGTAGTGATTTTTTTTTGTAGTTGTTGCATCAAAATGTAGTTGAGTCAAAATGTTGTAGTTGTAGTTGAGTCAAAATTACTGGCATCCCAATTTTAAAATCTGCATCAAATAATAGCTGTGAGTCTCTTCTTTAAATATCTGACAAAGTTAGAGGAATCTTTACAAACCTTTTAGATTGCTCCTTAATTCATACAGAACATTTATACCTTGAGGGTTATGCATTTAGACCGAAGTCTTCAGTGAAGACCGCAAGGGTTTGAGTCAGGTTCATGCAAACACTGATTTGGGATTTCAGCAAGCATTTGTTTGTTGATGTTTATTTGGTTTATGATTCCAATCGTTCGTTATAAGCCCCACCAGCTGCAAACAGCTGTAAAAACATCAATTGCTGTGTTTTACAGCAGGTTTAAAGGAATGTTGTTTGTGTCCCACCTTTTTTTATTGGTGGGGTTCATGACTAAGAAAACTGCTAATGTTTATATAATCTGTCTGTAACACATTATAACTCAAAGTTTGTACAGTGTGATATACAGTGCAAACACTATATGGACAAAAGTATTGGCATACCAGACTTTTCCAGCCATATGTGATTCTTCTGTTACTACAATGTTGGAGGCACACAAATGTGGAATGTAGTAAAATTTATTTTTCCATTCAGACCCAAACCTGTTCCTGCATGACAATGGAACTGTGCTAAAAAACAAGCTCTCTGACGATATGGTTTACATGGTTTGAAAAGAAAGATCTTGAGTGGCCTGCTATAGAGATCTGGCTTAAACGCTATTGAACACATATGTGATGAATTAGAACACAGACTGCAGGCCTCATCATACTACATCAGTACCTGACTTTACTAACATCTTTGTGACTGAATGAGCATAAATCTCCCCAAGCAAACTCCGAAATCTAGTAGAAAACCATCCCAGAGAGTAGAGGTTATCATAACAGGAAATAGAGACTACAAATGAAATTGGATGCTTAGAAAGCACAGCGCAATATTGTGGTCTGGTGTCCACAAACTTTTGTCTATATAATGTATTCATTACGTACTGTATTGTGTACACTCACCTTTTCCCGTTCTTCTTAAGTTTCCATTTGCTTCTCACATTAATTATACAGAATGTATATTATATTATATATTATGATTCCTGTAGTCCTGCAAGAGTAGCAAGTGCTGCTTCAGCATTAAAGAGCCTCCACCTGTATCGAGTCATCACCATCTCCTTTTTCTAGATGCTGAATCTGTTTGTTGCTGTGATCATGGATAATTTTGAGTACCTGACCCGGGACTCCTCCATCCTGGGTCCCCACCACCTGGACGAGTTCATCCGTGTGTGGGCTGAGTACGACCCGGCTGCATGGTATGTGCTAACACCCACAATGCTCTGCAAACGAAGAGAGAAAATAAGACAGAAAGAGTTTTGAGTCACTGACTTATGTAGTATCACAGTTTGGAAGCTGTATTGGGGTCTGAAAAGCCTTTCCTGTCCTGTCATTTTTTTATAAGATAATATGTAAAGGAGTATCTAAACCCCTCTAAAGTCATGCACAACCCTGATGGATGCATATGGGTTTGACATGGCCATACGTGTCCAATGCCTTTACTAATATACTCTCCGAGCTGAGCTTGCCTTACACCTGTGTCATGTCTTGCTTGTTTTCTCTGCAGCGGACGGATTTCCTATAAGGATATGTACAATTTGTTGCGAATTATCTCACCCCCTCTTGGCTTAGGGAAGAACTGCCCTAATAGGGTAGCATACAAGGTTTGAAAACCCCAGAAAACTTCCTCCACTCTTGCGGGCTCTGCGCACCAATGCCCAGAGACCTGAACTGAATGGCTGTGCACTAAATGACTTGCATATACACGAGCACTTGCCCTTTCAGACTTGACTGGCTTTGGTTAATGATGCTGAATGAGAAACTAAGCTTTCAATGCCAACACACTCATCTTTAGTCATCTCAGATTTGTAATATTGTACGATATACACCCTCAATAAGGTATATAATAGTAATATAGCATAACACAAAAGCTTAGCTTGGAGAAACACTGTCTTCCGACATGCTAAGTTGAAGCTAAGCTTTTGCTGAGCTTTAGCTTGGATCTACATAAAGTATGAAAGGAAGGTCATTGACTTAAAAAGGCTGGCATTGAAATCTTTGTTTTCAAGCACTAAAAAAAAGGAAACCTGACCTGATGTCTCTTAGCATGCACAAGCAGACATCTTACAAACAATGCAGCCATTTTGTCACGATTCCACACCATGTGTGCACCTCTGCTTCATTCCATTCTTCTTCTTCCCCATCAAGGATCAACTCCTTCTCTCTTCCTCTAACCTCTAACCTTATAGGATCCATCTTTGACCTTGACCCAGGCAAGGATGGCATCCCTGCTCATGACACTCGTGGAAATCTAAATAACACAGATTTCTGTTTCTTTCTTTTTTTTTTTTATGATAATAATTATTATTATTTATCATTTTGGTTCTGCTTTGTTTCATTTCATTCCTCCCTTCTCCTCTTCCCGTCTTTCTAACTCCCCATCCTTGTCTTTTGGTTTTGGATTCTATTGCGTTCTCGACACTGTGAAGTGGCCGTATCAAGTACCGCGATATGTATGAGATGTCGCTCCACATGTGCCCACCTTTAGGTTTGGGAAAGAAATGTCCACCACGAATCGCCTACAAGGTAGCCTAACTTCTCCTGCCGTGCCCCACCCTGCCCCGCCCCTGCTCCGCTCACCCTGTCTTCCCATTGGCTTATCCTTTAGCCAACCTCTGTGCTCTGCAGTTCCCCCCTCCCCCCCCCCCTCCTCTTTGTGCCCGCTCATTCTGGTGTGGCCCGTCTTTCTCCTTCCCCTCCTTTTCTTAGACCATTGTGCCCCTTCTCCACTCCCACTATTATATAAAGACAATAATATAATAATAGAACAGATTAGGTAGGCCAGTCATCTGATTTTAGTATGTGCTTTATAGTGCCAAAAATGTGATAGCTCAGTGAAGACCCATACTCAGACTTCGTTTACGCCTGGTCATTTTATGTGTCATTTCTTTTGGATTATATCCAGATTTTAACCTCCTCGATTATCTGTTATACCAGTCACACCGTTTGTTAGTGTTTTTGTTCCACCTGTTTTGCTCTTAAAAGATAAAGGACCCATGGACCATGGTGTTATGGATTTCAGTTATGATTTGTGGTTCACAGAGTAATGGAAGTAGTTAAAATGCATATTTACATCTCCAATTAGCAAGTAAGAAGTAATAGTGGAAAGGAGAAATAATGTGAGGAAGAAACCTTCAAGGAAAGTAGACTAACACCAGACAGTGTGTATTGCTCCAAATTTCAAAGAGTTTGTATAACTGTAATACCAGACAGTGTTTATAACCACAAATTGTAGAAACACAAAGTTAAATGGATGTTTAGATTAAACTTTTAAAATTTTATTTTTTTTACCCTTACAGCAGCCGGTACAGATAGGTACAGATTTACAGAATGCAGTTGACACTGTCCATTAAAGCAAGCGTAAGATGTGGGTATAAACTATTTTTGAGAATCCTTAACATGAGACCGTCCCCAGTAATCAATATCTGGATATAATCCCGTTACTCATTAAGACACATGAAGCGATTACGTGTAAATGTCCTGAGTCTCGCTCTGTTTTACTTTCAAAGCTGTCACACTTTACATTGAATCATGTACACCTTAAATCTGCATTGTTTGCACACAGTATATACTGTAAGCAGCTCAGATGCACCACTTCTCAATCAGATGTTTTTTCGAGACGATTTTACTCCTTTATACTGTACACATGCTGGAGTCTAAACACAGGTGACTGAGCCATAGGCATTATAGGTGTGATCCTGTTTTGATGGCCACAAAAATTCATGAAGAACTTGTAATGTCATAAATGACTAACCTCTCAGCAGAGCGTAGTAGTAAGTTTCCCTAATAATCGCTCTCTATCATACCTCTGTAGTGGAGCAATGCATATGTGCGTATGCGTCTTGTGTATGTGTGGCTTTAAACCACCAGGACTGTACCTACTCTCTCTCTCTCTCTCTCTCTCTCTCTCTCTCTCTCTCTCTCTATCTCTCTCTCTCTCTCTCTCTCTCTATCTATCTCTCTCTCTCTCTATCTCTCTCTCTCTCTCTCTCTCTATCTATCTATCTATCTATCTATCTATCTATCTATCTATCTATCTATCTATCTATCTATCTATCTATCTATCTATCTATCTATCTATCTATCTATCTATCTATCTATCTATCTACCACATGCCTCTATTGCTTGTGCCCTCATCCACTACATCCTCTTTTTTGCTACCTGCTTAGTATGACAAGTGTGTGAACTCCCTCCTTTTCTATCCTTTTTCTTTTTCTCCACACCATGACTGCAACTAGATTCATTCAATCTTTCAGTTCACAGAAGCTCAACACTTCACAGCTCAAATGTACCACATTAAGCAAATTGCAAATGCAATTCCATATGATCTGATCTGATGGAAACTTCTTTCTTAAGTACGGTAAAGTAGTCTATGGGTGCTGTTTACAAACGCAGGGTTTAGTTTTCCTTTTGAAACGAACCTCAGTGTGCTTTCCTCATCAGTGCAGTCTTTTAGGTAGGGGAGAAAACAGCAATAATTACTGCTTACACCCAGCCTGAGTGAGACAGGATTTTTTATGTCTATTTTGAAGCAAACTGCAGCGTTTGTGTCATGTGATCATGTGAGTAAAAGCAAGTGAGGGTTAAAACCTTTAAGTTAAGTTAAAAAAGAGGTATCAGGTGAAAGGTCAGGCGGTCAGAAGGCGGAATATCCGAAGTCAGACAAGAACCGGTAACTAGAGGTGAAATACACTGATCAGGCATAACATTATGACCTGCCTAATATTGTGTTGGTCCTCCTTTTGCTGCCAAAACAATCCTGACCCGTCGAGCATCAACACCATTAACTTCCTCAGCAATTTGAGCTACAGAAGCTCACCAGTCATAATGTTATAATATTATAATGTTATTACTAATACCGGTGTATAGGCTAATACCACTCATAGCAAACAAGATTGCAAGGGTTTGATTGGATTTGATTAAAAAAAATAAATAAATAAAAATAAATGGATGCATCCAGCAAATACTATTTTAACGTTTAATTCACACTCACTGGACACTTGTTTTTACAAATGCTTTGTAAAAAAAATGGATTTTTGCTAGCGTTTACACAGAATGTTGAGAAAAACAAACAAAAACAAAGCATCCACCGAGTGGTGGTTTGGCAGCCAGAAACACTTTAGTCAAGCTGACAGGAAGGAGCCAGAACATAAGCACTCTTTACAACTGTGATGAAAAGACCATGCTGGGTTTCACTCATGTCAGTCAAAAAACATCTGAACTATGTAGTCGTTTTTTGCTAGTGCTAGTTCTATATTTACTTGAATAAGGTTTGTTAACCAAGTGAACTTATTTAAATTTCTGACTACTGAATGACTTTAATCAACGTTACCGGTATTTTATTTCATTTTCTCAAATTATTACTTTCACTCTGGGTTTCTCCTTCGAGTCTAATAGATGTGAACAGCACCCTGAGGGAAAGTTGAATGTTCTCATACCTTTACCCATGTGCAGTGTTGAGTTCCTGTGCTCTGATTCATCTACATGGTTATGCCTTCATGCTTCCCTCTACTTTTCTGTCACTGTGTCACTGATGGCCTTTTGCCACAGATGTAGCCTGTAGCAGTGAATGTGACTGTTTAATACTGTTATGTCTCTGTACCTGTAATCTGTCATTTTGGACAAAACATTTTGTGTGCTTCAGGCTGAGCATCTGATATTTAGATCTGTGAGCGTGTGTATATTTAAACATTTCAGCTTTTTAAGTGTCAAAAACACCACATTTGAGCAAAAGCCTGTCACAAGCACACAGATGGTTTTGGACTTGAGGTGTCTCGCAGGCTTGGGTTGTGTTTGTTTGTTTAGTTTCTCAGCGTGCTTTTTTGTTGTTGTTATTTGTGGGTTTCTCCTCTAACACCCTCCTGACTCCCCTCAGCGTCTGGTGAAGATGAACATGCCCATCGCCGATGACAACACGGTCCACTTCACCTCCACGCTCATGGCTCTAATCCGCACTGCGCTGGAGATCAAACTGGCCTCAGGTCAGTCTTTTTGCCTCCACAGCCTCTAAGCACAGAGTCGGTTCAAGTGCATTTCTAATGGCTTTTTTTAATTCAACAGTCTTAGAATATATTTGCTTCGTCCTTATTAATAAAACAAAGTCTTTATTTAGAAGTAGTCGTAATATGAGTATTAATGTAATAATTAATTTTTGCTTTTTTTTCTTGTAAAGATGTTTCTGATTCAAGTCAGACATATTTAAATGCATTCATGGAATTTTCAAAATGTGTCTTTTAAATAGAGCTCAGTGAAGAAGAGGAAAATTATTTGTATTAATTCTGCAAAATCAATTGCAATGCTTATGGGATATAAACAAACAAACACAACCAGAAAACACCTGTATTTATTATACTATGTGACACATAAATAATATTCACCTACAATACAAAATAAAAAATAATATACACCATTTTGCCACAAAATGAAGAGTAGCTTCATCAGTTTAATGCAAAAAAAAAAAAGAAGATCCTGTGAGAATCCCAAAAAACTAATTTCCAGAACCGAGATGCATTAAAACGTAGTGTTTCTAAAGCCTAACTAATACGGAAAATACACACAAACAGTGAGCAGTAGGTGAGGAATTAGATCTTGATCCGGATGTGTAGTGAGGGGGTGATAGTGAAACCTTGGTGTGTGTTTGCAGGAATCGTGGCTCAGCGTCTGTGTGATGCAGAGCTGAAGAAGGAGCTGGCGACCGTCTGGCCAAACCTGTCTCAGAAGACCATGGATCTTCTGGTGACTCCCCACAAACGTGAGAACACACACACACACACACACACACACACACACACACACACACACACTCACACACACACACACACACACACACACACACACACACACATACACACACACACACACACACACACACACACACACACACACACACACACACACAGCTGATCCTAATTAACACTGTTTATCAACTTGAACCCAGTCCAGTATGTACTGTTACTGCCATCTAGTGATGAGAGGCAGATAGATTGTCTGCACTGAGAGCAGGTGAATAAGCTTTTCTGCTCAGAACTATTACTACTACCAGTACTAATATTACTACCACTACTACTACTTCTACTATCACTACAATTACTACTAATACTATAAATATTACTACTACCACTATTTCTGCTATTGCTACTGCTTCTACTAATATTATTACTACTACTTCTACTAATGCCACTACTACTTTACTACTACTTCTACTACTACAATTACTGTTACTATTACTACTCCTATTAATACTTCTTCTTTTAGTATTAATATTACTACCACTACTACTACAATTATTGTTATTACTGCTGCTACTGCTATTACTACTACTTCTACTACTACTATTATTTTTTATTCCTACTGCTTCTACTGTTACTACTATTAGCACTTTTACTTTTACTACTTCTTAGTTTTATGTCATAAGTAACAAATATAAATCTAGTTTTGACTAATTACATTTAAAAAGTATTACACACCATTATGATATGGCATTAAGGTAAAGAAATGGACTATATATTGAAGTATTTCCCATTTCACCACAGTTAGAGAAGAAGTTTTAAAGAGATGTCTTGCAATTTGGAATGCTTAATTTTGATTGGTCCGAATGACAGTGCAAGTGCAAGGTTGCTGATTGCAAGGTTTTTAGAAATGTGCTCCTTCTAGACTGGTAAAGTGAACTGTACACGTAGCGTTCACCGATGTAAAAGATAATGTAGTTAGGTTTTCTGAGAGGAGATTATTTGGCAGGTCTGGATTTTATCTCCATTGTCAGTGCTTTGTAACAGTCAGCTGTATAACCTATTTAACATAGAAGAACTGGGTTTTTTTTTGGTTTCTGGTTTTAATTGTAACCAGCTGCATTTTTTTTTTATATTCTTGATATTTTAAGTTTAGATCTTCTATAATGTCAGTGATAACAGGAACTAATCTTTCATTCCACAACATTACAAATTGCTATAAACAGATGAAACATGCCTTTCTCTTGTAATGAATTATTAAAGATTTTTATGGATTCAGTGCTTTAAGGGGAATATAACACTTTGTAATGTGCTCTTATTAGAAAGTGATCTACATTGGGGTGGGTAAGAGTAACAGTTAGTGTGATTTGTGTTGGGTCAGTGTTTGATGCTTTTTTTTTTTTTTAAAGATTAAATGAAAGAAAAAAAACTTGTGGGAAAATATTGAAATAAAGTGGTTCCTAGTTTTAAAACCTTAAAAAAAAAAGAGCTCTCAGTAAATCATTCAATAGGATTTTCTTTCTGGCTAAATAAATAAGGAAAAAGCTGTGAATGTGACACACTGTATATATATTTCTGTGATTATATATTTCTCTTATTTACAGCTAATGAGCTGACAGTTGGCAAAGTGTATGCTGCACTCATGATCTTTGACTACTACAAACAGAACAGAGCTAAGAAAGTGCAAATGCTGCAACAGCAGTCCAAAGATCAGCCAGGACCACAGGTCAGATAAAGTGTTACCACATGCATATTGTCATATTGTGTACTCAAATTGATTATTTTTCTTTATAACGTTTGAAGCAATAGTTCAAAATAAAATGTTTGATTTCATGCATCACACGTTCTGTATACATTTTCAGGGGAGGAATTGAGTTGCAAAACTAACTTTGCTAAAAAAAATAATTGCCGCCAGTGTATTACTGTTCAATTTTAGACTTGCAAAATCACCGAAAAGCTGTGTTGTGGTGGTAATTAATCTTAGTTTTTAATTAATTTTAATTAATCTAAGTTTTGACATGGTTTGACAACAGATTTTGTGTGTTTGTGGGGGTGACCAAAGGGACCTCACAGAGCTAAACACAATCATGGCGGCCATCTTTAAGGCGAATTACATTTCATCCTCAGTGCAGATTTGGAGAGAATGTGTGGCGTAAAGCTACATTAACCTGGTAATAGAGTTCCAGGTTTAATTCATATTCTGCTGTTAATATAAACTGAAATAAGTGTTTTGTGTTGATGTGTAATGATTTATTTGAAGAATTTATTTAATTAGCATTATTCCTCAAGTACCAAAAAATAACACAGCAAATTTTGAATGCTAAGCACAAAATCTTTGCTGAATATGTACAGTTATGTTAAGGAGAAAATCAAACGGCAGCACAACATATCAAGAGAATTAGTGAAAACCAGTTTATTGACTGTTGGTGTTTGCTGCTCTCTTCTGTGTATCCATTGTGTAGAACAATGTGGGTGCTCTCCTGGAGCCCATTCTAAACCCTATGCAGCAGAAGAGCAGGAGCATGATGGACTGTCCATCAAATATCCAGCCTTCCATCAGACCCAGCTCTGCCACATTGAACAACGGACACACACCGTAGGCCCTTATCACTCTGCAAACACACACACTTTATACAAAGCATGCACTGCAGACATTGCCATCTTAGCGAGTGGAAAATCTTGAATATGACAAATGTGCGCTATATGGACAAAAGTTTGTGTACACTTAAGCACAAGGTTTATATGTGCTTTTTGAACATGCTATTCCACATTTATTTCTCATTTGCTGTTATAATAACCTTCACTCTTCGGGAAGGATGTTGCCCCAGATGTTGGAGTGTGCGATTTTGCTTTTCCTGGTCGGGGGCTGGGAAAAGAAAGGAGGGCAGAATGCCTGCAGTACGACAGGTCGTGAGGAAGCTGCAGGCGCCTTAGACACATACCCAGGTTTAGGGTAGAGAAAAACGCTGGCCATGGCAGGGGCCGTGGAGAGAGCCTGTAGGTCCCGCCCCACTTAAGGGTAGAAATTGCCAGAAGAATGGCGGTTTTTACCAACAAATACCTAAGGGCCACCTCGGCCAAGGGCTCTAAGGTGGCCTCAGATAGAGCCACCAGCACAATGGCCAAGTCCCACACAATAAGTACAATAAGCCATGATAGCGGACACGTAAACATTCAGGGTTGACGGGGCCAATCCTGAGGCAAACTGTTCCTGCAAAAACTCCAGAACTGAACCAACCGGGCATTTGACTGGGTCCAACTGGTAGTGCTCACACTACATGGTGAACAGATGCCATCTAGCGGCATACAACCTCCTCATAGAGGGAGCTCTGGAATGGAGGATGGACTCCACCACCTCAGTAGAGAGACCAGTTGCTAAGAACTGTGCTCCCTCAGGGGCCACAGCCATAGCTTTCATAACTCTGGGCGGGGGTGAACCATTGTTCCCCCTGCCTGCGAGAGGTGAGCCCTCCTAGTAGGGACAGCAGGTCTGTGAACCACAGTCTGCCTGGCCAACGAGGTGCCACCAGGAGGAGACGGGCTCCTTCCTGGCGGATACTCTCCAGAACTTCTGAGAGCAGCGCGATTGGTGGAAAAGGCATACAGAAGAAGCCCCGGCTATGTCTGCACCATGGCGTCCACCCCTAGTGGGGCTGGGTGAGAGAGAACCAGAGGGAACAGTGCGAAGTCTCCTGAGTTGCGAACAGGTCCACCCGGGCTCTGTTATATCTCTGCCATATCTGCTTCACCACCTCGGGGTGGAGCCTCCATTCCCCGGGCCTCGGTCCTTGCCTCGAAAGGGCGTCTGCTCTCCAATTTAAATTGCCCGGGATGTAAACTGCTCTCAACAAGAGGAGTTTTCCCTGGGACCACAGGAGGATCTGCCACACCAGCCTGTACAGGGGGCGAGACCGGAGACCCCCCTGGTGGTTGATGTATAAGACCACTGACGTGTTGTCTGTATGGACGTGGCTATCTCTCAGGTCTCAGAGGAAGTGTTTTAGTGGCAAAACACTATCCAGGCAGTTTATGTGCCATGAAAGATGCCGCTCGTTCCACTGACCTTGGGCGGAGTGGCCACTCATGACCACTCCCCACCCCTTGAGGGATGCGTCCGTCGTCAGCGTTACGCAACAACAAGGAGCTCCCAGGATGAGGCCTTGAGACAGGAAGGTACGTTTTTTTTCCATATTTCTAAGGCTCGAAGGGCTCACCACGAGACCTTGATAATATGGAGTGGATTGCCCTTCCGGGAGAATCCTCTGCCTCTAAACCACCACTGGAGGGGTCTCATTTAGAGGAGGCCAAGTGGGATCACGTTGGACACTGCCGCTATGAGACCCAGCAGCCTCTGAAACTGCTTCACAGTAAGTGACTGGCCTTCTTTTACTCTCTTGACTGCCGTGAGGTTGGCTTCGATCCGGGCAGGAGACAATTGTGCCTGCAACACAGTCGAGTCCCAAACTACGGCCAAGAAGGTGGTTCTCTGCAGTGGAGAAAGCACACTTTTCCTTGCGTTTAGTCTTAATCCCAATTCCTTCATACTGGCGAGAATGACATCTTGATGCTGGACCACCTGAAGCTCTGATCGAGCTAATATCAACCAGTCATAGATGTAATTTAAAATGTGGATGCCCTAAAGCCGTAGTGGGGCTAGAGCCGCATTCATGCACTTTGTGAAGGTGAGGTGTGAGAGTGTTAGGCCGAACAGGAGGACCCGATATTGGTAAGCTTCCCCCCTCGAAAGCAAACCTCCGGAACCTTCTGTAAATGGGAAGGATAGGTATGTGGAAATAGGCATCCCTTAGATCTATCGAGACAAACCAGTCCTCGGTTTAAGCGGTTTAAGGAGCGCAGATCTAGGATCGGCCGGCTGTAGAAGCCTGACTCTGTAACTAAGAGAGGAACCACCTCAATGGCCTCTTTCCTTAGGAGGGTCCACACATGCTGCACTTCCCAAGCTGATAGGAAATCTCTTAGGTGAAACGCTTATTCAGCTTGCTGGAAATGCGTTGCTTCTTCTTCTCATCCGGCAAAGCTATCTCTAGCTTGGACACGGCCCGCGTCAGGAGCTTGGCCCAGCAGGGGAGGATAAAGGGGACTCATCCGTCTCCATGCATTCTGCTAGGTCGGCCTGCGAGCCCCATGACCTTCGGTGTCGCTTCGCCTCGGGGAGAGTGGGACCTGAACCGCGAGGAAGAGCAGAGCGTGCGCATAGCCATGCGGCTACATCGCGGACAATCGTCATTCTTGAGAGGAGACTGAGCATGCTCCACTCCCAAGCAGACAACACACAGTTAATGTGTGTCTCCCCCCGTAATAAAACGGGGGCAAGGAAGGACACACATGCAAAAGTTTTGCTTGCTTTTCGCCAATGCTTGCACAAATTCACACACAAAGCGCTTACCTGAACAAACAGAAGCTAATGTCTCTACCATCGCTCGCCCATTTGTAGCTTCCTAGTTTAAGCGATGTCGCCCGTCGATGACATCATGACTTACCTATTGGCCGGATTTCACACGTGATTCAGAGCATAGACAACACAAGGCATTCCCAAAGCGTTTCGACGCAGTCGAGTTCTCAAAAGGGAACTTAATGCTACCTCATCCAAAGACATTTTATGCAATTCAGTTTCTAACTTCGTCAGATGTCCCAATACTTTTATCCACATAGTGCATGTAGAACTTCTTACAATAAGATTACATTATAATTCCATTTTGAACCATTTGTACTAATTTCAAGTTAATTTCATGTTATTTTGGCAGTAAAACCCCCCTTGCGTGGGTGCAATTTTGCTCATTTAAAACATTTGTTTGTAGAAAGAAGAAAAATTATTACATTTGTGAAAACTACTAGTAAAATGAGGAATAATGCCAAAAATAAGTTATAAGATCTGTTGTTTGGTATATTATAATCTTACAATAAACAATAATCAACACATTTGACTTAATTTTCACTTCATAAGATGACATTTTCCACTATAGACCTGATTTCTTATTCTTACGCTTTTGTGTTTTATATGTCACACTTTTACTTCCCATTATAAACCCAGCCATGACAACACCATTAAAGGCTCCTCATCTTGGGCTTCAGAGAAAACCAAAGATGTCCAGAGGTCAAAGAAACGACCAATCCTGAGAGGCCAGTCTGAAGACATCTCAAATGCAAACAATGCCCAGGTACTTGGTGTTAACAAGTCTTCTTACACATGGTACACATTTGTAAGCAGTGTAAGTTTGTAAAAATTTATGTGTTTGTGTGGCAGGTGTCAGTAGAAATGAGGAAAATGGAAAACAGTGCCAACACAGTAGCTCTTGCTGGTTTAGAGGGTCAAGGAAGAGCAGTATCCATGCCCAAACTCAACGCAGAGATGCAGGTAACCTATGTATAACTGGTGCATACAGTAGTTATGAATGCATTTCGTTGTGTGGCGGTTGTGTGTGGAAATCCTAGTATTTATGAATCAATTGCATTGATGCTGTTTGGGAAGTTTGTGCTGACCTGACCTCTTGCTAATGCACTTTGTATACATATATTTTATCGTCACCCATCTGTACCTAACTATAGCTAATCTTAATCATAAGTTAACCATTAAAAATGACAGGTTTGAGTGCAATGCTTTTAAAAGCTTATACTTGTGCATTAATCATTGTTCATTGAATTAAAAGCCTATATCCCAATATCACATTATTTTGCTGCCATTACTGTTACTTAGGTATAAGAGCATATAGATTTATAGCTTCACACAACTGAAATGCACCAGTCATAATAAATTTGTATAATAGAGTTAGCATTGAACAAAACTGGCAACTCGGAGTTCTATTCTGACTTGTCATGCAGTGTATGGATACATGGTAGAGAAAATAGAAGCAAGCGATCTGTAGACAACATGAGCAAGGCAAAACAAGAGCGTGAAACGAGAAACAAAGAGTAATTGAGAACCCGGATAAAATATTGATGAAACAAAAAAATGCTTTAATAAATGACAGATAAATTAAATATGTTACATCACATCTAAACAGAGGAAACAAAGGGGATCTAGACACAAACTAACAAACACGGAAATGGGAACAGATGTGAATGGAAAAACACATGAACACAAGGAACAATGACGAGACAGGCGTGGAGACATAACATAAACAAATAGGTAGCACCTTTCTTCCTTTCACGCTTGCCTGAGGAGGGATAATCTATAACACTTGTAATCAAGAGATTGGTCTCCCCAAAGTTCCCAAGGCTGGATTTCACCAGTTAAATGAGCTGTTCATGTTGCACGATGGATATCGATAAGAATGGGTGAGGGCAAATGTTTTTTTAAACTGCTGCTCATGTAACACCCTTGAAGAAAATGTAAACTGCTGTAATTTTGTTTGCATGAGCTAACAGATACCCGTGATTGTTGACAAAATATAATAGAAAGAGGAAGGCCATTCTCCCCATCTAGAGAACAAGGCCAATTACCTGTATGCTCTTAAACTCCCAGCAATGGATACCTGGAATATTTTGGGATTTGACCTCTTGCATTCCTGACAACAGCATGTGTGCTGAGACCATTCTGCTGTCACTAGAGCCATTTTATTGTTATTACTATTTGCTTTGTGTGTTTTTTGTAGCCTTTTACCTTTTCAAACCCAGGACTCTCAAAAGCCTTGAGATTGTAAAACGATTACCATTTTGAGTCCTACTACACTGCGTCTGATGTGACAGATTAGATCAGAGTCATAGCACTGCTGCACAGATCATTTTTCCTGTAACACAGAAGGCGATTAGAAGGCTTCAGGTGTAATGAGCTGCTCCAAAAAAGGTACAGATTTCTCACATTCCCTTAGTATAGTGTATTTTCATCCTGGGAAAGACGGAGTAAAAAAAAGTGCTTAACAGGTAATAGTGGCTGACTGTGAGATTTCAGCACCTGCTTATATGGCTGAAATCTCTCGGATTTCATCCAGAGATCCTTCCCTCCCTCCATCGACTAGCTGACCCTGGCACAGTTCCAGGTCTGCAGCTTGGCTTACTGTTAGACAGGATACATAGTAAAGATACATTCACTCATGGCCAAATAGCACAGGCTCTGGAACCGATCATGGACTAAGAATAAAACATTGACCATATTGCTTCATTTCCAAATAGGAAAACCACATAGTTTCTTTGAATAAACATTTTCCACAATCAGAATCTAATAGCTTAAATGCATTCCATATGTTTTGTTCTTCCAATCAGTCATAGTTTGTAATTGTTAGAATTGGTCTATTAGGTTAAGTAAATCCATATTATTAAACGAATGGTTCTGTTCAACTGAAGGATAGTTCAGGTGTGGTTTAGGTGCCAAAATCTTTAAGATACTCATACCTGGGGTTGCATCATGATATGCTACACTTAATCTATTGTTCTTTGTGTGGAATGATTGAATCTTTGTCTGTGATGTTGCTTAGCAACAAAATAACAGTTAACAGGCTACATTATGATGTTCAAGAAAATGATGCGATATACAGTAAACCCATATTGAAACCATTGCAGACTAATAAAAATATCAGGTACCTTTGTCTCCTTGCATAAACCCAGAAGTGTGAGTAGCAGTTCTGTGAGTCTAATAGCTATTAAATTTTCTATTGAACTACACAGTATTACCACACGTTAACCATCAGAGACCACCAGATGCCTTTAATCCCATTTGAAAATAATTAGATCCATTTAGAATCAGCCACACGTTACATGTAGGACCAATTACACGTTTTTAGCATTTTATTTCACATCATTTTATCACATGCATATGACATTAACTACTTATCTTTTTTTATTTCCCTCTAACAAATGACTTTTTCCTTCTCTTTCCTGCATGGCACGTTCATAGAGAAGTCATTCACGTCACTCTCCCGGAACATTACTTGCTGTATGTATTGTTTTAATTTTTTTTTTCTTCCACTGAATTGAGAGCTCAATAAAATCTTTATGGTATATATTACTAGGCTGCTATTAAATACACAGACTTGAATTATATGCAGTCTGTTGACCCTGTTGTTATGTGGGATGTTAGGATTAAGTAATACAGACAGATTGTCTGTTTTAAAGCATGAAATCAAAGAGACAATGACAGGTAAAGACCGCTTACCTATAATCATCACAGACTGACACGACACCTGTAAGCACCATTGCTGACAGGAAAATGTTGTTTAATGCTTAGCCCGAAACTGCTGGTCAGGACTAAACTGAGTGAGATTAATAACAACCTTACAGTAAGCAGCTGTCCCAGATGTACCCGTCTTTATATTTAGTACTCCGACCTTGCTAAGGGATTTGTTGTAATTAATATTGTCTGAGTTTTGCTCTAGCTGTCATTTGCCTTATCACCAGAGGGCACTCATGAGTCTTTCACTGCTCACTGACTTTTGTGTGTTTATTTCTACAAGTATATAGCAACATTTCTTTTCCTGTTTTAGCCAATTCCCGACTCCCCCCTGAGGCGCTCGGCATCTACGTTTGCCCCACAGCATCCTCCGGAGGTCATGGCCAACGATTACACGCTGGAAAGGGCTGCACAAGAGCGAGCACATCACCATCACCATCATCACCGCTGCCATCATCGGAGAGACAGAGAGAAGAAGCAGAGGTCACTGGATCGGTCACCAGGTGGACAGAACACAAACTCGGGCGGTCAGTGTGATATATGTGAAAATCTGGAGTGTCCGCAAATAAGGATTTACATAAATTAGAATTGTAAAGTCTTGCCTAAATTCGACTAATAGTCAAATCATGTGATTTCTCACAACCTGTTTAAAACCAAAATGTAAAGAACGTCTCACACAATGATATTAAAAAAACTTTTCATTTTAAATCGATAAACCTAATAATTAAATAAATAACTGCAGAAAGGCCACACTGTAGACAGGATCTGCATTTTGCATGTCGGCAAATCAAATTTAATCGTCTAAACTGCTTACAGCGTAACACTGACGCACCGAAAAACAAAAATTAATTTACAGAACGAAATTAGAACAGAATATACATTTACAGAATCTCCCAAACATTTTAATCCCTGCTGCCAAAATGCTCTTGTGTCAGTCATGGATCATGGAAATTGAAACTTAAATTTAAAATATGGGTGGTTGTATTTACTCATGCACATTAAAAATATTTACTAAATTTGGTTTAGTGCACTTGGTACCTGGGCCTTCAGTGGGGACTTACCCGACCTAATCCACCTCTTAATACCACCACTATCATGTCTCGATTATAGAAACCATCAATACAATACAAAAATGCAATATAACAGCGCATGGCATTACAGAGAGAGAGGCATTTCACATAAGGAGGATGAATACCATTTTACTAAAGCAAAATACCCAGTTAAGACTCCAAACCTCTACACTACCGGGCTTTGGGGTTGGGTGACCTCCTCACGATGTCTAGCCTTTCTTGAAAATGGATATTTAAGTATATCCGAGACCAAATCAATTTCTCTTTCTCTGTAGGCAAAAAAAAAGTCTAACTCAGATGTATTTATGTGTGCAGCGCTACACACATGTACACCAACCAATCAGAGGACGGAAAAATGCTGACGCTACTCTGGGCCAGCTAGCCGCCCTGTGATGCGAATATGAAATCTGATTGGTTAAATAAACAGAGCTATTGGACTATGGTTAAAAAGGCCAGCAGTACTGACATTGAAGGCCCTGGGCAGATTAGATTGACATGACAGCACATAGAGGCTGAAATCTGATTGGACAAAAAATCTAACATCCACATACACGTACTGGAAACAGTGCAGTCAAGAGAAACGCTACGAAATGAAGAGAATAAACTGTTGGGAATAAATTCATACAATTTCATGGAACAAATATTAGAATTTAGGTTGTAAATGTGGGTAAGTGTTTCTGATAGTGTTTAGCCTGCAGAGAAGACTTTCCCTGACCACCTGCCACTGGATGTTAGATACAATGCTATCAATTGTTTAGTCTTTAGATGTTGGAGTTACACCTTAATGCGGTTGCGTTTTATTTGGATTAGATCCAAGATCCTGGAGCAAAGTTATAAAACTTCTTATTATCAATATAACATACACATGCATTTAATAAAAGTTAGATTGTTTCAGTCACAATTTACATTTAGAATGACTGAAGTCCGGGTTATCTTTGAAAAAAGCTCTCATTGCACTATGCACTGGTGCAGACTTGAGCCGCAGCTGATGTGTGTTGGATCTGCGGGAGCTTTAGCATGCAGCTGGCATCCATTAGCCAGATAAAAGGTTTTGACAGACATGCCGAACACCCAGTGACCTACTAATTTATCACCGCATCACAGCAGGCCAGCCGTTGGTAAAAATGTCCGAATGCACAGAAAAAAAGAAGCACAAGCTCCACAAGCATGGTGGGTAAGGAATGTGGAGTTCTGGAGGGGAGGAAAGATGAGGAACGGCGTCTTCAAGCGTCCTTTTGATCTGTACGGAAAGCGAACGATCAGAAGTGCAGCTCAGGATTTGTTTCACGGTTGAAGATTTTAAGGTGCTTTGAGAGTTATAGTAAAGACTGAATGACCTCAGAATTGATTTCATTTACAGTTATAACGTTCATATAGTGGTGTAGTAAGTTTATATCTTGGGGCCTAATTTTCATAAGCGGAATAAAAACATTGTAGTGATTTGTTTTGCACTCAATATAGAATACATGCTAAAGGATTTCCCACAGTACTGAGATTATTTGAAAGGAAATAAAGCATACATTTAGATATTTTAATATTTCTGTGGAAATATGGTTTCTTTTTATTTGTCTTTTCATTTTATGTATATTATAAATTCAGGGAAATGTCCTGTGTAAACGTTACAATGCAATCTGGGCTTTACGTTTTTCTCAAAAGTTTCTAAAACAAACATTGTATCAACAAGATTCCTGATACGACCCTCCAAACACCTTCTCTACAGATTAATTAAACTTCTGTATGTTTTTGGTAAACTACACTATATTGCCAAAAGTGTTGGGTCACCTGACCTTTCCTGCTCTATGTGGTTCTTTTCCAAACTGTTACCACAAAGCTGGAGGCACTCAAATGTACAGGACATCTTAAGATGCGATATAATAACATTTTGTATTCACTTGAACTTGAAAACCCAAACCTGTTCCAGCATGGCAATGCCCCTGTGCACAATGTGAGCTCCTTGAAGATCTGGTTTACATGCTTTGGAGAGAAAGATCTTGAATGGTCTGCTATAGAGCTCCAATCTCATCCCTACTGAACACCTTTGGGATGAATGTGAACGCTGACTGCACCCCAGGCCTCCTCACCTCACCTACATCAGTACCTGCCTTTTATAATACCCTTGTGACTGATAATCACAAATATCCATAAACACACTCCAAAATCTAGTGGAACATCTTCACAGAAGAGTGGAAGGAATCATAAGAGCAAATTGGGACTAAATGTGGAATGCAATGCTCAAAAATCACATACTGTACTTATGACCAGGTGACTCAATACTTTTGGTAATATAGTGTATGTCTTTAATCATAATTACATCTGAAACTTTCATATTAGAGATTTTTTGAGTTTGTCTCATTTTCAGGCACGGCAGCTGACCCTGCAGGGAACTCCACGCTCCAGGAGAGAGGGCACGACCGAGGCCGTTCCCATGAAAGGAAACAACATTCATCGACGGCGGAGAAGCAGCGCTACTACTCGTGCGATCGCTACGGCAGCCGAGAGCACTTTCCCGCCAAACCTGCACCAGCCAGCTGTGCCACCTCGCCCAGAGAGGCTCAGGAGACCACCTTCACCAAGCAGGTGGGATTGAAAGCTGGCTAGACTATAAAGTGGATGTAAAGGTACAAGGTATGACTTCAGCTTGTTAATCAGAGACCGAGATCATCGATTGTCTTAGGAAAGATCTTAATTTTCCTTTAAAATTGCACTTTATTTGTTTTGTTTTCCTATTCATCAAGTTCAGATCGAAACCAAGAAAAATTCAAACGTCATATGGTTTTGGTATTTTGTAAAGGTTTCCAGTGCAGCGAGATTCCTCAGAAGCAGGATTGCATGATTTATGAATGTTGGGGTGCAGAACACACGATGATGCTTTAAAACAGGCAGGCGAGTCCTGATGAGCTGTAGCACACTCACTTCTCACTTCACTATCATTTGTTTTTCATGTCCTTTAAATGCACTGGATTTTATTATGCATGTAAACAGTGTGGTTTTATTAGTCCATGTGGCTGTTGTTCCTTGTCCTGGATTTCAAATGAAATTGTTTTTCTCTTTCCCTTTAGTGCAACCACTTATGGCCTTTCACTTCTTTTTCTGCTCTTTTTCTCCTTCACTATTTATCTGTGTGTCTTGTCTGTCTTTCTGTTCTTTTTCATTTCTATCCTCTTGGTGCTGTCTTCTTTGTCTTTGTGTATCATTTTTTTGTTTTTTGCTCTTCTCTGCCAAACATATAACTGTTCCCTTTTGTTTCCTTTCAATTTCTTCCCTGATTTTCTTCTCTTCATTTTTTGTGTCTCTGGTGTTTTCCTTTTCTCTCCTTTCTCACTGTGGGCCCTTTTCCTATTTGATCCATTTTTACGCATTACCCTCATCGTTTTATTGTTTTGATTTGCTTGTTAAATTTTCATCTAGGGCAGTGGTTGGGCTAAAGGGAGCCTGGTGTTGTTGAGTTCGGGCTCGAGCACGCCCAGCCGCGGGCGCAGGCAGCTGCCCCAGACGCCCTTGACCCCTCGCCCAGCGGTGGCCTACAGGACTGCCAACTCCTCTCCTGTGTCCGCTGCAGGTGCCCAGACCACCCTCCCTCCCCCGAGTCCTGTAATGCGCATCAGCTCCGAGCCATACCTCCGGCCCCAGACGACGCTGCTAAGCCCACAGCAGATCGTGTCCCTCCCACCGCTGTCCCAGCATTCCCTGCTCGGAATGCCCAACGGGTACCATTACATCATGAGCATAACTACGGGGCCTGGTGGCAGCAGCAACAACGTCCAGCACTACTACCCTGAAGCAGAGGAGGAGGAATGGTGCTAGTCTGGCTTTAACACACACACACACACACACACACACACACACACACACACACACACACACACACACACACACACACACACACACAGACACAGACACACACACACACACACACACACACACACACACACACGCAGATCTGCTGATGATTCTTAGTGTGTTTTCCTTTTACTTGTACAATTTTGATGAGTTTTATCATCTCTTGTTTCACACAACATGTGAACATTCTTTCATTTTTGCAGAGAGGGAAAATGTGCGCACACAAAAACGAAAAGAGAGCCCTAGACTAGACTGCTTTTTAATGTATTTTATTATTATCTAACTGGGCTCATATTCAGCCTTAATGATAAAGACCTGATAGATCTGGATCGTATGTATAGACGTTTCTGCTCTTAATTCCTGCCTTTGTGAGAGAGGTCACACTTGGAATGATACACAACCACAACAACCACAACAACAACAACACACACAAAAAAAACCCCGTCTCTGGAAACAGTGACCTACAGTATAAAGCTTAACTTCTTAGAATGCAATGTTTCTCAATCTCTTGTGGCCAGCTGTCTAGTCAAACACACCTGCAGTCAGATAAAAATATATATACATGTATAACTTGTGATGGGAAAATGCAAAAAGGAAAGTCTCTCACTGAAGCATTTTGTGTTTTTTCCATCTCTGGAAAGCTGAACCATTCCTGTGGGCTATGTACGCACATACATATACACCTATATATGTTTTCCACATGCACACAGATTTATTTATCATTTTCCATAAAGGTTTAAATTGTTATTTTGCTGCTGAAGACCATTCCCAGAACACATCACCCTGTGTGATGTTGAGGAACTGGTAAAATATAAATTAATTAAAAAAAGTCTTTTTTTTTTTGTATAAACTTGATATTTTATCTATTCATTAGGTGCGTTTTTTGTATTATATTGTAAAGATATGATGGTGTTTCATGTGAATTGCTTACAGTTTCATCGTCCTGTCGGATCTACCATTTCTTACAGACTGCTCCAGACATTCTTACAAAGTGCCTAACCTTTTGATCTTTTGAATATATTGTAGTAATGAAGCAACCTCAGACTTTTTTTTAGTGTGTCAGGACGCGACGGAAAGGAGGACCGAAGAAATCTCGGGGGTTTTGTGGAACTACAAGGTGTTATGACTGCAGGCCTTAATCAGGAAGCAAAAGAAACTACTTTTTTTTTTTCTTCTTTTATTTCATTGGGTTTACTTTTTTTTTTTTTATGAAAATGACAGTACGATTGTTCTTTATTTGTTTTCTTGGAGCATCTTAAATTTCTTCCTTCCTACCTTTGTAATACTTTAAAACGGGGAGGGCGGTACTTGTCAAAAAATCAAATGCAGCATTGCTTAGGATGAAATATAAAAATGAAAATAGTTATATATTACTACTTTACATGACATAATCTCATGCATGTTTTTTTTTTTCTTCCAAAATTACCAGGTTGATGATGGTGAAATGTGTGTGTCCTTTTTTTTTTTTTTTTTGTAGAGTTGAGAAGGACATCAATGTTAGCTACTAGCTTCACTTAGCAACTTTATAAGATGGTGTATCAAAATAGGAAATACAGAAAAATCATCCATTTTTGTGGTGTACAGCTTGAGAATCAGACACCCAGGTAGATGTTGAGAAGATTTAAAAAACATTCTTGTATTACTCCACACACATAATATCTCTTTAGGGGTGGACAAATATTTGGGTAAGCAAGTAAAAGTTCCAGTGTGCTGCCCACTCTTTCTCTTTCTAAACTAAAAAGTTTTAGCTAACCTAATCGAATTGCTTATGATGAGCTAGTTCAAAAGTGCATTAAGTGCGTTAAAGATTAAGAGAAATGAAGTGGTTATTTTTTTTGTCTAACAATGGTAGCAACTATGTATGTAATATGCAGGAGAGTCCAGAATTTTAATTTCCACAGAACAGTGTGTTCCTGATCTGGAAAAGAATAGTTTGCCAATTATTAATGCTCAGTTTATCCAACTTTTAAAAAGCATTTTCTATCATCCAGAAATCGACTGAGCTGATGTGTGTAGTGCAATAGGCAGTGAGATTTAAAATGAATGAATGCTTGCACAATAATTCCAGCACCAATACATGTCACGACAATGTTCATTCATTCATTTTCTCCCGCTTATCCGTAATTCGGCCTTCTGATCGGCAACCCAGCGCCTTAACCGCTGGAGCCACCACTCCCCCATGTCACGACAATGTATATACGTTTAAAGTGGATATTGAGTAGGGTTTGTTTTTGATTCCTGGTTGTTGAATCCACTAGGGGAAAAAAACCCAGAACAATAATTCTGCTTTTCCCAGAATCCTTAGAGATTTGTCCACCCCTTGACCTTCCACTCTGTTTTTTACTGGCTTGAACTGACCTGTTGCCAGATGTTCAGCTGTATGGCTGAGAACAAGACAGAGAAGTTTTGCAGAAGGTAACACCTAGTAATGAAATAATGGTGTGTTTCAGTGGCTGGGATTTAAAAGGTCTAGCTCAACATGGCTTTTGGAGAGCAAAGCTAGTGTCGAGATTTCTTGAGGGAAAAAACAACAACAAAAAAAACAGACAATTTCCCACGAATGTTTGAGCACCACTTACTTTTGTAGCACTGCACACACAACTTGGTGTCCATTTAGCTGCTTAGCATGCAGTAGGTGACAGGGGCTGGGCAACTTAAAGCCTCAGCCATTGAAAAGGCAGGATTTTAATTGTATGTGAGTACTTTTGGAAGTAGGGCTATGCAACAAGAAGACACTTTTAAAAAAGGAAAAAAAAAAGAAAAAAAAAAAAAGTCATTCATTCTGTAGCTTTATCTGCTGGGATGTCCAGATTTAGCCTTCCGCATGATCGTGACCAAATTTTTTCTATAAAAAAAATGACTAAAATGTATGAAAAATATATATATTTTAGAATGCATAAAGGCACAATGATTTAATGAAGCAGATGTCACTAACATGTCTTTCAAAAAATAATAATCTGCTATGTATCTGCATGCATCAGAATTACCCACTCAGAGTTACACTTGTAAAAGCAGAGCGGGTGTTTTGAATAGTGCGTATTTTTATATGGCCACTCTTTAAAGGAACCGCTGCGCTGAAACTGTTCAGATGTTGAAGTTGTCACCGTTTTTATGCCGAAGTGTGTAAAACCTCCTTGCACTCCCGAGAACGTTTGTTGTCCTTCAGCACTCTGCCACTGTGGCTGTAAACTGTAGTCCATATATAATCCACTTCATCCACACCTGCAGGTTCATCACTGTTAAAGACAAACTTTGGAACCCTTCCAAAATCTTTCACTGTTTGTTACCAAACCTGAAAGAGCACCCTGTCGTTTCTGCACATCTAGTTTAATGTGGCTGTTCTCTCTGGGGAATAAAGTAATGTTTGCATGGTCTGACGATGTATGTGCATGTTGAACTACGCATTGCTAATCTTCATACTGTTTTGATACGATGTGTTCTTTTCTTGGTTCTGTTTTTAAAATGACATTTGATATAAACTGATGGGTTTGTTGAGGCAAAAAGAAATACATTTAAAAAATAAGAAGTTTCTATATAAACTCAGTATTGAAAATTGTGCACAGCTCCTCCAGTGAGACAGAGATGAAACAAACGCCCTTTATTTGGATTGTACGTCTCACTTGTTTGTTGCCTGATTTCTGTTCAAATGGCCAGACTTTGAATTCTGCAGTTGTTTCTACCTTACTATTTTGTATGAAGCAAAGTCCTTGAATTAAAAAACAATGAAACCAAACTCTTTTGTGTATTCTTGCTGCATTGTATCCAATACTAATATACAATATCATACTGTGTAAATACAAATGATGTTCTGTATTTCTCCATAATTCACCATCTTACTGCTTATGAATGAACCATGAAAGAAAAAAATATATTTAGCCCAAATTCAAGATGTGACCTCAAGGGTTCTGTGTGTGTGATTTGTGAAGAACCCAGTAACAGAGGATATCTTATTCAGAAAGAGTTCAAAAACAAACTATTTAGGAAGTATTACCTATTGAAAAAAAAATTTTATTTAGAAGAATTAAGACATTGCTGGTTTAAATATTTTCTCTGGGTTTCTCTGGTTTCTTCCCTTTTCCCTGAACATACAGCGCCTGTCAAAAGTAAAAAAAAAAAAAAAAAAAAAAAGTTGAAAAAGAAGCACTTTTTCAGAGGCATGTGCATGTCCTTTTTGTTTATATGCAGCAATCTAGGTGATGTAACAGTATGAAGATTTTCTTTAAACAAAATAAATATAAAAATGCACAGATGTTAAACTTTAATTACATTGAAAAATCCTCCCTTAGAATGACACACACTCTTGGCATCCGCACAGATCATTTCTCCAAACATTCAGGTGAAATACTTTGCTGTGCCTCTTGTAAAACTTGCCAAGGTTTCCTTTACTAGTTGGAGATTTCTTTCTGATCTTGTGATCCAGTCAAGCAAAAGAGCTGTTCAGTAGGATTTAGGTGCAGTGACTGGGCAGACGATACCATGACAAAACTTAAAACACTCCAGCTGACGGTTTGCTCTCTAAATAATGCTTACAGAACTTGGACATATGCTTCGGTTCATTGTCTTGTTGTATGGTTAAAGTGGGTTCCAATTAGCTGCAGTCCAGAAGGAATTTATTGATGTTGAAGTACGGAATGGTAGCCATGATGGTCCAGTATATCTTCGACCCAAAATAAGTCTCCAACCTTCCCTGCTCCAGAACAATCCCAAACCATTAGGCTTTTACCTCCAGGTGTGACTGTGGGTGTGAGGCAGTCTGCTGACATCTTCTCTTCTGTTTTATGTTTTTCTGTTAGAGACAAAAATGTCAAATTTCGACTCAGATGTCCACAAAACCTTCTTTCAGTCATTAACTGTTCAGTCATTGTGTGTTTTGTGTTTGTTGCATATAAACAAAAGGAACATGCCTAAAAGAACAACAACAACAACAACAAAAAGTAAGGTGTATACAGTATTAAGAGTTAAACTTATTTATTTACTTTTTTTCCATAACAGATTAAATAGATCGATTGCATTTATTTAGCCATAATTTCTTCTTAAAAGTCACCTTGAAAAAACCTGTGCAGTTTTAAAAGCAAAAAATGGTCAGATTAGACTCAGATTGGATTTAATTTAAATTCATTTAAATTAAGTTTTTTTGTAGGGCACTTTTAACAATGGACATTTTCCCAAAGCATCTTTATGCAAATAAATAGATTAATAAATATGAATTTCTATGTTAGTGCCTATAAGTTTATTCCTTATATGTTTAAACCTAATGAGCAAGACAGTGGAAAGGAAAAACTTCCTGAACCTAAAGTGGAATCAGACTCAAAACCGAATGTTTATTTATTACAGTTCCATCATTGTTGAGGTTTGCAGTTCAGTGATTGGTCCTTAAATGCAGAACTGTTCATACTAATTGCAGTTCTATGCCATTGTAGCAGACTGTTTATATTAATCACAGTCCAAATCCATTCTCAACGTTCTTGAGCTGTTGATCTTTACAATGTTCATGTGGAACCACCCAGGTGTACAGAGTGGTCTCCAACTGAAGAGAACTCCATCCAGAGTTCTCCAGGGCATTGGATCGGACCTGAAAAGAAGAAAGAGACAATATCTCTTGTCACCAATACCTTAAGAACAGAGAGGAGAAGAAGAAAGAAAAATTAGAAAGAAAGAAGGTGAGTAGAAAGGTTACAGAGAAACAAAATAAGGATTATTAAGTATTTATTGTTACAATTAAAGACACTGTATCAAGATATATTCAGCTTTACTTCTAGAACTTTAGATAATTTTGTTAAAGACTGTAGTCTAATGTATTAAGTGGTGTTCATATCTAATACCTTAATACACATGTATAATAAAAGTAGTGTTTTGGTAAACACTTGGAATATGTAACGCCTAAATAGTTTTGGAGAAATCTGATTGGATGTTGTTTCGTAGTAGGCGTGTTTTAACCGGTCTGATAGTAAACTGTGCACTTGCCCAGGAAAAGTTGTAAATCGGAGAGCAACAGCACAGATGGCACACATGCACTCCTACACTCACATACACTGTTCCTTTAGCTCTTCCCCAAAAACCACAATGGATACTGTTTAAATGGGAAAAATTTTTTTAATAATTACTTGTAAGCAAGTTCGTATTGTTATTGTGTTATTCGATGTAACATCAGAATCAGGTGGAATTGCTGTTTCTGATAAATATGTATTTAAGAGGATTTCTGGCTCTTGCCATCCTCACCATGGGCATCAGTTCATTTCATGCGGATTGGACAGAAATAGGATCTGGGATTCAGGAGTCAGGTATGAATTATTCATTCTTTTATATTATTATTATACAAGTGGTTTGTTTGTGTGTCTGTTTGTTTGTTTTTTTAATTTATTTATTGCTGACTTTTTTAATTGCAAACATTTTGATAATTATTTTTGAGTTCGATCTTATTTTTTTCATCGCCTTTATCACCTTAGATGTGAGTAATTCATAAAAATGGCTTTTGGGTTTCTATTTACAACTTTAGAGTTAGATGCAGTACCGCTGTGCGCCTCAGGGGGCCGCCAGACTTTCGTTTATACACTAAACACACACACACACACACACGCACACGCACACACGCACACACACACACAAATATGGATCTTAAATATAGTATTCAATATAGTGAGTGTATATACAATATACATTTGACATAGTTTACAAGTAACAGCAATTTAGTTATTGTTCATTTGTTTAAAAGGCTGGAATACCAAAACATTTTGCAAACATTTAACTGACAAATGTAAATAAGGATAATAACTTATGTTGGGTTGAGTTGAAAACTGTTTAATACTGGAGTTAATAGAGACACCGTGTCCTTGAGTTTGAGAGTGTTTCAACCACCAAATAGCACCATTTTCCTGAAATATTATTTTGTTAACCCTTTTTTGGACAGAGGAAAAGTCTGGTGTATGTCAGATAACATCTCATAATTTGGTTGACATTTCCATTATCCCACCAGATACTATATATAGCAAAGGTCCCCAGACTGTACTTTCCCACCTACAGCAAAAGTCTCCAGAATGTGCCTTTCTACCTATTTCGGGAGCGCAATGCAAGTCATACACCATGATCCTGCCTTTTGTACGTTTTTTTTTTAGAGAGCATTTAGGAACCAGTGTGAGGAAAGTGGATTTTAACATGGCTGATTTTCTTTAGCTTTCAACCTTAAATGAGTTGAACCTGATGTTTAAAGGCCCATAAGCCTTAGCTCAGATTCCTGACCACGTAGCTACCACTGTCTACGTAACCACTAAAATCATGAGAACTAGCTTGGAAAGTGATTCAAGTTACCTGTCATGTTAACTGATACACTGTCAGTAGCTTTAGCCAGAAGCAAACCACAGGCATGATGTTAACGCACTGAGGTTTCCCACAAATTTTGAATGACATAATTTGGGTTGTCTTTAAATAACTTCCATGTATAGAGAGAAAAATATACTAATTTTATTATAGAGCTTATGTTACAAGAAGTTCCCAAGGGCTCCATTTCAGCCAGCTGCCATGCTGAAGTGGGAAAAGTATAGCTCCAGATTGAGAACAGCAGGTGAAATGGAGAACACTATGGATTAAACTCATGGATCTGCTGAAGTCATTTCTAGTCTTTATTGCAGAATAGGTGGAAAATTGTGTATTATATCATTCTATGGAATACTTACTATACTTTCTCTGCCAGGGGATTTGGGTGTGCCGTATTTACTTGTCTTGTGGCTATATTTAAAATATAACCAGCTGAGGAAAGAACATAAAGACATTGTGTCAAGTCATGGATTCAACTGATGAGGGCATATATTTTCGTTTTCCATTCAGAGATGTTTACATGACATGTCACATGAACTGTCCAGTCGAGGTCACTGTTTTCCTAGCTGTCCCCAACAGAAAGTTTCTCAGGGGTATGAGTGTGAGTCAGTATTTCTTGAATTCACTGCTGGAAGTTTCTATGAATTTAGAGACCTCTGGGATAGTAATAATGTATGTGTGTGTGTACTTGTATTATATCCTTTCCACATTATTATTTCTTTCACAGAGTTTTACATAAACAGATAAATGTCTGTGAAATAGTTCTACATAGTGGCATTAAAGATAGTGAGTTGTTTATTTCGTTGTTTATTTAGCCTTATTGTATGGCGTCTCCAAAGTTAGCTTTTTGTAGCAGTTAAATGTAAAGCTGATTCTGAAAACAGGACAGTCTTCAGGACAGAGGGCTTTGTGGTTTTGGGTTTCTTGTAATAGGACAATTTTTTTTTGTCTTATTAACTTCAAAAGAGAGAATAAAAAGAGAGGCTGTTGAGGGAAATATTATTAGGGAACTTGTCTATGAATAATCCTTTGCAGTAGTCTAAGAGTAATATAGCATTTTTAACTTTGTGGCATCATCATGTGACCACCATCACCCTTTTTTTTCTGAGAACAGTATCCACCATTGTGTTTTGTAAATTACATAATATACTCTGTAAGGCCACAAATGTGAAACACTTGATCATCACTCCCTGTTGTGAACATCCATTTCAAGATTGTGCTCCCCTTCTGAGGATAGCATCCATTTTTCTGGGAAGGCATTCCACTACATTTTGGATCATTAATGGAAATCATTTGATTATAAGTGTGTAAGTGAGTTCAGGCACTCATGTTGGGTTAGGAGGTCTGAGGTGGAGTCAGCTTTCCAGTTGATCCCAAATGTGTTCAGTGGGGCTGAGATAAGTGCGCTGTGCAGGACTCACAAGTTTTTTAATTTTGGCAAACATAGAGCTTATTTTATACATGGGACATTGTCATGCTGGAACATGTTTGGGCCTTGTGGTTCCTGTGAAGTGAAATTTGTAATTGTACTGCATACAAGACAACCAGTATAATTGTGTGATGATCAGGCATCTGCAATCCTTTGGCCACATAGTGTATGAGTAAAATAAGTGGGTTAACTGAGGTATATATTATGTTTTCTACAGTATAAAAACAAACATTATATGATTTTAGTCTTATAATTGATCATCAGTTTTGTCCTAATATTCAATTTCCAATTTCCTACATTTGATGTCACAGATGTTTGTGTTCAGCATAATCTTTTTTTTTTTTTTTTTTTTTAAATCATTACACCAAACTTGCCCAAACCACCGGTTGTGTAGTATAATGTATATGGTGTACTGTAATGGGCAACATCCAAATTGCACCCTTTACACAGTAAGGTCAGGGTCTATTTTTTCAGCTTCTAGTCTGGTAATCTTTTAATTTTGACTTTAAATGAAAGAACCTTCTTGTCTCTGTTTAAGTGGCACCTCCAACATTGATGGCCAGACACAAGGCAGTGAAATGACAGCATGCATAATTAATGTTATTGCTGATTGATAACCATAATTCTGGAGTGCAGCCAGGGTAGATTATTCTATCTAGGCCCTGCTGATTGTGCGTCTGGAGATCATTAGAGTATGCTTGGACAAGCACAGGCTTTCTCAGATACAGAAATGGAGACCACAGCTAATCTGTTAAGAGTTATCTCAAGGCCATGTATTGTTTCTTATTACACTAGTAGCCAAGGCATGAAGAGTTCCAGCTATTTCAAATTGCCTGTGATCTAAACTGATTGAAAGGGTTGATCCAGTGCCAGCGAATAAGGCTGAATAGACAAAACATTCCCGAAATGTGCTGTATAACTTACATTTTTGTTCACATTGAATAAAATGATCTCAAATGTACACTCTTTGAATCTTTGTTTAAAGTTTTTCTATAATTATGTTGAAGTGTACTAACTGGTGTACCTCAAGGCCCCAGTTTAGGACCACTTTATGTGTATTTATTTTACAGTGGGCTTCTTGTAACTTATGTTTGGTCATTTAAAATATTTTGTTTTGTGTTTTGTGTTTTGTATTGTGTTTTATATAATTTATGTGTAAACATGTTAATTAGCAAAACATAGTTTTGGTAAAAATAAACTGCGGTGAAGATGCACTTTAAGTTTTTCATTTAGAACAGTCGTTCACCCCCAATGCCCCTCTTCCATTCAAACACACTAGAAAACACATTTCATTTGAGGTGACAGTCAGGTGTATAAGTTTTTAATAAATGGAAAAACAGCAGAATGCAAACAATCATCTGCAACTTGCAACAATTCAATCCTGATGAACAAATAACAGCAGCAATTTTTAATCTGTCAATGTAAATATCAAATTAATTTACCCATTTCACTTATTACCTTAAAAAAGTGACAAAATATGTATGTAATGCTGTTTAATTATTTATCGAGTTATTTTTTTTGTTATCCTTAGCGACTTCTAGTGGGGGTAACCACCCCTGGGTTGGGAACCGGTGATTTCAAATGTCTTTTTGTCTGTATTTGTAAATTGTATTTCTGTTAACTGAACCCCTTAGTTTTATCTCTCCTGTCTTCAAGTGTGGTCCTGACTCCAGTCACTCGGCTCTTAAAACACTGCCCTGACTGGTGACAGGAATCTCCTCTTAAAGCGCCAGTGTCCTCCCAATTGAGCTTGTGTCCAGGCTCCAAGAACAACTCTTGGCAGTGCTTGAGTCTGTGGTTAAGAGACAAGAGCTCTCCTGTTAGCAATGAAAAGAGACCCTGAGGGGGCAAAACCCACTCAAACTTCTCTTGGCACTCTCGTGCTTTCAAGGATCCCTTCTAGTGTCCATACTTTTATGCTAGTTTACCATTAAGGTAAAAATTAATTAAATAAGCAAGATAACAATTACTTTCTAAATAACCTTTTATAAGTCATGTTTAATCGCTCAAATTAGGTTTGTTACAGAAAAAAACGCAGCTCTGTCAAATATACACAGGCTCGAGGGTCTGACCTGCCTGCTTCTAAAAAGTTATTTAAAGAGCACAGCTATTAGTAAGTACCAAAGTTCGTGCAGAGGAAAGCCCTCTCCAAATGAAATTACATTTTCAGACCTTAATCTCAACTCTGAATTGTTGTCGCTCGTTCTTGCTTGGATAATGGAGAGTAATTGTTGGTAATATTGGCAGAACTGTACAAGGGATAGAGGTACAGCTCCTCTGGGAGAAAACGGTAAGAATAAAAATCTCGTGGGATGTCTGATAGACATGGTGTAATGTTGGAACTGTCTGACTCGGTTATTAGGACGTGTGAAGTGCCTGCATTCCCAAGGTAAAACACCACAATGTGTGAGGTGTGTGTAGACGTTCTTAACGGTGTGTCAACATTGTGGGTGAAGTTCTGTAAAACAGCTTTACAAGCTTGGAGCTTTGCTCTTAGAAGGATGCTGTTCTAGTCACACTTGATTTGAATTTACTGGAGCTTTGGTCTTTATTTTTTAGCACTATAACAGTTTAACTACAGTTTTACCAAACATTCATGAAAATATTTTTTTATTATAAATAAAGTAAAGTTTCCGGTTTAAGTTTTTGCTCTATTTTTTTCCCTCGATTTAAGGAACATATAGCTGCTTACATCTTTACCATAAAAGCACAGGTTTGTAAAACCATTTTAGGTGATGCAGTTTCTATAGGTACCATCTGGACTGTTTTCTTGATATGCCTATTGGAGCATAGCATAATGTCCACTTTGGGGGTTGTAATCTAAACCAACAGTGTAACACAAAGATAAGCCCATAATGGGCACATTGTGATTTGTTTAAATAGTGGTTTAGTGTGTTTGTATTTGGCAGTGTCTGCTATACAAATCCATCAGGATGGAAACATGATGTTTTGAAGCAGTGAGACTGGATTTCCGTATTGTTAAAGTTTTCGAAACAAAGAAGAGCCTTGTTAGTCATTTCTGGTTTATAAAATGAAAAAAAAAATGCAATTATTTCAATTCTACTTTATTTGTATAGTGCTTTAAACAATGGCCATTGTTCCAAAGCATTTTTATAGAAATAAATAGAATACAAATCTAAATTGTAAATTTATTAATTGGTTTATAAATTTATCTACAACTTTATCCCATAGTTTACTGTAAGTAATGAAAAATCATATGTATTTTTTTATTTTAATATTTATTTACAAATAAATAACTGAATGCACAAGCAATTACTCTTTGCGTTCCTAAACTAAAAATCATAAAAAATCATAAATTTTACTTAATGTCAAAGTATTTTTTCCTACGGAGGATGTTTAATGGAAAAGTCACCAAGACAGACTGGAAATTAGCTAATATGAAGCCACTGTAGCCCATTTATACAGTACATGTCCCTTCAACAAACTGTATGGAGTGAAGCAGTGAGCATTAAAAGTGTTCAACAAAAGTTATATTTGAAATTGTTGGTAAAACACGCTTAGTTTGCCAATGAAACCCGCTGTGATGGTCCATTTGCACACATTTAGTCACAATGCCCAAAACTACTTAATTAATAAATAAACTACAAAAGAACTACATGTGATTCCAGGGTTGCTACAGTATGCTTACTCTTTCTTTCTAGTGTTGAAAGTACTTTGGTAAGCTTCCTCTAGAGCTGTATTATCATGTATGCCCCAATTGAAGGAGATCTTTGAGGTAGACGGGAGGATTGGAGATTAGTTATACTTCAGAGTTTGCATGGGAACATGTGCACCCAAAACCAAAAAAAATGAACGATAGATGGATAAAAGAAAGTTGTTAGAGAAGCATTAAAGCTAATTCAATCCCTAATTCTAACTTCAAGTTTCAGAATCTTCAGTAAAAACAAGGTATTAGAATTTTTTCATATTTGCTAGATAGCATATAACACTATACTGTATATCAGCTAGTTCTTGCATTTCTATATGAAACTATATGAAGCTTATTTTCTTCTGAGGTGATGTAAGATTTAAATGTTGAACTTGCAGAATAATAATAATTCATAATTCATGAATAATAATTCATACAGAATAAGATACTCTTGGGACTGTGATTAGGCAAGTGTCCAAGAGACCTTTCATCAAGCTTGTCAGCATGTGGATGGCCTGTGTGCTCAACACCCCTGGATTCATTTAAGCCTGGAATGTACATCTTGCTCTTAACGATGTAGCCTCTGGTCAGAAAGCTGGGTCACCTTTTATATGTCATCACACTTGGAAGGCAAATATCTACAGGGCAGCAAGTGATGGTGAGCTGAACCTAAGATATGTTGGAAATACTAATAAAGAATTGATTACACTGCATGCCATTACATTAAGCATGGTTCAGGCTATTTCAAACTTCTCCAATTGAAAACATTATCGGTATGTAACCGTGGAGATGTGTGATTTGTATTCACATTTTGTTAACATAGCTGTTTCCACAGAGGCTAGAGGAACCCAGTTAATCATCTTGGCATGGACGATTTTTCCCATAGAACAAGTGTATCATGTGAAACCTGGATAAACCGATTATTAATGGTGAAAATTAGTTGTACATTTCTGCCAGGCCAGATTTCCCATCCCCCTGAGAAGCATTGATAGTTTTCCATGTCCATGTGTTTTCTGACATGAATCACAGTTTCTCAAAGGAATCTGGGAAAGAAACAAGAGCTTATATCATATGTTCATATTCATGCTCTTTTCAAAAATGTCTGTTCCAAATGTTGATGTTTGGAAGCCTGTTAGTCTATAAAGAAATAATTTGCCTAAATGTTTCCTTAATTTCTTTGCATTTCTTGCTGTCTATATGCAGACATGCAGTTTTGCTTCTCTCTCTATATATATATTATTGGACTCAAAATGCTTTACAAAAAGGTTTTCAGAAGTAATAGGAAAAGAAATATCATATAATTGCAGATTAAATAAAATTGTTCTTGGCTGTTTAATAAATAAAATGTGTATATATATATATATATATATATATATATATATATATATATATATATATATATATATATATATATATATATATATATATATATATATATATATTTGGCTACAGTCCTCAACCAGTACTAGGTATACAGTATATCTGGGTGAATTATGCAAACTTGTACCTTCTTTGCAGTTGTTCCTGTTTGTATTCAGGGCGATGAAAGCAAGACAGGAAATCATCATTGTGCCATGATCAAGCCTTTTCACCAGACACTGTCTGCACCTTATTGCTGCAATGACAGCATTATCTTGGTTTGAGAGCACATTCAGATCTTAGTGGGTTTTTGGGTTCACGAGGTCTCAAATGTAATGCTATTTTCAGGTAGAGGATTCCACTCTTTCATTTTTGTTTTGGCCTTATTAAGTATCACAAAGGCAAAATATAGCTATATAAAGATATAGCTTGAAAAATTTACCCATAAAGCATCTACTTACAAGGAACTCTTAGCTTCTCTGGAGGCACTACTAATTGAGAAACATTAGTGAGCCACAGTCCATAAAGATTTATGGTGCGGTTGCATTTTTTGAAAATTAGCTTTTTAAATCTATCTTAGTCGAAATTAGATAAATTATTGGCAATAATTTTTTTTTTAATGGTCAGGCTCATAAGTGGTTCATGGTTTATGAGTTAAAAGATTTCTGGGATGTAGTTCTACGTTCTTCAGTGGTAAAATTGTTTATATGGCAATCACTTTCCATTGTCTTAATATCTAGGTAAACCTTTATTGTCATTACATAGGCAGGAAACTGAGACAAAATGGTTGTTTACGACCCTGATGATTTGCCAACGGCTCGCTCATCAGGGAGAGAACATCTAATTTTTATCTCCACATTATCTGTGTAAAGCTGCTATAAGACAATGTTCATTTGTTCAAATAAAAATGAATTAAATTGAGTTGTTGTGGGTGTAATATTAATGCTGCCATGGTTTTGCTCTACTTGTCCCTTGACTACTGCAAAGCTCTTCTTACCTATCATACAATATGTATTCTGTGAGGACAGAGCAATTTCATTCCTAATAGACAAAGATTCTTTCAAAAACGACTCCACCCCATCCACAGAACATGAGGGTACTAGATGGTTTGATGCTGAAAATGATGTAATGAGTATGCATTGGTCTTTAAAGTTGCCAGGTCTCAACCCAGTTGGCATCACTCTTAAAAAAAAAAATTTATGTTTGAAGTAGCATCCAGTTCAAAAGAACACAGTGTAGGTTTGTGGCATTGTGTTCTCCTGGTATGAAAGCATATTTGTGATTGCAGTTAGCAGGCTTAAGATAATAATAGTATGCAAAGGACTTTATGCAACATGTTATTTGTGCTGCTGCTTTTGAAAGTTGCTTGTTCTCCTCCTTTAATAATTAACTCTGTAACTCTTTTTTCTTTCCGTCTATGGAGACCTGTTACACCTGAGCAGAACAGGTAATGGATACTCTCTCTACACACTCCTAGCCCTGTGATCTTTCTCTCTCATCACTATTCTGAAATCACTATAATGGTGTCTGAGCAGCCACTGAACCACTGTGTAGTAAAGCTGGAACTGTGCCAAATCAGTTGTTAGGATGCATTAGATGGCTAATGGATAAAAGATAACAATTCGTGTTAGCGCTGAAGGAGGCGAGCATTTCGGACATGACATGTACAATGAAATTTTTTTGTATGCTACTCTTAGACGTGACTGCACACATTACTGTTGCACACCTTTGATATTGAAAATGAAAATCCACATGCTGCTGAAGGTGTAATTTGCAATTTCCTTTTGTTGTCCACACTCTCTTAACTGTGTATATAGCACAATAATACATGTTTTGCCCTGAAGCTCTCTGATCAGCAGGATGATAGGAGGCATTATGGACAACAGCATGCTGAAAGCAATGAGCTGTGTGTCCATGATCTGCTGTTCTAAAGTGTTTTTGAACAGAAAGAGTTCAGAATAGTGGTATTCCGGTCTTTTTCAAACACGTGGCATCAAGATGGTGCAGCTTCTCTCTGCTTTCACCTGTCTCATTTCTCTCTGATCTCTGATCTTGCTGTGTGTTATATTTTAACAGCATATTGATCTGTTTAAGAAGAACTCCATTCAGTTTTCAGCATAAAGCAGGTATGCGTATGCTGAAAATAGAGGAGTTGAAAATATTATGAGAGTTTAGCTTGCTTATGTGAGTTCTTCTTCCGTTGAAGAATCCTGCTGGATTGTTTTCTATCATCACAACACAAAATTCATGTGTACCTAAATGGCCTTTACACTGTCTGTCAGTAGCCTCTCATTGATGAATACTGTGTATGAGCAGCTGTCTTCACTGACTGTTGCCAGGCTTCAGGTCTTGTGTTTACACTAAACACCCACCTCCCTACCAACCCACTTAATAACTGTTTTAAAGTATACACACACATTACTATGAGCAGGTGTACATCAAGGCCAAACATGCCATACAGTGATGGTGTGATTATCCTTTTGTTCTTGGGATCAGCTTCAGATCTACTGAATATGAGTAAATAAATGAACTTCTAGAATCCACATTATATGTTCTTGTTATTTTTGTGTCCTGGCATGCTGATGTCTAATTGTAAAAAGGGGGTGGGGTTAGATTTAATACTTTATAAAGAGGTTTGGTTGATATTTTTTTTTTTTTACCATTGACAGAAGCTTTTCAGGCTATAAGCCAGGTGTTCTCAACCTTTTTTGGCCATTTTACAGGTCTGAAATTCTTGCAAGTACAAGAATCTCAAATATTCCAGCATATAAGTGATGCACAACATTCCACTAAACCCTGCATCCCATAAATAAGTGCTATCAAAGGTTCAGTTTGCCAGCTAATTCAGGTTCACCTTTTACTTTCAAACAGAATTGTAATTGTCAAGTTTGGTAATAGAATGAGATATAATAGATTGTTGCTTCATGTTCTGTCGCAGTTAAAAGTTTTTGTTCTTTTCTGGTAACATGTGTGTCCTGCTCCAAATCAGCTACAGCTAAAATATTGCCTTATATGCAGTTTCACGGCCATAAATGGGTGAATATTTACTCAAATATTCTATTGAGAAAACACGACGGTGCCATGACCCCGGTTTATACCTCGAGCCCCCTAAGGTTGAGTACACAGCAGCGTTTAGCAATGCAAGTAAAGTGTGATATGTTCGAGTGTGGATGTGATTAAAAACTAGAGTTGATCTCTGGAAACATAACTGAATGACGTGTGTTTACAAGACTTCGGTGTGCATGCATGTGTTTTAAGGGAGAAAAAAGACTACTATACACTCACTGGCCAAAATGTATATAATTAGTACACATAATGCAGTTATTAGATTAGTCAATCGTATGGTTATTGTTTACATAAAATTTCAGAAATCGTAAAAATTGTGATCTTTATAACTTTAAACATGGTATGATTGTTGGTGCCAGATGGCATGGTTTGAACATTTCAGAAACAGCTGATCAGGATTTTTGGATTTTCACACAGTTTCTTGAGTGTACACAGAGTTTCCAAAAAATCTTGATCAGAGAACAATGCTCTAACAGGAAGGCTACAATTACTCACCACATCTTATAACGGTGGTGAGAAAATCATCTCAAAACACACAAAACTGAAGTAGATGGGCTACAACAGCAAAAGACCGCATACGGTTCCACACCAGACTCAAAACAATGCCTGTTAATATTCCCTAATATTCAATATTCCCTTTATATAGTGATAGATTCCCATGAAAGATTATCGTCCTATAGTATGTATTAATTATATAATGAGAGCTCATAGTATATATCATAGCATATACTTTTGTGTATAGATAAATGCACTTGTGGTATGCAGTACGTGCGGTATAAAGCAAGGTTGAGCTTTCAGCAGATTATCAGAGAATGCTGATGTGCGACAAGAGTCTTGCTCTCATGCTAGCTGCTATCTGTTCCGGTTGAGAGCGATGAGTGAGCAGTGACTGCAATACAGGCCTGGAGTGAAGCTTCTTTTCAACACTCAGCTGAAGCTAACGAGGAGTCTTGCCATTTGAGACTTTTCACATCACACACTGGAAGCCTGGTTTTGAGGAACGATGTACAACAGTTATTTTCATGATATTTCTGACAGATTTAGGCATTAAGAGTTAAAAGTTAATGTAATGATTTATTGCTGGTTTAAGCTTCAGTTGAAATCTGTATACATCTGTACTTACTACAGTGTTTTCTTTTTCCCTTTCCTAGATTTAATGGCCATGAAGCCACAAATCGAACTCGATGGAAATGTCATGATGTAAAATTAGAACCTTGCTCTTCAAAACGATTTTTTTTTTTTTTTATTTAGTATAATTTCTGAGAGGGTCCTTTGTTACACTGCTGGAAAGTTACAAGGTTAATAAGTATGCAGAGACGTCACGCTAGTCCCTCTCAGCACAGTTAGATGTGAAGAAGGGATGGATGGAAAATTTATTTGGGACCACCTTAGCAAAATCTCTATCATGCCACTTTGGGGATTAGGTTAAACAAAATGTAAATTAATTCTAAATTAGAAGTGCATTGGCTGATTCATCAATTTGGCAAATTTGCACATCGGTTTCAGTTGAGTGCAAAAATTGTCCAAATACAAGAAGGCAAAGAAGTGTCATATATTCCAGCATATTGGACTGCATATTAACAATATTATATTACATTGTTATAGTGAAAAACACATTGCCCTTGTCTTGGCCATTGGTCTGATTAAATATGGTCTTTGTCTTGGACTTTTGGAGATTTGTTTTATTTTTTAAAGATTGCTCATATCATCTTTCCTTTTCACATGCACAAAGTTTAACATGAAGCAATATATTCCTATGGGAAACACTCTAATCACTTGCACAATGCATCAACTAGCTGAAGTAAAGGACCTTGGCCTTAAATATGATTTAGTTTTGGACTTCTTTTTGACTTCACATGGAGATCTTGGGTACAGCGCTACTCTACAGTTTAAAACATCAAGTTACAGTTTACTGATGCAATAAATATATCTCCTTATAGAAAATGTCAAATCCATTATCATGTATTAAATACCATTATTCATTTTAGCTGTAGAGTGTAATGGACTATTCAGTGTACAAGTCAAGAAGTCAAGCCAAGAAGCTTTTATTGTCATTTTAACCATATACAGTGGGTACGGAAAGTATTCAGACCCCCTTAAATTTTTCACTCTTTGTTATATTGCAGCCATTTGCTAAAATCATTTAAGTTCATTCTTCTTCCTCATGAATGTACACACAGCTCCCCATATTGACAGAAAAACACAGAATTGTTGACATTGTTGCAGATTTATTAAAAAAGAAAAACTGAAATATCACATGGTCCTAAGTATTCAGACCCTTTGCTGTGACACTCATATATTTAACTCAGGTGCTTTCCATTTCTTCTGATTATTCTTGAGATGGTTTTACACCTTCATTTGAGTCCAGCTGTGTTTGATTATACTGATTGGACTTGATTAGGAAAGCCACACACCGGTCTATATAAGACCTTCCAGATCACAATGCATGTCAGAGCAAATGAGAATCATGAGGTCAAAGGAACTGCCTGAAGAGCGCAGAGACAGAATTGTGGCAAGGCACAGATCTGGCCAAGGTTACAAAAAGATTTCTGCTGCACTTAAGGTTCCTAAGAGCACAGTGGCCTCCATAATCCTCAAATGGAAGACGTTTGGGACGACCAGAACCTTTCCTAGAGCTGGCTGTCCGGCCAAACTGAGCTATCGGGGGAGAAGAGCCTTGGTGAGAGAGGTAAAGAAGAACCCAAAGATTACTGTGGCTGAGCTCCAGAGATGCAGTCAGGAGATGGGAGAAAGTTGTAGAAAGTCAACCATCACTGCAGCCCTCCACCAGTCGGGGCTTTATGGCAGAGTGGCCCGACGGAAGCCTCTCCTCAGTGTAAGACACCTGAAAGCCCGCATGGAGTTTGCCAAAAAACACCTGAAGGACTCCAAGATGGTGAGAAATAAGATTCTCTGGTCTGATGAGACCAAAATAGAACTTTTTGGCCTTAATTTTAAGCGGTATGTGTGGAGAAAACCAGGCACTGCTCATCACCTGTCCAATACAGTCCCAACAGTGAAGCATGGTGGTGGCCGCATCATGCTGTGGGGGTGTTTTTCAGCTGCAGGGACAGGACGACTGGTTGCAATCGAGGGAAAAATGAATGCAGCCAAGTACAGGGATATCCTGGACAAAAACCTTCTCCAGAGTGCTCTGGACCTCAGACTGGGCCGAAGGTTTACCTTCCAACAAGACAATGACCCTAAGCACACAGCTAAAATAACGAAGGAGTGGCTTCACAACAACTCCGTGACTGTTCTTGAATGGCCCAGCCAGAGCCCTGACTTAAACCCAATTGAGCATCTCTGGAGAGACCTAAAAATGGCTGTCCAGCAACGTTTACCATCCAACCTGACAGAACTGGAGAGGATCTGCAAGGAGGAATGGCAGAGGATCCCCAAATCCAGGTGTGAAAGACTTGTTGCATCTTTCCCAAAAAGACTCCTGGCTGTATTAGATCAAAAGGGGGCTTCTACTAAATACTGAGCAAAGGGTCTGAATACTTGTGATATTTCAGTTTTTCTTTTTTAATAAATCTGCAACAATGTCAACAATTTTGTGTTTTTCTGTCAGTATGGGGTGCTGTGTGTACATTAATGAGGGAGAAGAATGAACCTAAATGATTTTAGCAAATGGCTGCAATATAACAAAGAGTGAAAGATTTTAAAGTTTTAAAGGGGGTCTGAATACTTTCCGTACCCACTGTATATCTGACGCAGTACACAGTGAAATGAAACAACGTTCCTCCAGAACCCTGGAGCTACATAGACAACTTAAAGCTACATAACAGAAAACACAGGGCTGAGGAATGAAAAGTAATTGTTACATTGTTCCAAGTTCATTATTTAAAATATTAAATGCTAAATAAAATCGATATAATTTAAAACTCATCTGATGTACATAGTGTGGGAATACATCTCTCTTTTACTCGTATCCATCCTATTAGCTTTGAGCAAAGAATGTTTTGTGCTTTTAAAGAGCCACTCTTCCATCTCTTTTAGGGGATCTTTATGCAATAAATCATTTAAGAAGTTTTCTAACCCAACCACATTTATCAGACCTCTCAAAGTAGGAATGTTGTTGATGGATTGGGGTTTGCCTTTTATCTTAGAAAAATTCTATTACATGGGCACTGGGAGAAGATATTATATCAGCAATCTTTCTGTGTTCCTTTCTAGATTATGTGCCCTGCTGTGTTCTGCTGTTTCCTGCTTTTCCCTGCTGTTTTTCTGCCATTTCCGTTCTGTGTGATGTAATAACTCTTACTGTATATGAGTGACCTGAGGTGTTGGTGTGTTCACTGAGTTGTGTTACATACATGAGTCGTTCAGAAAAAAAATAAATCAAAAACATGTCATTGGACCAGCCATTAGTGATTAAACAATTACATTATGATGCTGGACAAGATGTGAATTTTCTATTATAATAATATAGAATCATGTAATATATTATCATGATTTTCTAAATTTTAACTTTAAGGTAAAGTTGTAATGCATTAGGTATTTGGCTTTTTAGGTATATAATTTGGCTTTTAGTGTACATTAAAAATAAAGGCATATCAATCAAGCAAGTTAAAATGATGTAATTTTTCAGTAGGACAGTGCCAATGTCAATGCTTCATAGAGTGAACAGTTAAACACAGTGGTATAAACACCCAGGTGCACTTACTGATGTCTGTGTAGTTAAACCTCTGTGTGAATGCATTCTCACAACCTGTAATGTAGTCCTAAAACCCTTAATTATTTTGTTATTCATATTAAGCCATTATTTATCAGCAATGCTATAAATTAAATATGTGCCTTAACTCCAATTCCATGTTGACTTGACATGATGTTCTCTTTATTATAATGTACATCGTTGGACTACATTCTAAGCAGGTTTTTCAACTTGTCCCTCTCTAAGTTTTGTATAGATTTAAGATTCTATGGATTCTATGGTTGTTAGAAGTCTGTTAACAACATACAATAAAAATGTTACTCTGTGAATCCTTTAAGCAGCCTATCACTCTGTAGTGAAATAACCTTTAATCATCCCATGTGAAGAACTCATTTATAAAAATGTATACTGTTTGCAATATTCACAGAGGAACTGCAACATCGTTTAAATCCTTTCACCCGAAAGGTGGATTTACTGAGGCTCCTGTCTAGTCTTGTGCCACAGAGTAAGAACGCAACTCTGTTCAAGGATAATGAGGGATGCTCTGTGTTGAACGTTGGACTCTATTCAACCTTAACTCTGCCGACGAGACAAGCATTTGGCACGAGGTCTGTCCCTAAATCCTGAACTCTTCTGCACTGCTGATTAACAGCTAATATGTTGATTATTGGTTTGATTAAATAATTAAAGCTAGTTGACTCTGATATTATTGAACTTAGCTTTCCTTAGATGCCTGTTTTTATTGTATTTTTTATTTAGACTACATACTGCATTCAATGAATAGTGTATTAACAAATGATTGACACCGTCATGAAGTTAGCATAATATCAATAATGAGCAGAATAATCATATTTAACCCATCATCCTGTGTTTTTGAATTTTTGGTGTGCACTCTGGTGTGTGCACACAGTTTTACAGATGAGTACAGTGTACTCCTTCAGCTACGCAGCTCTCAGGATGTAGACCGCAGCATCCTCACTATTCTGGACTTCTACAATCAGGTGACGCTTCAGATTCGCCTCAGTCCCTCAGGTTTTACCTTCATCACTGCCCATCAGCAAAACTACGAGTAAGTCGAACACTTAGAAGCAAATTAAGGCCATTCTTTTCTAGGGGATTCCGAGTGTAAAAACATGGCAAATAACTTTGCTAACAGTGTCAACATCATGTGCGTACATATTATTATTATTATTATTATTATTATTATTATTATTATTATTATTATTATTATAATTATTTTTACAAGGCAAATAGAATGCTGCTTAAATGAATGGCTTATTATTGTTGATTACATTTTTATGGGTGTGTCACTCAAGTAGGCTTGAATAAATTCTGTTTTTTGGTTCCACAGGTTTTTAGTGTCAGGCCTTTCTGATTCGCAGTGGCACTGGGTCTCAGTGGGAGCCTCTGTGGAATATTTGGCAGTATATGTGAACTGTGTACTGCTGGAGAAAATCAGATGGACTTTTCCATACCTGGGCATCCCTGCAGACGGTCTAATGATGGTCGGGGGCATCCTGCAGGGCTTTGAGACCCCTTTTGAGGTATTTGTGACCATGTATTGAGGGTGTTTAACACTGTGACCATGTGCACCGCACTTCGTTGTTTATGTAGGCTTACAGGAAGAGTTAAAGCTGTTGAAGTACAAATTTTCCTAGTAATGATCGGGTTCTTTTTTTTTTTTTTTTGTCTTATTAAACTTTTTTTTTTTTTGACTATTCATAGTATAAGACTGTGGAGGTGAACCCTCACGAACTTTTACAAAAGATAACACTTAAAAAAAATTACATAACGATGACATAGGGGATATGCCAAATTCAATTCACATTCTGAAAAAAATTTAAAGCAAAAAAGTTAACTGCTGGGTTTTAAATTCGGCAGTGGATCATCTGGATCTTTTACTAAAACTAGAAAACTCCAAGATGCTGCACTTTAAGCACTGTGTCTAATTACCATGTGACTCAAATATGTTGGATGTTCGCGATCTCACCATCATTTACCCTGCAACACTGTACTAATGGCAAGAGGTCAAGCAGCTGTGTGAGCGTGTGTGATAAATCGTGCATATGTTCCAGTAAATTTCAAGGCTGTTTCTCATATCAGAGCATGACAGTTGCAGTGCAAACAGTCACAGAAAATACTACTCATATGAGAGCTGTGACTGGCACTTCTACTTGTTTTTAGTGTTTTAAAGATGGTTGGCTAGAGCTTTCCTAAATGTTATTGATTTTGTGCTCATAGGGGGATATCAGGCAGATGATGTTCATCATAGGTGATGGCAAAGCTGCTCAAAATCATTGCAGACTCCATCAGCCGGTGTGTGTAACTTCAGTCAGCAACACAGAGGTACAAAGAGCAGAGCCAGATTAGACTGTCATTTCTCGTGACTCTGTTAACAGAATGAATCAAATGTAATGATGTCACTATTTATGACTTTCATTATTTTCTGTAATCATATTTTCTGTAATTGGCCTAAAAACATTTTGCAATACTTCACCAGACTCCATCGCTGTCCTCAACCAGCCTGATAGACGACCCAGTAAGCTCTGCAGAGTCTTTCAGTGGAAGAATGGATCCTTTTATTACACGCACTAATCAAAATCCCAGGCCTCAAACGGAGGAAGCAGACATGCTGGTAAATTCCACATCTAGAAACATTAACATGCTTCGTGTAGCATTCCATAGGCTTACTTTTCTGTTACAAAAAGACGCAGCCCTTGTGCAAAATGTGTGAATGAACTTCATGGTGGACAACTTTGGAAGTCTGAAAACATTACAAACTGAGATACCATGAGGACTCTGACTAGTTTGTCCCTGTTAAACTTTAACAGTGCTCTCCTGGTGGAAGCGGCTGTGATTAATGATGATCATGAGAATATGCTTGTGATAAATGCTCCATTTGGGAGGACATGAGGGTGTTCGCTTAGAGCTTCTGTGCAGGAACTACTCTAGAGATAGTAAATCGCCTGGAAATTCATTAAGCCTTTTCAGGCTTTTTTTTAGTTTTACCCCGAAAAAAATTATTTAAAGCAACAAGTTTAGATAAAGATAAAAACTGAAGCAAATGTGTCAAGAAAAAGAAATCATAAAGGAATGATTACAGTTTAATTAATTTTTATTTGTATAGCACTTTTTACAATAGACATTGCCTAAAAACAGTTATATCGAGATAATGTTGTAATAAAGTTGTATAAGAGGGTGTATAAGTTTAGTGCGTATAAGTTTGATATTTATAATTGTAGGTTTAAACTTAATGAGTAAGTAACCTTTAGAGGAACCAGACAGACAGGAACTGTTAATGTTTTGATTGATATATCAGTACACACACACACACACACACACACACACACACACACACACACACACACACACACACACACACATTAGGGTATATATGTGTGTACACTAAATATATATATTGGGGTGTAGCGGTACGTGCATTTGTACGTGCGGAACATAGTTTTGTATTAAGTGGCAGATGGCAAGTTTATTTGGTCTCTGCCTCACACTTTGAGCTCATTTTTTTATAATAATATTCAACTTGAGAAAACATTTGTACACATTTGTATTTCTCCAGGTAATGGCTAGCAGCTAAGGAAGAGTGTAGGGTGAGGTTCAGGGAAGAGGTCAGACAGAGGCTCGGTGGTGTTGAAGAGGTGTTGGATGATTGGGCAATTACTGCAGGAGTGTTGAGGGAGACAGCTAGAAAAGTACTTGGTGTGACATCTGGAAATAGAAAGGAAGACAAGGAGACATGGTGGTGGAATGAGGAAGTGCAGGAGAGCATAAGGAGAAAGAGGTTGGCAAAACAGAAGTGGGATAGACAGAATGATACGAAAAGTAGGCAGGAGTACAAGGAGATGCGGCAGCAGGTAAAAAGGGATGTGGCGAAAGCCAAGGAAAAGGCATATGAGGAACTGTATAAGAGGTTGGACCCTAAGGAAGGAGAAAAGGATTTATACCGATTGGCCAGGCAGAGGGACCAAACTGGGAAGGATGTGCTGCAAGTTAGAGCAATAAAGGATGGAAATGGAAATGTGTTGACTAGTGAGGAGAGTGTGTTAAGAAGGTGGAGGGAGTATTTTGAGCAGCTGATGAATAAGAAAATCAGAGAGAGAGAAGGTTGGATGATGTGGAATTGGTGAAGCAGGATGTAGATAGGATTAGTAAGGAGGAAGTGAGAGCAGCGATTAAGAGGATGAAGAGTGGAAAGTCGGTTGGACCAGATGACATACCGGTAGAAGCGTGGAGATTTTTAGGAGAGATGGCAGTGGAGTTTTTAACCAGATTGTTTAACAGGATTTTGGAAGGTGAGAGGATGCCTGAGGAATGGAGAAGGAGTGTGCTGGTACCGATCTTTAAGCATAAGGGAGATGTGCAGACCTGCAGTAACTACAGGGGAATTAAGTTGATCAGTCACACCATGAAGTTATGGGAAAGAGTAGTGGAAGCCAGGCTGAGAGAAGAGGTGACCATCTGTGAGCAACAGTATGGTTTCATGCCGAGGAAGAGCACCACAGACGCCTTATTTGCTTTGAGGATGTTGATGGAGAAGTATAGAGAAGGACAGAAGGAATTGCATTGTGTATTTGTGGATTTAGAGAAAGCGTACGACCAAGAGAGGAGTTGTGGTATTGTATGAGAAAGTCGGGTGTGTCAGAGAAGTATTTGAGGGTGGTGCAGGACATGTATAAGGACAGTGTGACGGCAGTGAAGTGTGCAGTAGGTACAACAGACCGGTTCAGGGTGAAGGTTGGACTGCATCAAGGATTGCCCTGAGCCCTTTCCTGTTTGCAATGGTGATGGACAGGTTGACGGACGAGGTCAGACAGGAGTCTCCCTGGACTATGATGTTTGCGGATGATATTGTGATTTGTGGTGAGAGTAGGGAGCAGGTTGAGAAGAGCCTGGAGAGGTGGAGATATGCGCTGGAGAGAAGGGGAATGAAAGTCAGTAGGACTAAGACAGAGTACATGTGTGTGAATGAGAGGGAGAAGAGTGGAGTGGTGCGGTTGCAGGGAGAAGAGCTGGAGAAGGTGGAGGAGTTCAGGTACCTGGGGTCAACAAAGAGAAGAGTGCAGGCAGGGTGGAGTGGGTGGAGAAGAGTGACAGGAGTGATTTGTGATAGAAGGGTATCTGCAAGAATGAAAGGGAAAGTTTATAGGACTGTGGTGAGACCTGCGATGTTGTATGGATTAGAGACAGTGGCACTGAGTAAAAGACAGGGGGTGGAGCTGGAGGTATCAGAACTGAATATGTTGAGGTTTTCAATGGGAGTGACGAGGATGGACAAGATTAGAAATGAGTTTATTAGAGGGACAGCGCATGTAGGATGTTTTGGAGACAAGGTGAGGGAGGCGAGATTGAGATGGTTTGGACATGTGCAGAGGAGAGACATGAATTATATTGGTAGAAGAATGCTGAGGATGGAGCCACCAGGTAGAAGGAAACGAGGAAGGCCAAGGAGGAGGTTCATGGATGTGGTGAGGGAAGACATGCAGGTAGTTGGTGTGAAAGAGGCAGATGTAGAGGACAGGGTGGTATGGAGACGGATGATCCGCTGTGTTGACCCCAAATGGGAGCAGCCGAAAGAAGAAGAAGAAGAAGATGTACAAGTGGATGACAGTTGCCAATCTTCTCAGTTTTAGCCAATTCCCCCAAAGTCAGACTGTATAATTGTAAGGAAAAAAAAAAAAAAAAAAAGAAAACTAAAGTTAAAGTGACAGTCCTATTAGAAAAAGACTTTGATCAGATGCGTTGTCCGGAAAAAGCCTCTTCTCTCTAAATAGAACATTTCAGCATGGCTTAGGTTTGCAAAGTTGCATCTGAACAAACCGCAAGACTTCTGGAACAATGCCCTTTGGACCAATGAGACCAAAGTGGAGATGTTTGGTCATAATGTACATTGCCATGTTAGGTGAAAACCAAACACAGAATATCAGCACAAGCACCTTGTATCAACTGTCAAACATGGTGGTGATGATTTTGGCTTGTTTTACAGCCAGCAAAATATAGCCACCTATATACCAAATCTGAGGCCATCTGTCTGACAGTTAAAGCTTGCCAAAATGTTGCAATGGCCCAGTCAAATACAGTGGCAGGACCTTAAGAGAGCTGTGCATAAACAAATGCCTGCAAATCCCACTGAAGCATCGTTGAAAAGAAGATTAAGCCAGTTTATCCACAACAATGTGAGAGACTGATCATACAGAACAGGATTACTTCAGGTTATTGCTGCTAAAGGTGGTTCTACAAGCTATTAAATCATAAGGTGACATTATTTTCCATTTTTACTTGATGTTTCTAAAAATAAATAATTGTTTTATTGATCATTTTTCATATGACAGAGTGTAATATGTTGTGTATTCTTGTTTATTCAAAGTTTTATTTAGCTAAATAAAACCTAATAAGGACCAGGTGATTTTTTTTTTTTGTCCTGATAAAAAACAAAAAAAAAAAAAAAAAACAGAATTCATAGAGGGAGTACTTTAATCTTTACATGACTGTATCTATATACAGATCCAGAATAAAGAACCAACTTACATTTTTTAAGACTAAATATATTTGTGTGCCCAATTATTTTAAATCTATGCATCAATACACCCTTATAAATGTTGGTTAGTTTTAGTGTTGTTACTGTATAATTTGTAGTAGTTACATGTTAATATGATATGAAATAAATATCTGAATACACTTACAGGGTGTTTAAATGATTTACCACCACAACCAACCTGCCTGAGTGGCTTCGTCATTTAGGCTCAAGGCAACTGGTTGAAACCTTTCAAATGATTTTTCATTTAACACATTGCATATTCTTGTAAGCTGAAAAGATTGGGTTAAGTGTGTGTGTGTGTTTGTGTGTATGTATGTGTGTGTGTGTGTGTGTGTGTGTGTGTGTGTGTGTGTGTCTGGGGTTATGACCATAGTTTTCCACAAAAGGGCCATATTACATGGAATGTTGTTGCTTTCTGTATGAGTAGAGTTATACATGTTTTGCTTTTTTAACCTTTTTATAGTCCACATATGTGTAATGAATGGTATAAAACAATGTTGTACCAAATGGAGCAAGTTTACATCAGTTTCAATAGAATTATATGGTAATAACTGCTTTGTTGTGTTTTTAATCACTTATACAGCTGTTCCCAGTTCAAACAAAAATTTCAGATTAAAAACATTTTCCTTGAACATTTGGGAATTCCACACTAATGTTAGAGAGCATTGTTGACATCATGACAAAAACAGTTATATGTTCATTACAGTCAGGTGTCTGAAACCAGGCCAAATCTGTCATGTGGGGTTAATCAGACTAAGTTATGGTTATAAACCAGGGGGTTTTAATTAAACTATATTGCGCCTGAAGTCATACACTTTATAATAAAACTGAGGTAACTGGTGTTTAATAGGTCATATACATTACAGCTGTGAAGCTCTGTGTGTTACAGGGGGTTTATACCATTGTGACTCTTACATATGTTCTGGTTCCAACATTTGTAATAATGTGCTCATTTAGTTTATTGTTTCTATATTGTACAGTCTGCTTCTGTCCACTAATTTGACTGGGCAATCGGTGATTAGAGATAACTGCACTGATATAAAATTCACTGTTTGCATCATTCCTCTTTTTTGAGTTTTCAAAATAATTAATTACATAAAACATGTAACAACACTTACTATATTGTGTCTGTCAGTATACACCGACCAGGCATAACATTATGACCAGTGAGTGAATAGCACTGATTATCTATTATACCTGTTAGTGGTTGGGATATATTTGGCAGCAAGTGATCCTTTTGTCCTCGAAGTTGGTGTGTTAGAAGCAGGAAAAATGGGTGAGTGTTGGGGGATTTGAAAGAGTTTGACGAGGGTAAAATTGTGATGTCTAGACGACTGGGTCAGAGCATCTCCAAAACTGCAGCTCTTGTTAGTTGTTCCAGATGTGCAGTGGACAGTATCTATCAAAAGTGGTTCAAGGAAGGAGCAGTGGTGAACCGGCAACAGGGTCATGGGCAGCCAAGGCTCCTGTAGCTCAAATTGCTGATGAAGTTAATGGTGTTAATGCTCGACGGGTCAGGATTGTTTTGGCAGGAAAAGGGGACCAACAAAATATTGGGCAGGTAGTCATAATGTCACACCCCTGATCAGTGGCCATAATGTTACATTATGCCTGAGCAGTGTGTCAGTATGGCAACATGCAACACTCTATCATGAACCTTGTTTTTGTTAAGAACCCTGGCTCAATAGCAGCAGTTCCACCTGTGGGCATCATGTATATTAGTTGTTCATATATTATGAAAACTAAATGCTTCTGCTTCAGGATTAGCTCTTTTTAATTATTATATTATTGTTATTATTATTATTATATGTTACTAGTAATACTGTAGTATTAGTATTACAATTATCAGCATTATTAAGCCTTGCCTCCTTCAACAACGATGAGGTGTGAGTAAGTGGGGGAGTGGTAAATGGATTACTGATCAGAAGGTCAGGGGTTCAAGCCCTGTTATTGCCAAGCTGCCGCTCTTGGGCCCTTGAGCAAGGCCCCTAGCACAGGTGCTCCAGGGGTGCTATATCATCGCTGACCCTGCGCTCTGATCTCAGCTTCCAAGTAAGCTGGGATATGCGGAGAAATAATTTCACTGCCGCAATGCATATGTGACAAATAAAGGCTATTCTATTCTATTCTATTCTATTCTATTCTATTCTATTCTATTCTATTCTATTCTATTCTATTCTAAGTATAGCCGAGTGAATTTTGCCCTGCTCCACTTTCACATCAGACTCTTCCAAATCAGTGTGCCTTGGCAGTGCTTGTCTATCATCAGAATATTCTGCTTTAACAGACATAATTACAGCCCTGTAATTATGATCTCTCATCTGTAATTTATTTCTTGAAAATAACCCAGATATGCTATTTGTGGAATTAAGAGAAGATAAAAGTGTCCGGTTTTATATATTTTTTTATAAATCATTTTTTTCCCACACTTCACCCAATACACACATATACATATACACTTTTGTGTTTTCAGTCACTGCTGTAATGATTCCAAAGGCAGTTCTGAAGAACTGCAGTTTCCCATTTAAAAGAAGAGTGTATGGAAAGTGGAGTTCATCATAATGTTGGAAGTGTTTCATTTTTTTTTTTCGCCCTTCCTGCCCACCAAAAAGAGCTGTTAAACCTCAGAGACAGAGTTCCATAGAGCTCGAAGGCAACAAAAACCTTCTCTGTAATGCATCTCCCAGAGTCAACTATATTTCTAAAGCAGCCCAAAATGCTAATCGTTCCTGTTTTAACAGCCTTATGACCAACCCTTTTCAACCCAGCATTTCAAGAGACCTGAATGAAACCAATTATTTGTAACATGTTGAAATAGTTTGCATTTAGCGGCTTGTTTCCCCGTTTCAACCACATCTTTTTGGGCTGCTGTTCATGCTGCATTAAAGTGATCCTAATACACTCAGCCTAATACACAGAGGCAAATATTTAGCTAGTGTTACTGAAATTACTGGAGAGACTATGCATTTCCTTCCATGCAAAAGTATGGCCAATTTTGCTACCTTTGCTCTCAGCCATATATAGTTGTGGAAATGAAAGAAGGAAAGATGCTTTATAGCTGTAACATTTACTTTTACAGCACAGTGAAAAAAACTGAAACATTGAGGGTTAAGGGCCATGCTCAGGGGCCTCAAGAGCTTGGCGATACTGGTTCTTGAATCCTGAACTTTAGAATAGTAAACCAGAGTCTTACTACAGTACCACCTGCCCTGTCAAGATTCAAACTCGTTACAGCTAGATGGCAGACACTTTTCTGCTACTCGGGATATTCCTAATATTCTTGATCTATTGTTGTGGTTGTCTTTGTTCACATTTTATTGGCTACAAGCTGCTTTAGTAAAAAAATGGATTTAACCAATCAGGATCACATTTTCCCTATTCCTATTTAAATGCTGATAGCCACCAAGGTCTGAGCTTAGTGCTGGATAAGAAAAGGAAGGGTAGATATGGTTTCATACAATTGTTAGCTTGATATCTGAATCAGTATAATACAAACCCGATTCCAAAAAAAGTTGGGACAATGTACAAATTGTGAATAAAAACAGAATGCAATGATGTGAAAGTTTCAAATTTCATTATTTTATTAGCATAGATGACATATCAAATGTTTAAACTGAAAAAAATGTATCATTTTGAGGGAAAAATAGGTTGATTTTAATTTTCATGGCATCAACACATCTCAAAAAAAGTTGGGACAAGGCCATGTTTACCACTGTGTGGCATCCCCTCTTCTTTTTTATAACATTCTGCAAACGTCTGGGGACTGAGTAGACAAGTTGCTAAAGTTTAGGAATAGGAATGTTGTCCCATTCTTGTCTAATACAGGCTTCTAGTTGCTCAACTCTCTTAGGTCTTTTTTGTCGCATCTTCCTCTTTATTATGCGCCAAATGTTTTCTATGGGTGAAAGATCTGGACTGCAGGCTGGCCATTTCAGTACCCGGATCCTTCTTCTACACAGCCATTATGTTGTAATTGATGCAGTATGTGGTCTGGCATTGTCATGTTGGAAAATGCAAGGTCTTCCCTGAAAGAGACGACGTTTGGATGGGAGCATATGTTGTTCTAAGACTTGAATATTTACCTTTCAGCATTGATGGTGCCTTTCTAGATGTGTAAGCTGCCCATGCCACACGCACTCATGCAACCCTATACCATCAGAGATGCAGGCTTCTGAACTGAGCGCTGATAACAACTTGGGTTTAGTCCTTATCCTCTTTAGTCCGGATGACATGGCATCCCAGTTTTCCAAAAAGAACTTCAAATTTTGATTTGTCTGACCACAGAACAGTTTCCACTTTGCCACAGTCCATTTTAAATGAGCCTTGGCCGAGAGAAAACGCCTGCGCTTCTGGATCATTTTTGGATATGGCTTCACTTTTGACCTATATAGTTTTAGCCAGCGACGGCGAATGGCACAGTGGATTTTGTTCACTGGCAATGTTTTCTGGAAGTATTCCTGTTCTGATTTCCATTACAGTAGCATTTCTGTATGTAATGCAGTGCCGTCTAAGGGCCCAAAGATCACAGGTATCCAGTATGGTTTTCCGGCCTTGACCCTTACGCACAGAGATTGTTCCAGATTCTCTGAATCTTTGGATAATAATATGCACTGTAGATAATGATACCTTCGAACTCTGCAATTTTTCTCTGAGAAACTCCTTTCTTATATTGCTCCACTATTTTTCACTGCAGCATTGGGGGAATTGGTGATCCTCTGCCCATCTTGACTTCTGAGAGACACTGTCACTCTGAGAGGCTCTTTTTATACCCAATCATTTTACCAATTGACCTAATAAGTTGCAAATTATTCCTCCAGCTGTTCCTTATATGGACATTTAACTTTTCCGGCCACTTATTGCTACTTGTCCCAACTTTTTTGGAATGTGTAGCTTTCATGAAATCCAAAATAAGCCAATATTTGGCATGACATTTCAAAATGTCTCACTTTCAACATTTGATATGTTATCTATATTCTATTGTGAATAAAATATAAGTTTATGAGATTTGTAAATTATTGTTTGTAAATATTGTGAAGGTATTTCATACTACATCAGTAAACTGATTTGCTTAAAAAAAAAATATTTTTTTATTTTTACCATTTACCAACTGATACTGACCCACTGAAGTGCATGCATATATATATATATATATATATATATATATATATATATATATATATATATATATATATATATATATATATATATCTCCCTCCTGCAGGTGGTGAGCCCACGGGAAGGCGGCCCAACGTCACTCCGACGTCACGGACATTAATATTTCCCTCGTAAGGGATATTATCATATATATATGAGATGCAGTGAAGAAAAGATCACTACACCTGTATATATATATATATATATATATATATATATATATATATATATATATATATATATATATATATATATATATATATATATATATATCTATATATATATATATCTATATATATACATATATATAGTATGAACTTTTCTTCATGGCTAGTCTCCAGTGTGTCAAGCAGTGTATGTCCTACAGTATCTGTACGGGGCGTGCTGTGGGTTAAGCCTTGATTTCCTGAAGCCTAGCTGTCTGGGTGTGTTGGGTTTGGGCCGAGTTCTGATGTGGGTGTATATGGGAGGTTCCAGCCCTGTTAGAGAGTACGAAAGCAGGAGCGAGCAGTGCACTCCTTCATGACCTGATGCAACGTGGTTCCACCTTCAGCATGCGTTTTCGTGTTTGGGTTGGATTTTGCCTTATTTTGGGAATATTTCAAAAGGGACAGCACGTGAATGGACAATGGAAAGCTGTGGTAGGCCTTTTAAAAATGATTAATCATTTTAAAGCTGTAAGCCTATTTAATTGGCGATTTGGATATTTATTTTATTTGGTCATCTGAATCTGAGTTCTGTATTATTTACCTGTTCTAAATTTAATCATTTTGAGAGAGTGTTGTTTTTGATTGCAGTCCAAGATTTCTAGTTCTTGAAACCACACGTTCATATTTGTGTACCTTACTACTTTTTATTAAACAACTACCAAAATATACTGTAGGCCCCAAGAATATGTGGTCAGCAGCCTACAGGGTTTACCTTCTATTCAATTAGTAAATTCTTTTTTTCTGAATAGAATGCAGCAATGTGATGAACCCACAGAAATTTATTTAAGACACATTTTATAAGGTTTCACAGTCAATACATATACTGGAAGTGTTTTAAATTACTTAGTTATTTAGTGGTCCTGTTATTTATTTAAATTGTTTACCATTAAAATTCCACATTTAAAACCCATTAAAAATGCTAAACCATTCCAGAGTGCTGGTTTGTACTACAAATAAAATAACAAAAGTGAGAAAAATTGCACGTATTTACAGCTGAACCCGAAGTTGTAATTGGATTTTTATTATTTTCCCGTTAAACCATGTAAATCTCTGCAAACATGTTTAATTCAAAGTAATTCTCCAATTGATGATTTAAAAAAACATGTAAGACAATCATCATGCTAGTATGTACAATCAAACTCATGAGGCTGCATCTGGGGTTGTAAGTATTAGGTTCCTCTTTTATGTAGCTATAAGCCACATTTAGTGTACTTATATAAATAACTTTTATATAAATATCACATTTAGTGTACTTATATAAATAACTTTTATATAAATATCACATTTAGTGTACTTATATAAATAACTTTTTTTCTTACAGTTTTGATATTCTTACTATATGGAAATCAGGATCTACACCTACCAAAATCAGATCATATTTGTCCAACTGCCTTTTTAAACAGCTTATTGAAGATCTGTTGAAGAGTTGTGGCCATGTGAAAATTAATCTAGTGGGTCAGCAATACATCAACAAATAATTAATATATAATGATAATCAATAATATAAGTGCAATCATGAGCAATTATGAGCAATCATGTGGTCATATATTATTGGTTAGTTATATTAAGCCATGGCTGAGCTGTACTAATGTCCTCAAGTGACAAAGGACCACTCGTCCTGGCCATCCAGGCGACTTTTTGCGAAAGCAACGGATTTCCTTTGTATCACCTTTTATCTTATTTTTTTATTTACAATACAGCTTTAGATCCAAATCACACCAGACACCTAAGTATCCTGACACTGTCACCCAAACTCAGTATGTTGTGCGCTTGAGAATATATGATTATTGTTTACGCCACAATGGCACCTCTTTCTTTGCATTAGAACTTCTGGTTTTTATCCAAATGTCCCACTAAGATCTGATCAGCTGTATTGTTTTATAAAAAAAGTGTTAGTAGTGCTGTGCTTCTGCAGGAGCCAACTACAATTTCAACTTTCTTGCAACAGCAGCCAATAATCTGACTCATAGCTCAAAGGAGGTGAGGCATTAAATTAGACTAAGCATATCACCTCTAAGGAGAGTGTTTCATCCCAGGATCCAGCTTTGTAGAGTGATCTGCTTGATTGCTTTCAGTCTGAGGCGTGTTTTTTAATGGAGGACAGAGATCCTGGTTAATGGAGCTTGAAGTCATGCATTTGCTACCTACCCAGGTTTTGCGTCTTTGCTGCAGAAATAGTCCTGGACAAGATGAAACTCCTCCCCAATCACTGACATGCAAAAATGGAAGTTGCAAAACACAATTTTTCAGAACACTAACTCTTGGACTATTCAGTCTCCCTAAAGAGGACTTGTAGTATACAACAGTTTTATTTATTTATAAAAAAAAACAAATATACTGTATGCATATTACGTACTATGTACGGTATTAACTTTCCATCAAAATCATCACTGCCATTCAAATGCTTAAATACCCTGTATTAACATTTTTAATACTAAGAATTGAATACAGACTAAATACACTAGAATTTAAAAATCCAAGAAAGAAGGTGTAAAACAGTGTAGTTTGCTAAAGGTGTAGCAAACTGAGTGATGTTATTTACTTTGGGGAAAAAAATTCTAAAGTAAAAGGCTGAGGCTTCATCACTCTATATCAATGTCAGTTTATAGTTACTTACAGTAACAACTTGATTTAGAGTCTTGTTAGCATATTAGAGTAGATGAAGATATATTTTTAATTCCTGAAACGTCGGAATATAGTGTAAAACGTAAAATTGAAAACAGAATGCAACGATTTGCATTATTTGCATTAATCTCATGAACCGATATTTTAACTGTAATAGAACAGAAAACATTAAATGTTCAGCAGGAAATGTTTAATTTTAAGGGGGAAAAAAGGGAATTCTTCATTTGATGGTTGCAACACATCTCGAAAAAAGTTGGAACAGGGCCATGTTTACCACTGTGTGGCATCCTCTCTTCTTTTAACAAAAGTCCATGTACATCTGGAACTGACGAGACCATTTGCTGGAGTTTTAGGCAAGCAATGTTTTCCCATTTGTATCTGATACAGGATTCTAGCTTTTTAACAGTTCTAGGTCTTTTTGTCATATTTTCGTTTTATGATGCACCAAAGGTTTTTCAGTGGTAAAAGGTCTGGACTGCAGGCAGACTTTTCTAGTATGAAGCCATGTCGTTGTAATAAATGCAGTAGGTCATTTAGCATTGTCTTGCTAAAATATGCTATACCTTCCCTGGAAAAGATGTCATCTGGATGGAAGCATACATTGCTTTAAAACCTATATATACCTTTCAGCATTGATGGTGCCTTTCCGGATGTGCAAGGTTACCCATTCCATAGGCATTAATGCACACTTACTTTAGGAGATGCAGGCTTTTACACTGAGCACTGATGACTAGCTGGATGGTCCCTCTCCTCTTTAGTCCAGAGGATGTATTAGCTTTGATTTGCAAAAAGAATTTCAACTTTGTATTTGTCTGACCAAAAAACAGTCAGAACACTTTCCCTCAGTCCATTTTAAACGGGCTTTGGCAAAGAGAAGATGGCAGCATTTTTAGATCTAGTTTAAGAAGAATTCTTCTTTGCATGGTAGAGCTTTAGCTTGCATCTGCAGATGACATGGTGAACTATGTTCACGGACAGTGATTTCTGGTTTCTGAGCTCATTAGTGATTCCCATTACAGAATCATACCTGTTTTTAATGCAGTGGCCTTTGATATCTCTGCACACAAATATTTGTTCAGTCATTTGATGATATTATTTACTATAGATAAAGAGATATTCAGTCTTTGAGAAACGTAGTTCTTTATTGTTTCAGAGTTTGTAGATTAGTGAACCTATGAACCTATATACTTCTGAGAGACTCTGCTTTTCTAAGATACTTTTGTTATACCTAATTATGTTACTGACCTGTTGCCAATTAAACTAATTAGTTGTTTCTCCAGGCTTTTCTTTTTAGTAATACTTGTGATTTTCTGCATTTTATTGCCCCTGTCTGAACTTTTTTTTGTTGCACATCAAATTCAAATTTCTGGTGCATGGGAGAAAATGCTAATTATACATACTCTTCAAACTACTCAAATTAAGGTGAAATTGATGATACTTTCTGTTTTGGTGTCAGAAATAAAGGTACCAAAAGGAAGTTGTTGCTGGGGTAGTACAGAGGTAGAGTGTGATCTAATAACCTTTTGTGTTAAATTGCAGGATCCGCTCAATTTTATTCCCTTTGATGAGCTGAACCCTCCATCCCAGAGGGGTGACTACAAGCCGACTGATGGTTTACGAGTGCTGGAGGAATCCAAGAGGCAAAAACCCCCTCACATAACATCGTACACCAGGATTAAGGGCAGCTCTGAGAACCAGGCACAGTCTCCCACAGCTAAATCTACAGTTAACGATCTGCAGTCACAAAAACAACAAACAGGTCGGGTGGATGTAGTTCCCTCAGAACCCTCAGAGGACATCATCGACCTGGATTCCTCAACTGATATCAGGCATGTAAATAGGAACCATGTGCATGCACAGTTCCTTGACCTGAACCTGACAGAAGAGGACCTATTACCTTCAGGGACATACATCACCTCTAAATCTGGCACAGGCTCCACAGACGTACTAAGCCAGAAAGGCCATGAAAAATCAAAGACCCATAATGAGAAATTGGCACACCAAGGCACCACAAGGAGTCAACTTAAACACGGGGATCTTTTCACAGGATCTGATGGCAAGAGGTATCGGATGTTGAGAGGACCCCCGGGACCTGTTGGGCATCCAGGGAAAAGAGTAAGCTATACCATGATGAAAACTGCACTGTGGATCTCTCATATTTTTGTGGTGTTTATGTGATACAAACACAATGGGGACTCCACTGCCAGCTACAGGTATTCATTGTCCTTAATAATATCTATGTCTAGGGTTATATTTCAGCTGTTCTGTACAGTACAGTTGATCTAAAACAAGCAGACATTCTGAATTTCCAGTGGGATTCAAGTCTTCTTTGTCTGGAAGTATATTTGCTATGATTTGCCTGTCTGTCAATGAAGTACACAATCATTTAAATCATGTTAAAAAAATGAAATGAATAGAACCTTCTCCATTTGTCATCAAGTTTCATACAGAAGCTAATTATGGTCATGTTCACTCACTACTCACTTAGAGATTTTTTAAGAATTTGTTGGCTAGCTAAGGGTTTTCTTGTTGGGTTCCACATGTTTCTAAAAGGAAACAGTATACTGTAGAAGTTTTTTGACTCGATTTAAAATGTTTTGACTCATTCAGACCTTTAGAATTTTGTTTAGACTCCAGGGTTTTTTGTAATATGTTAAATGGGGAAACATGTTCAGCGCCAATGCTGGGACACTAGCCATCAAATACAGCCATGGATAATTGGGTGATTACATCTTTGATTTAGCAAATTACAACCTTAGAATATTCTTTAAATATGTGACTCATCTTGTCTATAGTCCAAAAAATTGAAACTGTAGTTCATCTATGGTTACATTTAGAACAAAGAGTTCAATATTGCACCTATAAAAGGTTTTTTTGTTTGTCTCTGTGGAGAACCTGTAAAAAACCCTATAACACAGTTTTTCCTTTTACAAAATAAAACAAAAAAACAACCCCTTAAAATTCCAGAACTCTTTTATAGAAATGTTGAGCGGGTTAATGGACATCGTTTATGTCATTGTTTTAGGGTTGTGCCGGGACCAGAGGATTCATTGGATTTAAGGGAGAGAAGGTGAGAAGGAACATCTGTAAGGTGATATTTGCCTCAGAGCCTGAATCTTAAATCTAGATGCTCAATTTTAATACTTACACTTTAATGTAAATCTCGTTACTATTTCTCAGCCATATTTGTCAGAAGCTGTTGATTCAGTCTCTATAACAGCAGCTCTGACAGCATTTCAGCTGCAAGTCTCAGTTTGACTCTATTAAGCCCTTTAAGATTAACATTTTTAACTAACATTGATTAAAAAAAGTTTCCAGTTTCAGAACTTAAGTTTTCATTCAGGATGTTTTCGGACATGGCAGCGTTTATAGGACAAGACGTTCTCCTAAAATGTTTGATAGGACAATCAAAATAAACTTGATGGTGATTACAGCACACTGATATTTTCCAAGAGTAGCAATTCACTTAGTGTTTGTCTTGTTTGCTGTAGGTGTGAAGTCACTTCTTGTGATATAAAAAAATTAGGCAACGTATAACACGTTTTACCTCAGAGATTTGTTCAGTCAAATAGTCTTGCATTTCACTCTCAGACGATCTCGTGTGTTTGTTTAGGATTTTCACACCTGAATTTCTACAACATAAATCATTATATATCATGTTAGATGTTAGACTTCTGATTGGAAGGTCATGAGTTTTTTTTTATCATCATTATTATTATTGAATTTAGACCAAATATACATATATATATATATACACATTTTATTTTATTTTTATATTTTAGACATCACATTTTATTTTTGCCTGCATGCATTTAACACATTTTAAAAGTAAATAACTTATAAAAATCCATTGTTACATACCTAAAGGGATATCAAGGAGAAAGAGGGCTAGACGGTCCACGGGGTAGCCCAGGTCCTCCAGGACCAGCAGGATTACCTTCACTCTACCTGTGGCACAACACTCAGGACGAATGGGATGCGTTCATGGTACGACTTATTATTTTATTTCCCCATTGTCTGTCTGTAACCTGTGAAATGTTAGATCTTTGGGGGGGTGATAGGTAAAAACCAGTCCTAGTGTTAGAAAGTCACAGCAGCTCCAAAACGTAAAAAAAAAAAAAAAACAAAGTTACGTTTTAGCCAAGACACCACCCTGTACTCACTACAACAGAGTAAGTGAGTCATGGCTGTGACCTTTCTGGACTCCATTTTTAAATAAAAAAAACGTTTGCCCAGACAAGTGGGACTTCCTGATAGATGTCTGTAATTGGAAACAGTTGTGAAGTTTTGGGATTGTGTATCTTTCATGCTTGTGTCAGGTCTTGTTGATTCTTGGTGGAACCTTGAACCTTGCTCAATTTCTGATGATAGTTGATTTCATTATTGTGTCACCTTGTAAATATTAGTTTCTAATTTTTCACGGTTAAATACATATAAAAAAAGCCACTTAAACATTCGAAAACCACGAATCCATCATTTATTAAAAAAATAAGTGATTTGCTTGAATGTAATAATTTATTTTCAAGTTTATATTTTGATAACGGATTGTACGTCTATAATCACCTTGTGAGTCAATATAACATTTTTGAAAATAAAATAAAAAATACTTTCCTCTTCAGGAGCTTGCAATTTCTTGCTGAAAATGTGACTTATTGAATATTGTATTTTTTTTTCAGGGGTGAATGTATTCAGGTGTTTCAAGCATGAGATGTTGAAGATATTTAAACATTCATGAAAAAATATATACATTTATATATAATATACACTGTAAGGCTAATGATTTTGGAGCATTGCTGTGGGGGTTTGTGTGAGGAGGTCTGGGGTGCATTCAGGGTTTCAGTTCATCCCTGAGGGTTCAGTGGTGTTGAGGTCAGGGCTCTATGCAGGTCACCTGAAATCTTTTATTCCAGTCTTCTCAACCCATGTGTTTGTGTACAGAGGCATTGTCATGCTGTTTATACCTCTAAGTTTTAATAAAGAGAAATCCTAAGCATATAGAGACATTCTAAACAATTCAACTTTGTGGCAATAGTTTGGAGAGGAATCACATATGGTTTTGATGGGTTCAAGGTAAAGAGTAGTTATAGTTCTGCCTATACATTTTCATGTTTTCATTTAGTTTTCTAAAACACCGTACAGTAGATTGTTTTAAAAAGAACTTCAGCCTTGGTGCCGTGTGCATATTTATAAATGTAATATCAGTGAGAAACAGGCAGCACCCCAAACATGGATTCACCTTGGTAACCATTATGCAGTTGGAAAAAAGATTTCTATGGTGATGAGCAGGATTTGCTCACTTGAATAGAATAGGACATTTGTGTTATTTTATACGCTTCATTTTGCATCATTCTTTTCACAGTAACCAATTTAGAATTTTATTATTTATGTGAAAAGTTGATTGCTCAGGAATTTTAAAGGTTTCAATATGCAGCCAAAGGGCAAATGCAAAGTACTGTATAGTCATAGAAAATAACAAATTCAGAATGGTTCTGGCAATTATCTGTCTGCCTGTTTTTTTTTTTTAACTCACATTTGGCAGAGATGGTCTGTGTATTGCCTTTTTCATGCATGAAGTTTTTTGTATCATGTAAGCTTCTGCCTTGAGTCAGATGTCATATTGTGAAGCTTTAC
>NC_139596.1:5941556-6051556 GCF_946808225.1 Silurus aristotelis
GCTCCAGGGGCTACGGGGATGGTTGGGGTGCAGGGAGTTAATGGCTCTGAAGTAAGTATTTAAAGAGACCTTAGTTAAAATAAGTTGTTTGTAATTTTTAAAATATACAGTCAGAATATATGTATATATAGACTACAATAGATTGTATTGCTGTTGTTTCCTGCAGGGCGAGTTTGGACCTATAGGCCCAGTGGGTCGAAAAGGCCCTCAGGTATGTGCTGTTTGCATTTCTATTGTAATTTCTAGCTGAAATACTTTTTTATGTGTCGGTCTGATTCCTCCAGGGCCCTGCTGGTACAGAAGGAATCAGAGGCCTCCCTGGTCTGCCTGGCCCACAGGTAAACAGCAGTGAAAGGAGGTGTTTCATCCGTACCTATCAATTTCAGTGAAGGAGTTGTGGCCTTTGTACCCGTCAGTTAATTAAAGAGGGTGTGGCCTCTGTACCCGTCAGTTTCAGTAAAGAAGGTGTGGCCTCTCTTCCTGTCAGTCTCAGTAAAGGAGGTGTGGTCTCTGCACCTGTCAATCTTATTATTGTGGTTGTGGCTTTACTTACCTATCAGTTTCAGTAAAGTGCGTTTGACCTCTGTATCCATCAGTTCATTAAAATGGGTGTGGCCTCTGAACTAGTCCGTTTCAGAGAAGGAGGTGTGGCTTCTGTGCCTGCCAGTTGTCATGAATTAGACTTGGACAATATGTGTTGGTTTGTTTAATGAGTCAGTGGTGTTTAAGGAGGTGTGACCTTTGCACATTAAACAAAGTGAATGAGACTTGGCCTTTGTGCATGTCATTCTTACTTTAGCTTTCACATTAGTATTACATGCATATTTTCCTTCCTTATATTTGAAAAGTAAAATTGTTTTGTACACAATACTACACAATACTTTTTCATATATGTGTTATACCATGTCTAACATGTTGTAAAAAAAAATTCTGCCAGGGACCACCAGGAAACGATGGACCTCGTGGACTTAAAGGTCACATTGTAAGTTTTGATACCATTTTTAGTGTGCTTCAAAGCTTGTCTGAAATGTTTAATTGGAAATATGTGCATCATAATCTAAATACACTGTAAACGTTCAGTTTTGCCTCTGTGATTTCTCTGTGTAGGGACACGAAGGTCCAGTGGGAAACAAAGGACTACATGGATTTGAAGGGCCAATGGTAAAAAAAATGTTTATGTCATGAATGATCACCATGCTGCAATGTCAATAATCAAGCACAATATTTTTCTATTCTTTGCTTAATGGAAAAACACCATTGTCACAGTGTTACAATTTGTTTCCCCCATTTGGAAACCAGCAGATGGAAACAGAAGTGTAGAGATTTTACCATTTATGATTCTAAAGTATCAGAAAGCTGTAAAAAAGGGATCAGGTGCACTCTGGCAAAATTAATGAATTTATTACCACTTTTTTATTACCACATTTTTTTTAATAGTCCCTTTCTTATTTCAATTTTATAATTTTTTTTTAAATTTATTTATAATTTTTCTTCTTCAATAGGGTTTACCTGGAAATCCAGGTTCGAAGGGCTTTCTAGGCAACACAGTAAGATACTTAAAACTGAAAACACGCACAGTAATATGGGAAACTTGCTGTTTTGCTAACTTTTTTAAATCTGCGTAAATTATCTAGGGCTGTAAAGGTCCAGATGGAGAGAGAGGTGATCCTGGACCAAAAGGAGAAAGAGTAATAATCCTTTAACTAAAATCTCTAATATTACAATGAAATACAGTCTTTAAATTAGAGTATTTAATTTGATCTTTTGTTTTTGTTGCAATCAGGGTGGAGCTGGAGCACCAGGCATTATGGGCCCTCAGGGAGAGAGAGGCCATGTTGGTCTTATAGGCTTCCCCGGGGCCAAAGGTCAACCAGGGTCTTCAGGTAGCCAGGTATGGATATACTTAACTTGACCTACCACAAATGTTAGACTTTTATTTTAGGATTTATTTTCACTCCATCACAAACTGTTTGATTGTAGTATTTACCAGGGAGAAAAACATCATTAAATCATAAGGATTTCATTGCAAAGGCATCACTGTTTAATGTAAACCAAATTTCTAAATATTGTTTGAAATCTCTTTATTCTTTCAAAATAATGCTGAAACTTCCACTGCGGTGATTTACAGTGTTTCCAAATTAGAGCTTTGATAGAGACATAGATTAGAGGTTCGATATATAAAATACTTAATTGATAAGATCTTTTTTTTTCTTTTTTACTCCCAATTTCTTTGCCTCCTGTCATTTTTTCAGGGTGAAGATGGTGAAGTGGGTCTCCAGGGAATGGTTGGAAAGGAGGGCCCACAGGTTAGAGCAGTTTAAAGCATTTTAAGACTTTCAGGTGGAGCAATAAGTGACAAAGATCATCTGGAAAAGGGCTTAGCACTTGACAATTATTCCATCCTCGCTGAGAGAATCTCTTGTAAAAGAAAAAATTTTAACTAGATCCATTAATGTAGAATGTCCTCTGATCTTGATTCATCTGGTCTGCACATTGTATGCAGTTTGCTGTCAGATTTGTTCTCATCACTATTTTTGTGTATGGTTTTGCACTTCATTGTGGACAAAGGGGAATAGAGGGGAATCTGGACACAATGGAATAACAGGAATCAGAGGACAACGGGTAAGATACTCTTTTAATTTGATGTTTAAACAAAAAAGAAATAAAAAACATTAAACACATTTTCTCTCTACAGGGACGAGAAGGTCAAAGTGGCCCACCTGGTGGGTCTGGACTACCGGTAGGTCCTTAAACAGACGTTTATAATAAATATATGTTTCTATATGTTTGTAGTGTTTGCTGTTATGCAGTTTGTGTGTTTTGTGTGTGTTCTCTGTTGGCAGGGTCTCAAAGGCCCACCAGGGACTGAGGGAGCAGATGGAAAGCCTGGTACACAGGTTCCCATTTTATAACTTATCAACTTAACACATTACAAATTGCTTTATATCGATGCCTCATAATCTATTTGTGTGAACAAGTTTTCAAAGGCTAATGATTAAAGGAAGTAGCGATTTAGAGAATATTCCATAGGAGACTTTGAAATCTGTAAATTAAAACCAGTAGAAAGAATAAAGTTAATATATTTATCTAAAGAACTGCTTGTGTACTGCCAATGTTTGGAGAATGAACTTGTAAGCTGTGACTTTATTGTGTACTTTTTAGGATTATAGTCCCAACCTTAGTGATGAGTTGGTCTGGTGTGTGTCATACCATGGTCATTTGCAAGTTAATTGATGTTTAATAGTACAATAATTTAGAGTGCTAATTAAACTTCTTTGTTAAATGGTGTGAATTTACATCTTCCAGCCAATCAGAATTGAGTATTCAGTCTGACTAAAGTTAACAATAATATAACGATATTGTATTTGTATGATCTTTGGCTAAAATTTTAGGTTTTGGTATCATACCAAGTCAAAATAAATTGTATACTTTTGTAAAGCACATTTAAAAACACCTGGGGCATGTGGTAGTCCAGTGTTTAAGATGTTGGACATCTGATGGGAAGGTCATATGTTTAAATCCCCACACCACCAAGCTGCCACTGCTGGGTCCTTGAGCAAGGCGCTTAACCGTCAACTGCTCACTTGTATAAATAAAATAATTGTAATTCGCTCTGGATACTAGACTCCGCCAAATGTTGCAAATTTATAAATTTAATTGTATAATAAAAATATATTGAAAGAAAATCTTTAGAAGTGGCTAAACTCAGCATGGATCTCACATAAACTGGGGCAACCACAGAAAAAACTTGACTCTTTGTCTTTGTATGAAAATGGGGTTACAGATAGAAGTTCATAACAAGATTCTACAATTCTTGTAGGAGATTAAGGTTAAAGAAAAAACCAAAATAAAGGACAGGAAAGAAACTGGCATTTTTTTCCTACACAAAAATCTGCCCTTAAACTTCAGATGGGTGTCATTCTAATATTCATGTTTTGGGCTCTAATTACACCCCAAAAAAGTCAATATAATATAAAATGCATTAGTATGATTCTGTACTACAGCTTTGCACAGGCCAAGACAAGAATAAATACTCCAAAACTTATTGAATAAAGCAGAAAAAATCCAGTCAATAAGGATACGAAGGAAATTGCATAGGTAGAGGTTGTCCGATTGGATCGTACTTTTCGATAACTGATTAATTAACCGACGATAATAATGGATACTGGGTTTAAAAATATATATCTGTATGGATTTGTCCGATAGCTGATAGTTCCTGCAATCAAATATCGATGCATCAATCGACCTCTAGTCATAGTTACCAAAATACCATAAATTATTGAATTTAAAGGAGTAAATGCACATTTTTATGCTCACCTGTGTTTACCCATATGTTTTTTTTTATGTCATATGCTGTTTTATAACAATGAAATCTTAAAATAATAAGGTTGCATGTTTCATCTGTTTCGCTTCTAGGGTGTTCCTGGTTCAGTTGGAAGCCCGGGAGATAAAGGACCCAACGTGAGAGCTGTTATTATTAGTGTTTTAATAAAATGTTCAGCTGCAGCAGACTTGGGCAAAATAAAGCAAAAGTCACACATGACCTTTACCTTTTTAAACTCTAGTAAAATGCTAATAGAATGAATGAGGATGTGACTGCTGGGTCTGAGGGTCGTGTGTGCCTTTAAAAAACTGACACATTGTGTGTAGCCAGTGAACCTGGAAATGTACACTTTGCTCATAAGCACGTAAATGTCACACAGGGAAGCCAACAAGATCACACATAGTTAACTTTAACAGGATTTAAGCATCCTGTGGCCATGAAAATCTCTTTCAGTAAAACGTACAGGTTTGACAAGAACATCTTGTACAAAGTCAAAGTCTCAGTGTTGGATGTCTCTGAGACGTGTGTGCGATGGCCTGATTTATGGGCATGTGACATCTATAAAGTGAAATATGAATATGTACAGTGTTAAAGTTAATGTGTATTTTGTCAAATCTAGGGTTTTCATGGATTAGCTGGAGAACCTGGAAAAAGCGGAGCCATGGGTGCGCCGGTAAAGATTCACAATTTTACAGCTACTTTCATTATTATCACTGTGGTGTATTTGTATTATTTCTGCTTTATAAAACTGTAAACAAAAGTGTAAAACAAATAAACTAGCTAAACGCTATAAATTACACATTTTTAGGGTCAGGGTTATATAATCAGTAGCAAACTAGAAACATTATTAGAAATTATGAAGAGCACATTTAAGTATTATAATCCCAAAATCTTACTTATGGTAGAAGAGAATGTAGGTGAATGTACAGTAAAAATGTATTTAAATATTTTTTTTTAATTTAGATATCTTTTTTTTTATTATTATATATTTCGCCTCCAAATACTGTTAAGTTTCTGGGTTTTTTCATGTTTACAATGATACTGATACTTAAAATTGGGTTTTAAGATACAAATGCTTGTTAAGTTCATATATAACCATTTATTTAGGACAAAATAATCATTAAAGTATTTATTAATGATTTTGTTAGCGCACATACAGTATATGGCCAGCAGTGAAGTGCTCTGCTTATTAGAAGCAATGATGCCGACAAATGTTTCAGAAAAAGCTTCAGGAACAAAAACCTATTTCAAAACCTTTGGTGATCAGTATTCTTTTATTTTAATTAAAATGATTCAATTTAGGGATCCCCTGGTCGGCCTGGTCAAGATGGCAGCCCAGGAGTCTCAGGAGAGAGGGTGAGTTTTTCCTACACCATTTTGTTCCATATATGAGATCTTTTAAAACTTTTATGTAGATCCTGTAAAGGGCTTTTTCTAAACAAAAATCATTTAGACTCTATTAATTATTTGTAGAACCCTTGAGAAAGATATTTTTTAAATTTTCACTCTAATTAGGTGCCACTTTGTGCTTTAGGCACTTTTTAGTTCACGTCTCTGGTAGAACCAACAATGTGTTTTGTTTTTGAACTCTACAAAGGGGAATGGTGGGATTGTTTGAATTCAAAAACTGTGCTAAATAAAACCTATTTATAATCATAGAAATATCCAAACTGCCTGCACACAAATAATTAGCTGGTTTCACAGGCATGAGCTATGTTTTTCTTGTTAGAGCTAAATATTTGGGGCACATAGCCATTAATTAGTCAAGTCAAGAAAGACATTAGTCAAGAGGTTTTTATTGTCATTTCTACTATACACAGTGGTACACAGTACACAGTAAAAATGAGACAATGTTCCTCCAGAACCCTGGTGCTACACTAAACAACAACAAACAAAACAACATAGAGCTACAACACAAGCTATTTTATAATTAGCAATTGGATACCACAGCAGCTTGACTAATTGCACCTTTTAATGGCTATGCATTGAGATGGGAATTGCATTGGCCTCATTTATGGAGATGCACATCGCTAATATACTGTACATCTCCATAAATGAGGGCAATGCGATTCCCATCTCGATGCATAGCCAATGGCACAATATATTAAAGATACATGCGAAGCAGCTTTGGTTTGCGATGCGATATGATTCACTTCTAATACAGTTCGATTTGATTTCGATTTAATTCAACACAATGCGATTCAGCGCAATACGATGCAATGAAAAAAATGATTCTATGCAATTCAATATGGTACAGATATTTTGCTTTAATTTCTTTGGTTCAGCAAATTATAAATTGACTGTAAAATGTATCAAAAGTGTAAAAGGTGCCTTTTACTAAAGCACAGCCATTTCACAAACATGCCTTTGCAAAAAAAAAGATAAAGTGAAACCAGATGTTCTTTAACTATTCTGTCTCCACGAAGATGCAGCTTTACCTCTGCCATGTAAATCTGTATTCTATACATACTCTGACTCTCAGGACACGCCTCGGTCTCTGTAGTATTGTGATACGTCATATTCACATAGCAGCAGTTGTGCTGAGAGAACAGGCTCGAGAAACAGTTTGGCGATGAGAAATAAATCTACATATAAATTACTGGTCACAGATTATTGCCCACTTTTTAAATTATAAAAGTATAACGCATCTTCTAATAATTATATATAAATAAATCATCTTTTTACTGATGCAAATATGTTAAAAACGATGGATCGTGTGCAAATGCCAACTCGTATCTAATGCACTTTTTTTTTTAAATCAATGCATCACACCGTTAACATTATGCCAATGCACTGGTGTGAACTGGTGAAACCTTCCATCTCTAATATATATGCATCCTAACCCAGCGTTTTTACTGTTTTGCTGTGTGCCGCATGACCACCTGTGCTGTTAGTCATGACATGATGAAAAATTACAGTTAGATTTTTTTATACATTAAAATAATGGTAGACTAATTTTGGTCTTATACATAATTGTAATATATTATAGTGCTAATCATTAGTCTTATGCTAATCACAATGGAGTATTTTCTGTATAACCTTGTTAAATATACTTACTGTTTATCAGGGTTTGGCAGGAAAGCCAGGTGTCGAAGGTCCACAGGGCCCTGTGGGAATGTATGTAAGTATAATCCAGTCATATTGTTGCCTCGACACTGAGCTGAAAGAGCTGAAACATTAGTGCCTTTGTAATCTCACATTGTGTTCAATCAGGAATTGTTTATCTCTAATTTTGAGACTATAACAGTGTCACCCGTTATGCGCTTCTATTTGAAACCTCGCTTAGCCATTTGAAGGAGCAATATGTAATTTTCAGAGATGAATTTTAATTGCAAAAAAAAACATAGACAAGCTTTTCTCTAACTTTTCCCATCACTCCTGAAGATTTTTTTTTTTAGTTGACTAAGCAGTTCTGAACTAGGAAGAATACCTTAAGCATTACAGTGCATGATTGTCATGTGAAACATGTTTAAACAATGCACACTGCACCATAAACCTTAATAAAATAACAGCATATCTAGATTGTTTGGGTGTCTGTAATTAAATGTAATTTTTGATGCTCTCCCAGGGTTATCCAGGGACGAGAGGCCTATATGGTAGACCCGGCCATATAGGAGAACGGGTAAGAAAATTTGTTATGATGTTTTAAAAAGTAGGAAAGGAACCCACTAAACTACTTAATATTTATTTTTGTTGATTTTATATATATTGCTGCAAATGTCCTTACATTTAATTATTATTTTTAGGGTGAGCCTGGTGTAAGAGGAACTGTTGGTAAACCTGGAAAGAGAGGACTCCCTGTAAGCTACAGTATACTACTGCTTAATGTTCTACAATATGAGCAGTTTATTATGTTGCCTGCTAGATGAATTACAATTTAAGTTTAATTTACCTGGTACTGTTGTGGCTCATGATTTGCTTTTTAAGAGAAAAGAGCTGAGTTGTGCAGTCTGATTCACAAGTGCACTCTTGTTTATAGGTTTCTCTTGTGCACATTGTAATGTACAGTGAGGAAAATAAGTATTTGAACACCCTGCTATTTTGCAAGTTCTACCACTTAGAAATCATGGAGGGGTCTGAAATTGTCATCTTAGGTGCATATCCACTGTGAGAGACATAATCTGGAAAAAAAAATCCAGAAATCACAATATATGATTTGTAAACTATTTATTTTATATGTAAAATAGCAGAGTATTGAAATACTTATTTTCCTCACTGTATATTACATAGTAGGTTTACTGGTCGGCGCAATTATGTGTTTTGTGCATCTGTCCCACACTGTCTTAGGTTGTTTGTTTGTCTTTTGTCTGCACTTTTTGCACTCGGGTTGCACACAATGCACTTTATGTGACAAGGACACTGAATTCAGCTCTTAGCTCTGTGTTCGGTTATGTAGCTCTATGTTGTGTGATGTCGCTCTATGTTGTTTTATTTAGCACCAGAGTTCTGAAGGAACGCTGTCTCATTTCACTGTGTACTGCATTAGCTATATATGGTTGAAACGACAATAAAAGCTTCTTGACTTGATCAATTTGGGAGGTGGGGGGCTAATTTTTGGGACAGAAAGAAACCTAGCAATGAAGAATGCCATGGCAGCATTGTGAAGCTTTCATATTTATCTGGAAAATTGTATGACATTTTGTATGACAATTGTGTCTTTTAAACATGATTGATCACTCCTCCAAAATTATTCAAGACATATTGTTTGTTTTGTTTAGTTTTTTCCTTTTTTCCCCCCTTATATTTAGGGTCCTCCTGGCATACCTGGAGAGAGAGGCCCACCTGGACCTCAGGTGTAGTGTTGATCAATTTCTTTTTAGAAAAAATATCTTAAGGACAAGTAACTTTGTCTTAAATATCATCTTGTATTTTGTAGGGCCGCCAAGGTGAGATAGGACCAACTGGTATAGAAGGACCACCTGTGAGTATCTCCTATTGTTAATACTTTGTTGTACAGTCAAAGGTATTAAATGATTGGTGTTGATTCATTGTTCATAAAGTAGCTCTAAATGTAACCTTGGCTAGAAGTCAAATCACAGGTTTTTATTTATTTTATTTATTTAATATATCAATGTTTCTATAGTAACAACTTGCAAAGAGACTTGTATAGTGACCTCCAATTAAAATAGATTTGAAAACATGCACAATTAGTGGGAACAAGGATGTTTTTGTGAGCAGATGTTTTGGATTTTTAAAAGGAGTCCCCAGTGCCTGTGTTTAGTCATCTTAAAGCCGTGACTTTCAGTTTCTCAGTACCATGACAAGTTTTGTGTTTGTTGGGTTGTTAACAGCAAAACAGAGCACAGCTGGTGTGAGGATGACTAGATATAGCTTTTATGTACTGTTGCGAGTGGTAACAGAAACTAATTTGTTTTGTAGACTTTCCATCATATTAACTGTAACCATACATGGATTAACCATACAATATGTAATTTATTATTAACTAAAATTCTTTAACATGGTTGTGGTTCAAGACGAATGAAACAATTGAGGACATAAACGTCCGCATGGGAAAAATAAATGCACACACTAACCACCTGGTGATTATTGCTTTCTTATAATTATATTACTGTTAACTGATAATTATATTATATTATATTATATTATATTATATTATATTATATTATATTATATTATATTATATTATATTATACATAATAAATGCATAATGCATATGTTTAACTCGGGAGCTGATTTTGTACCTACAATACATTTCCTTTTGCTGAAAAAAATTCACAAAAAGACAATTTTCACCCAAGCACTTGTGTTAGTGTTTAAACCTACCTTTATAAACTATATGTCCACACGGTGGAACTAGTTGGAATGCTACTGGATATTTAACACTCTTGAACATTTTAGGGTTCAGCAGGGCAACCAGGCTTTGTAGGCACACCAGGGAAACCTGGTCCTGCTGGCAGTCCTGGACCACAAGGACCAAGTGGAAACATGGGGCCTGTTGGGTTGCCAGTGAGTGTGTACTGCTGATTTTATTCATTATACTGCTGCAAACTAATAGGAAATAAACTGTAGCCTACATGTTTACTGATAACGATTACTTATGACTTACTTGTCAGGGAGCACCAGGAGCTGATGGGAGAGTCGGACCACCCGGAGAGAAAGGACAACAGGTATCAGATATAAAAAGGGTTTATTTCAACTCAGTATGCTTTGGTTAGTGATTCTCTATAGTTAACAACACAGTGTGCTTATCCTGTTCAGCACAGTGCATGTAGTAACTGTATTTCAGTTCAGATGTAAGCAGATTTATAACATATTGTTTAGGAGGTGGGTATTAAAGTGATTTATAATTATATCAGACACATTTTTAAACAAATACATGATGTTAAACTATTGAATAGTAACATTGGCATTAATAGAATGTTATAATTTCTATAGTAACAACTTAAACAAAAAAAAATGAATTGTATAGCAGACATTTTGCCAATGCGGATTAACAGAGTTGTGTGAAAAGACGGCAATTTGGGATTTCTGAAAGGATTGTTGTGTCAGCGCTTTGTTACAGTCAAAGGTGAAGCTCCAAGTTTACTTAATAAAACTTTATAGTTGTTGGACATTTGCTATAGTATATAATATATACATGCTTTTAAATATAATAACCATGCTGTTAGAGGAAAATAATACATTTTTGTATGGGATCAGTGAATTATTGATTACTGTTTGTGTTATTAAAATGATATTTTCCTATAGCAGCCCGCCAAGTATATTCCTCCCTACTCATTTATTATAAACATTGCTTCATAATATATAATTATCCTACTAGGGACAGTGTACTTATACAAATGTATCACTGAATTTACAAACAAGTTAAAAATAAGGCTCACTAGGCAAATCTGATCGGATACATATTAATGGATGTTTAATGTGATATTGCGTGTAACTGGACATTAATGTTATTTAAGGGATCACCAGGACCTTCAGGTGTCCCTGGATCTACTGGTCTGTCTGGACAGCAGGTTAGTCCAGTTTCTTCTTTTTAACAGGTCATGGCTTATGGTACACTATATGGACAAAAGTATTGGGACACATGAACTTTCCTGCCATGTGTGGTTCTTCCCCAAGCTGTTACCACAAAGCTTGAGGTACACAGTTGTATAGGATTTCTTTAAATGTGATATGATAAAATTTTGTGTTCACTTGAACTTAGAAACACAAACCTGTTCCAACATGGCAATGCCCCTGTGCAAAAATCGAGCTCCCTGAAGATATGGTTTACATGGTTTGGAGAGGAAGATCTTGAATGGCCTGCTATAGAGCTCTGATCTCATCACTACTGGACACCTTTGGGATGAATTGGAAGACTATCTGCACCCCAGGCCTCCTCTCCTCACCAAGAATTATAAGGGCAAATTGGGACTAAATGTGGAATGCGATGCTCAAAAAACACATACCATACTTATCACTAGGTGTCCGCAAACTTTTGGCAATAGAGTGTATGAGACATTCTTGCACTGGATCGCTACCAAATAATGTACCCAATATATTCTTAGATTATCATTAATATTTACTTATTACTTATTGGCATCCATTTTTTATATTACCGCATGTAGACTGCAGATGGAAATCTGATGGTAATAAAGTCTGTGTTTGTGTCTACGCAGGGATTTCCTGGTCCTCGGGGGTTTGAAGGGGCATCAGGGAGAAAGGGGGAACATGTGAGTGAGCCTGAGATAATACCACAATCACATTCCTTCAAATGCAGCTTCATAAATTATTTACACTTTATAATAACTCAGATATGAGATTGTACTTTTTGTGTGTGTGTGTGTGTGTGTGTATATATATATAAATATAAAATGTATTTATTTATTTATTTTTACTGTGGCGCTGGTTCAGGGTTTGGTTTTTCAACATTGTATTTTTTGTATTCTATTTCTTGAATTTGTTTTATAGGGCTCAGCCGGGCTTGTTGGAAAGCCGGGACCAATAGGCATTCCAGGAGAGGTGGGTCAACAAGGATCTCAAGGGATGCAGGGAAAGAGAGGACCAAGTGGCAAAGAGGTTCATGTCCTCCATTAATTACTTTTTTCTCATAATTTTTGTTAAACATTGGGCACAGAATGTATCATGATTTTTTTTTTTATAGGGGGTTGCAGGACTTGAGGGCAGAAAAGGTGATCCAGGCCCTAAAGGACAGAAGGTAAACTGAGTTGTGAGAAATATTTGATTATAACATTTGTTTTTAGGGATTCTACGGTTTAAGTGTCAATTTGGAGCTTTTTTTTCATGATTTTCAGGGTGACCCTGGGATGCAGGGGTTCCCTGGGGACACTGGGCATCCAGGAATATTTGGGGCCCAAGGATCAAGAGGGCAAAAGGGTGATAAAGGCTATGCTGGATTTATTGTGAGTGCTCACCTTAGTTTGGCTTTTTCTTTTCTGCATTTTCTGATTTAATCATTCTTATAACGATGTGTTTTTCAGGGTCAAAGTGGACTGATGGGGAAACCTGGACCAGCAGGACTGTTGGGATTGGAGGTACATTAATGCAAAAGTGGAATAGTAATCCACTTATTCTGCTTTCAATGCACATTTTGTATATTTCATATATATCCTTGTGCTTTATGATTGTGGCAGAGACAGAGAATGCCCGAAATGTCGCTTTACAGTATGAAGGGTTAGTAAAGCTAAATGTAGACAAGTGAAACCAAATCATGCAAGTAGAAAAAAATGCCTCCTGTAACTAAGCATTGTTTTATAACATTATTTAGAAGTTTGCAGTTGTTATTTGGATGGAAGTATTGATAATGGTTTGTTATGTACACATTTAATGCATTTGTTTGCTTGTTTAATCACAGGGTCTGATGGGATTCAGAGGATCGCCAGGTAAAGATGGACAACCAGGGCCGAAGGTATCTAATTACTTCTTGTATTTGTTTTCCATCTTCTTCATGTGTAAGTAAAAGACATATACAGTGGTGTGAACAGTGGGCAAACACTTTTTCACACAGGGCCATGTAGGTTTGGATTTTGTTTTACCTCATTAAAAAAAAACCTTCATTTAAAAACTGCATGTTGTGTTCACTTGTGTTATCTGGTCCAACACTTTTTCACACCACTGTAGATCATAATTAAGTAAATACACACATTTTCTTTTTTTTTGTCTTTCAGGGTGATCCTGGCATTAATGGCGTACCCGGAGCGCTTGGGGAACCTGGTAAGCAGGTAATGTGTTATCTTTTTTTGTTTAGCTACAATGTGGTCTGGCTGAGTGTGTTGATGCATATAGAATTGTAAAGAAACACCCCAGCATTTTTAAGTGTTCAAGTCAAGAATTCCTAAAGGGTTCTTTAAATAGCTAAGGGTTCCTAGTTATATAAAAAGCATTCATACTTTTGGTTGTATGCTCTTTTCAGGAGTCTCCTCAATGAGCCAATCGTTTCTACTGCTTAGGAACCATTTAAAAACTTACAAATTCTAGATTATGCATTTTTTATAAGAATATACTGTATACTATGTGTTTACAGTGAAATACTGAGAAAAGATCTCATTTATGCAGTTGAGCAGTTTCGGGTTAAGGGCTTTGGTTCATGGGTGCAGCAGTGACAGCTTGGTGGTGCTGGGATTGAAACTCCCAACCATCCAATCAGAAGTCCAGTGTTCAATGTCTAAACCACTCAGCTACTCGCACTTATATATATATATATATATATATATATATATATATATATATATATATATATATATATATATATATATATATATAATAACGAAAAATACTAAATAGCGAAACACAAAGCAGAGATACTTCTACATACCTCTTATAAAGCAACAATGGTTAAAACCATGTGGTTACAATGGGTTACACTGGAGACGCTTTTCATACAGTAAAATGTGAATTTATAGCTGGCACTATCTACTGTTACAAAAATATTATCAACACCATCTGACCAATCAGATCTTTTTTTTATAAAGTGGTTAGTTGTGCTAAACCCAAGCAAATACTGTATAGTGGGGGAAATAATTATTTGATCCCCTGCTGATTTTGTAAATTTACCCCTTACAAAGAAATTAACATGTCTAGACTTTTTATGGTAGGTTCATTTTAACAGAGAAAGACAGAATATGAAAAATAATTCATAAAAAAAAACCCAAAAACATTAAAGAGAAAAATTAAAAACGAATTTGTATTTGCTGGAGTGAAATAAGTATTTGATCCTGTACCAACCAGCAAGAAATCTGACTCCCACACACCCAAATTAGTCCTGTACCTTTAGGAACGAACTCCTAATATCAACTCATTATGTGTATAAAAGACACACGTCACAGAATCAACCTCTTCTATTCAAATCTCTCCACCAACATGAACAAAACCAAAGAGCGGTCAAAGGACGTCAGGGACAAGATTGTAAACCTGCACCAGACTGGGGTAAACTCACAAAATCAGCGGGGGATCAAATAATTATTTCCCCCATTTGTATGTTTGGAAACCTTAAATATAAATATATATATATATACTTATACAAAATATTTTTTTTAATGGTTAGTGACATAAATGCTTTAAATAACCAGCTCATTTCTTCAGTACAAAGAACAGAAACATAACTGTTGCTCTTTAATGATGGACTATTAATTTATTGCAGCAGTAAATTAACTTTTATGAATTTCTTATTTAATCCCATTGTATTATTTTAGCCATTTTACATTGTTTATTCCAATTTATGGTTATGAATCTCATCATTATGTTGTCATTATTTTAGAATACATGTCTTTGTATACTCTGTCACAGGGGGCAACTGGACAAAGAGGACTAAAGGATGAGATGGGAAAACCTGGACCACAGGTTGGTACTTCACTATGTATTCTCTCTCTCTCTCTCTCTCTCTCTCTCTCTCTCTCTCTCTCTCTCTCTCTCTCTCTCTCTCTCTCTCTCTCTCTCTCTCTCTCTCTCTCTCTCTCTCTCTCTCTCTCTCTCTCTCTCTCTCTCTCTCTCTCTCTCTCCCTCCCTCCCTGTATATCACCATAAATTCCCATAAAGTGATCACATACTGAATCCTCAGGGAGCTCCTGGTCCCAGAGGCGCTGAAGGCTTGACAGGCCCTAAAGGTTTACCAGGACCTGAAGGTTCAAAAGGTGACCCAGGCAGGCCAGGGCCTCCAGGAGAGGTGGTAAGTCTCAAATAAAGTGCTGTTCTTTTGCTCTTATTTAAAAAAACCTGTTGCAATAATTTTGTTAATTGTTCAGGGGCCAGATGGCTTTCCTGGAATCAGAGGGCCTTCAGGACTTCCGGGATTAGAGGTATACTAATATTTACTTATTATATATTATTTATTTATTTATTATGCTGTAAATGTTAAGCAGATGATTCAGGCTTACACCAAGTACCAAGTATTTCTAGCAACAAGATCTTGTCCTGTGTACAGGGCCTTCAAGGGGCAATGGGAGCTCTGGGGTCTGCTGGGCCTCCAGGATCTCAGGTCAGTGTTTCAGTCTCTCATATGTAGTAGTCATTATTACACCCAGAGTGTGGGTCTATATCCTTTTCATAATTTATATTTAATAAAGGCTTTTTTTTCTTAAAATGATTGTTTCTGTGGGAATACATTATGTAATTCGATTTGCAAAGAATTTGAATAGTTTTTCCAATTCAGGACATTAGCTCTGCTCCTTAGCAAAAGCAAATGGAATGGGTTGGTTTGAGGGATGACCTGGTGATGTTTTTATTTCAATAGAATTTATCTTTGTGGCATTAAAGAGACCTTAAATTTTACACCCTACTATTTTATCACTCAGTGTTGAATTTTAGATAAAAAAATTTTTTTTTTAGTCTTTTGTACAGTTGCTTTTAAACGACACCATGTTACCTCCTGTATGCTTTCCATACTATGTTTTTTTCAGGGTCCAAAGGGCAGACCTGGGATCAGTGGACGGGGTGGACAGAAAGGCCAGAAGGTCAGGACATTTTTTTTGTTGTCAAATAAAATGATTTCCCTTTTTCTTACGACTAGTAATCATGAATCAAATCCAGTTCTGGGTATTGATTAGAAGTGCTTGTCTGTTTCAGGGGAAAGATGGCCGAGATGGGCAACCTGGAATTACTGGGAACCCTGGACGACCAGTAAGTAAAGATTCTAAACACACAGTTATTAAATGTACATCAAATATTAGAAACAACTAAAATAATATTTTTTTTTTCTTAGGGCAAAAGAGGGAAAGCTGGACAGAAAGGACCAAGAGGGATCAGAGGAGTGAAAGTAAATATAATTACTTTTGAATAACTGATTTTGATCTCCAATTTCCTGTATTTTTTGTAATGGTTGTATTTTTTAGGGACAACGAGGGGCTGTGGGGTGGACTGGACCAGCAGGAAGGCCAGGTTCATATGTGAGTTATATAACATACTGTATTTTTTGGACTATAAGCTGCTACTTTTTTTCCCACGTTTTGAACCCCGTGGCTTAAACAACGAAGCGGCAAATTTATTAATTTTTCCTGGGTTTTTCCCGGTTTCACAAACTTCAAGCCAAAAAACTGAACCCCATAACATAAGACCAATGAAATTTCCGAATGGAAACGAAAAAATGCACCTCACCTGTGTTCTGAGCTGCACGGCATCGGGAGAAAAAAAACGTTGTTTTTTTTTAAATGCACGACGATGCCAAAAGAAAACAACTCCCGAGAGAAATAGTTGTGAAAGGAAGGAGGAAAACAGTGAACAATGACTTTCTTGGTCGGCTACTGTTTAGATACAAGCCGTTGTAACGCGTTGAGTCTGGGTGAAGGGAGAGCTCACTAACTCCAGTTGCAACAGAAATCATATAAGCACAGACAGGTTTCCAAAACTCGTGCTTTTTTATTTTTCTTGGCAACAGCGTTATAGGTTAGTCAAAGAAACTTAGAAATAAGCATCAGTAAATAATAAGGACATAATCCTCAGTCTCACACACACGCAGTAATACCGGTAATGCAGTGCCAGGATATTCCCAAAATACCGCTATGCTCCTAAAGGAAGCGCAACATCGTGTGTAACGTGTCTTTCGTTAAGGCCTGTGTAAAGTACATGTAGCGGCTTATAAACAAGTGCGGCTTATTTATGTTAAAAATAAAAATATTTGTAAAATTCAGTGGGTGCGGTTTATATATGGGTGCGCTTTATAGTCCGGAAAATTACGGTACTCTGTTCCTCCAAAAAAAGTGCAGTGGTATTTCATCTGCACTTTGCTTATGTAATGATGTAGTGGATTAACCTTTAAGAGTTCAGAGGTGTAAAAGAAAATAACATGTTGGGACATCAAGTATTGACACGACTGTCCAAAATGTTGCATCATTGTTTTTTTTTTATACTGTACTTTCGTGTCTAAATGACTTATCATAGACGCCAGATCTGCTGCCCTACCTGTCCCATTAGGGACTATACATTATTTCTTTAGGCTTTATTAGAAAGCCTAATTATTATCCTTCTCACTCTTGCATTTTTGTTTTGATCAAATCATTTATTCCTATTTATTTTACATTGTGGATAAACTGTACAAATCGGCTGGTTTGTCACTCTTATATATTCGGCATCTGCATTATCTCTGCTGCAGGGTTTACCTGGGATAAATGGAGAAAAAGGAATAAAAGGTGAACAAGGACCACAGGTACCATATGATTAAAAAGGCTTGTGTCATATTTTTAAGATTTTTGTATTATATTTGAATGTATGTGAAACATAATTTATGTGCGATTTACTAGGCTAAAAGTATAGACCTTTTCACTGAGACGGCCTACATGTCAGTAATATCCATATAACAGACCCCTAGATGACTATTAATATTCAGTTCACTCACATAATTTGACTTTTTGTGTATACTTAGACTTCACAAGATAGTAAAGGTGAAGGAGAGGTACTTCGCAAACAAGACAATTCTTTGGCATGACTCTTTTCAGGGAATATTGAGAGCTGTTGTATTTAAATTTTTTTATTTATTTGTTTGTTTTGTATGACCTGTGTAGTGGTTTTGTATATGGATTTTATAACTATGTACTATAGGTAGACAATGTTTTTTTTTATGATTTTATAAAAATAAAATGAAAGTAATGTTCTTGGTGACAAAAAGCACAGATAATATTAAAATATATATATATATATATATATGCATGGTTTGAAGTCACAGGCCAATTATAATACATTATTCACTTGCATCTTTCTGATTTAATTTTTTTATATATTAATAGCATGTTCACTATACTAGATTTTACAGAATTGCACAATATCTTATTGTTGCACCTTATTATATAAAAAAATATATATTTTTCCATTATATAATGTTGCATTTTTTCCCCGCATACAGGGAGAAAAGGGGGAAATGGGACCACACGGACCACCTGGAATTGATGGAATTAAGGTATCATTCATTTATTTACAGCATTGTTGTATCCTGATAAATATTACATGTGCATGTGCTTAAAGTCATCACATGTATTTCAGGGAACACTGGGGTTTGTTGGAGAAATCGGTAAAGACGGGCCAAAAGGAGAGCAGGTGTTTTGCTTAATCCAAAATACACCAAATCAACATTCAAAAGTTGTACAGATATTAGAAATATTGTTGTTTTTAGGGTGATATTGGACCACGGGGGCGACAAGGGAACCCAGGTTTTCCTGGAATGCCTGTAAGTTATCTCTAATGATGATGCTATTAAAATATTTAGCTTCATTTGCATTAGTCAGAGTCAGATTAGAGCTCATACAGAGCTCTCACAGGACAGTTAATGGTGTGCTAATGAAGTCTTCTAAGCACTTAGAGAAGAAAATGATCCTTTCTGAAGTACTGATCTACACTCTGTTAATTCTGATCTCTTCTCTCCACCACAGGGCCTGTTTGGAGGAAAGGTAATGTTTGAAGGCTGGAAATTAAGAAATTGTGCATTTTGTAAATGTCATGTGTGCATCTTTAACACAATCCTGTTTTATTCTCAGGGATTAAAGGGTTTTTCTGGTCTTCCTGGACGTGCTGGAATAAAAGGGTTACCTGTGAGTGCAATATTCCTATTCCTATATTATGAGCTTATATTGACGTGTTTTGTAGTTACTGACACTTTCTGATGCTTGTTGTAGGGACCACCTGGTCCTCCAGGACCACCAGGAATATCTCTAAACCTCACAATGGCTCAGCTAAAGGCATGTAACTCAAACAGGAAAATTACATTTTCATGATCTGTTGTTCTAATCATTAATAGACAACATAAATTCCTGTCTGTGTTACTGTGTTTTCTTTCCCCCAAATCAGGGCCTTATGTACCAATCAGATGGGCCCAACTACCCTCTCATCAGAAATCTCCTCAACTCCTTACAGCAAGACCTGCGGCTCTTTGTAGATCCACCTGATGGCACTAAAGAGCATCCGGCAACCACCTGTTTGGAGCTGATGATATGCCACCCGAATTACACTGATGGTATAGTCCATATTCCTTGCAACCAGTATATGTGTGTGTGTGTGTGTGTGTGTGTGTGTGTGTGTGTGTGTGTGTGTGTGTGTGTATATATATGTATATATATATATATATATATATATATATATATATATATATATATATATATATATATATATATATATATATTTGTTTTTTTTTTTTTTTTTTTTTTTTTTCCCCTATACCATATACTATATTGTTGACTAGCTGGTTATTTAAGTTCTTTGTGGATTTGTTTAATATATGCTCAAAAGTATGTGGCCCTTTGACCATTGGCCTTATTCAAACTGACAATCCATGATTTCTGATCTTATAAAAAAGTAAAGAGGTAATATTTCAGCCACAAATTATTAAGCAACCACAATGTTGTTAGATTTTTTTTTAATCTAAATGGACAGAAGGTGTTGATTCATTTTATATAACAGCAGCTCTGACAGTAGTACTGGCTGTAATTCAAATCATTTATGCATATTAATGTACTTGGTTTAACACGTTATAGTTTCTATAGTAACAGCTAACTCACAGGGACATGGTATGATGAACATGTCATGTAATCTAGGGCTATTAATAAACAGATTATTCTGTGCCAGTATGTTATGTTCTGTAAATGTAGAATTTCTATAGCTTTCTCCAGTAGCAGTGCTTTGTGCATATGTAACATAGATAAACCTTCCACAGGAAAGGCTCCTGGACACAGGGCTTTGCTGTTTATATATATTTACTTGTTTTGGTTAACATAACATTAAATGAAAAGGATATTCATTTTTAATCAAATTAATTATCAGCAAGTTGCTGCGGTATGAAGAATGTAAACATGTCTGTGCTATTATCACACAAATATCAGTAATGTTACAGTAACGTCATCCTGTTGTTCATTGTTTTCCTAGAATTATATTATTTTATTATATTAATCATCATTTTACCGAGGTGAATGTAACAAGATATGTATAATATCAGAGGCGTATCGGCCATTTTAAAAGATAGGAGAACTAATCTATCTGTAGACATGACCCTCACAAGTCAAATAAACACAGCACATAAACTCAAACTCAGCAAAATAACATTCTAGTGTAAAACAAAGGTGCCCAAAAATCAAACTTAATAGAGGGCCACGGGACAAAAATATATGATGCGTTATACAAAGAATTATAATAAAATGACAGTTGCCATGGTTACTCTCATTTATGTTCTAATATTCAAAATAAATAAAAAACATGACTCTGTAGTCTCCTTAATTAATGCAGTTTTATTTACAATGTTATAGTTCACAAAGTTATTGTACAATGAGACATAATACAATTTATTGTAAAGACAGTAATGTAATATACACAGTGCCTTGCGAAAGTATTCGGCCCCCTTGAACTTTGCGAACTTTTGCCACATTTCAGGCTTCAAACATAAAGATATAAAACTGTAATTTTTTGTGAAGAATCAACAACAAGTGGGACACAATCATGAAGTGGAACGAAATTTATTGGATATTTCAAACTTTAACAAATAAAAAACTGAAAAATTGGGTGTACAAAATTATTCAGCCCCCTTAATTTAATACTTTGTAGCGCCACCTTTTGCTGTGATTACAGCTGTAAGTCGCTTGGGGTATGTCTCGATCAGTTTTGCACATCGAGAGACTGAAATCTTTGCCCATTTCTCCTTGCAAAACAGCTCGAGCTCAGTGAGGTTGGATGGAGAGCATTTGTGAACAGCAGTTTTCAGTTCTTTCCACAGATTCTCGATTGGATTCAGGTCTGGACTTTGACTTGGCCATTCTAACACCTGGATAGGTTTATTTGTGAACCATTCCATTGTAGATTTTGCTTTATGTTTTGGATCATTGTCTTGTTGGAAGACAAATCTCCGTCCCAGTCTCAGGTCTTTTGCAGACTCCATCAGGTTTTCTTCCAGAATGGTCCTGTATTTGGCTCCATCCATCTTCCCATCAATTTTAACCATCTTCCCTGTCCCTGCTGAAGAAAAGCAGGCCCAAACCATGATGCTGCCACCACCATGTTTGACAGTGGGGATGGTGTGTTCAGGGTGATGAGCTGTGTTGCTTTTACGCCCAAACATAACGTTTTGCATTGTTGCCAAAAAGTTAGATTTTGGTTTCATCTGACCAGAGCACCTTCTTCCACATGTATGGTGTGTCTCCCAGGTGGCTTGTGGCAAACTTTAAACGACACTTTTTATGGATATCTTTAAGAAATGGCTTTCTTCTTGCCACTCTTCCATAAAGGCCAGATTTGTGCAGTATACGACTGATTGTTGTCCTATGGACAGAGTCTCCCACCTCAGCTGTAGATCTCTGCAGTTCATCCAGAGTGATCATGGGCCTCTTGGCTGCATCTCTGATCAGTCTTCTCCTTGTATGAGCTGAAAGTTTAGAGGGACAGCCAGGTCTTGGTAGATTTGCAGTGGTCTGATACTCCTTCCATTTCAAGATTATCACTTGCACAGTGCTCCTTGGGATGTTTAAAGCTTGGGAAATCTTTTTGTATCCAAATCCGGCTTTAAACTTCTCCACAACAGTATCTCGGCCCTGCCTGGTGTGTTCCTTGTTCTTCATGATGCTCTCTGCACTTTAAACAGACCTCTGAGACGATCACAGTGCAGGTGCATTTATACGGAGACTTGATTACACACAGGTGGATTCTATTTATCATCATTAGTCATTTAGGTCAACATTGGATCATTCAGAGATCCTCACTGAACTTCTGGAGAGAGTTTGCTGCACTGAAAGTAAAGGGGCTGAATAATTTTGCACGCCCAATTTTTCAGTTTTTTATTTGTTAAAAAAGTTTGAAATATCCAATAAATTTCGTTCCACTTCATGATTGTGTCCCACTTGTTGTTGATTCTTCACAAAAAATTACAGTTTTATATCTTTATGTTTGAAGCCTGACATGTGGCAAAAGGTCGCAAAGTTCAAGGGGGCCGAATACTTTCGCAAGGCACTGTGTGTGTGTATATATATATATATATATACACTCACCAGCAGCCCTAGTTTAGACAGCTCTGGTTTAAAGGAACACATTATAAAACAAACAAAAGAAAGATCACCAAAACCTCAACCTCATGTCATTCCAGACCAATATGTTCTGCAAAACACATACATTATATTTGTTCATATAATAGAAGAAAAAGAAAAAACTCCCACTGTGTTTGAAACAACATGACCATAAAAATTCCCTTTTTGACTGAACCGTATGGTATTTTCTGGAGTTATGAGAAAGAATAAGTGCAGACAGTTTGAGATTTGTTCACTGAGCTTTTAATTGCAACAAAACAATGAATTAATAAATTATTTACACGTTGAACTATTTATAAATCTTTTTCACACCAGTTACAGTGGAGCTAGTTGTTTGCTTTATTAGGAAAGGTATCAGTCATTTTACTGGCTCTATGTGACACCAAAATATATAACAGAATGAGATTATATAGATAGATGAGAAGTGGGTGGGAAATGTTACTGTGTGCTTGGTATGCCCAGGACAAGAGCAGAAGACAAAATTATTCTCATATCAAAGTCGAGGGATATGTCCCTTGATTCCATAACCCCCACATAAATAAATGTACATTGTCTAACCTTAAATGATCATTTGTTGATTTCAGGAATGTATTATATCGATCCAAACCAAGGCAATCATGCAGATGCTCTTCTAGTCTACTGCAGCTTTAGTTCAGGAGGTCAGACGTGTCTTTCTCCAGTCCGGTCACAGGTAAAACACTGTTTAGATTTTCTCAGGTCTTATTTGTGATCCTTGAAGGGTGCTGTGACCTTTTGCGCCTTGTGTATTTAGGAAAGTAATACATACCTCTGTGCCGCAGGTCCCTGTGAAAGCTTGGCTAAGAGGATCACAGGAGGATTCTTTCACTTGGCTGAGCAGGAAGGAGCAAGGCTTTCAGGTATGCTGAATACAACACTCAGATCCATTACCTGTTACAGGCTTGTTTTTTCTTTTATTTTTTGACCTCTTTGATTCTCTGTTCTGAAGTTTGTGTATACAGAAACCAGCGTGGTGCAGATGAGGTTCCTGCGGCTAAACAGCAATCAGGTCACACAGAACATTACTTTCTCCTGCGGGCAAGGGAGTCGGCAGGGTTCAAGCGAGCGAGAAATCCAATTTCTTGCTGATTCTCGGAGACAGAGTTTCTTAGGGACGTTACGGGATTGCGTGGTATGTTCCTATTCGCATTGGTTCAGTCAATACAGCTGATTTGTTGCCTGGATATTGCTCATTAATTCTTTCTAAAATTACTTTTAATTGAAGTCAGTGGAGGAGCTGGATTCAGGACCTCAAGAGTCTGTGTTCCAGTTTGAAACCGAAGACCGGGAGCTTTTGCCGATCAGAGACTTGGCATTGTATGGCCACAGCGACCTTGCAGAAGAATTTGGATTTACTATTGGACCTGTGTGTTTCAGCTAGAAACCTCCAGACAGCACACACACACACACACACACACACACACACACACACACACACACACACACACACACACACACACACATTCCCTACAGACACACACACACATTCCCTACAGACTGCTGACTGCTGTGCTGGTGTTAATTGGTCTGTCATTAAACACAGCCACATTCGCAGGCAAAAGGAGCGAAGCAATTCTTCAAGCATTAGCTATATTGGACATTGTTGTTTTTGCAAAAAAAAAAAAAATAAATGAACCAGCTGACACTTTCCACTTTCTTTTCCCGTTTAGTTTACCGAGGTTGCCAAGGTTGGCAATGATTCTTCGCTGCACACGTTGTTGCAATGAACTGTTTTTTTGTTTTGTTTTTTGTTGTTGTTGTATAGTGTTTACAAAGCTCTTTGGTGTAAATGAGTGCTTCATATTTATGTTCTAGTCCATGCCATCCTCCAGGTTTCGTGTAAAGCCGGTGGTACTATTCAATCACCTAGTTTGCTCAAAGATGCACTCTCTTTTCAGGTTGACCCAACATATGACCAAACGCACTGTGATCTTAGCTGAAGTTTAAGATGTAGGATGTAAGAGTGGACTCCAAACGAATCAAATAAATTACTGTTAAAAGTTACGTGATATTGCATATTGATTTGTATCAAAACGAACCGAATGGTGAAAACGTCAGGTCTATAAATATGAAATATTGCAGAGGTAAACGTATAAGCAGTAGAAAAATCGTGTCAGAAATTATATTTGGGTGCTGCTGTTTCTGGTGCTTTTTTATGTACAAAGATGTTTGATGTTCATAATGTTCAAGGTATGTTAATTTATATGCTGGTCATTGAATTAATGACATTATGACAAGACTTTTACATATTCTAATGAATTGTAATAAACCTTTTTTGTATCTGATTCCGGATCTCCTTTATTTACACCTGAATTTAAAGAAAAGAAAATGCAGCACATGTCTTGCCGTTTTCAAAAACAGACATCGTTGTTATGGAAATGTGCATGGGTTTAATCTTAAATGTGCCGTATTATTTTAATAAGTGCACTACATAGTAGGCGTAGTCAAATAGTGTTTATACGGTTTGTAGTGCGCGACAGTAGGAGGCAAGGTTTGATTTAAATAGTCGTTTCTGATTGGGTGTCTGAGCGGCCCCGCCTCTTCGCGAATTTGTATCCAAGCCTCTCGTGACTCCGGCGTGTCAGTGAGATAAGATAAGAGGACGGCTGGGTTTCCGCAGGTGCGTCTTTCCGCGGAGTTAAAGCCACGTCGGCGAATGAAAGCGGTCCCTAAAGGGCTGGGAAATGACTCAAATCATGCTTTATTCGGTTTTTTTAAAGTTGTGGCTGCTTGTTTGAAATTGCCACAAATTTTACTCTGGTTTGTAAATCTCCCGGCTGGGTGTTAAAAATGGTCAGACGGAGTAGGCCTCTGTCATGCCTCGGACTCGCGTAAGAACGTAGGCGGCCCCTGAGAGCTTTGGTCCGGCAAAACTTCGTGCCGTGAAAGCGTCTGTTTAAAAAAAAAAAAAAAGGTATGTATAAGTACGAATTAATGATTTTTTTCCCCAGACGAAAACAAAAGTGAAAGCTACATTTGCGGCAAGTTATGTCATATATACATACATATATATAATATGTATGTACACCTACTTTTTTAGCTGAAAAGTTTTTTACGGGAATAATAGTTACACTGGAGCTAGCTTATTTAATAAACAGATCCGCTTCGCTAATTAGGAAAGGCATGAAATAAGATGATCAGGTCAGAATGCTTTACTTTATGCAGTATATGATCATTTAAGCAATCTTTAAACAAGTTTGACAGATGACCTGATTCTCCCCCTGGGATTTCCTGACATCTGTTCGTCTTTCTGTCTATTGACAAAATCGATCTGTCTGTGTGTCTAATCTGTCTCTCTAATAACTCACTGTGCATCTACACACACACACACACACACACACACACACACACACACACACACACACACACACACACACACACCTGCAGCTTTCTGCAATCCACTCAGCTACTGTCAACATGAACAGACTATCTAGAGATGTGCCTGAGCTGTATTTAAAACCATGTCGTCCTCATTTTGATTTGCCATACAGCCTTTTTTCTGTGTTCTCTTTTTTTTTTTTAGGGACATAAGGACTTAGAGACATGATTGCACCCGCCAGAAAGGATTTTGTGTCTCTAGCAGTAGACGAAAGCCGGTCTTATACGAACGGCAAACGGCGCAAGCAATCCTACTGGAGGGTGAGATTACATTCGAGTGAGATATGAAATGATATCGGAGCTTCCTACTCCTCCACATTCACTGTATGACCGACAGACTAATTTTCTGTGGTTGGTGTAGCTGAAACCATAAATTGCAGGATCAATGAAGTGAGATGCATCATTTGGGTTTTTGCATCCCGCTCTCCGTTCATCCTTGTCCTGTTTTGCATGTGCGTGCAGAAATGGAAGCAGTTGTCCAGCCTGCAGCGCAGCCTTATCCTGTTCGTTCTGGTTCTCCTCCTGATCAGTGGGTTCACCGTGTACCCCGGACTCCTGCCGCATTGGCGAGGTAAGCTTTGCTTTGTTAGGCCACCGTGATTAGACAGATAGGAATTGTCACACAATTCATGTCTACTTTTTAAGTTTTTTTGTTGTTTTAATTTAGCTCAGTCAGGCACAGCAGAAGGAAGGAACGATGGTGATGAAATGCAGGCGCATATCGAGAGGAATGGTGGAGGCAACGTTATTCTGCCCGAGCCCCCTTCAGAGGTTAGTGTCGTCCAGTAGGAGAGCAAGGTGGTTATTGTTTGTTTAGTCAATGATTCCTTTTGAAGAATGCAAATGCTTGTGCATGACTTATTTTTCTGTCTCATCTTTTTTATTACTCGTAATGGTGAATTATTTTTAAACGACTGCTCAGGGCAAAATATTTGAGTATGAGGCTGTTCGAGTTTTTGATACATTAATGAGGTAAATTAATATACAGCAATCACCCGATTTACCGTGGTTCGAATCCCAGCCCTCGGTTTATCGCGGAATTGCGTTTGCCACATAACTAAGTTGTTTTGGCTGAATTTCCCGTTCTCTCGCGGAGACCACGACAGACCAAAAAACATATAGGGAATAGTTTTTATAAAGTTTTATGTTGAAATAATAAAATGTATTAATACAAATAAAATTATTAATTATGAAATGAAGTAAAATGTTAATACAGTACTGTATAGATAAAATAGCATTTTTGTAAACAGGGGATTACTGTACTTCAACAAGTGCATGTTGGTGAGGATGCAAACCTTCAAACTTGCTTTAATTGTTAACAAAAAAAGGTCGCCAATGTCATACTTTTTTTTTTTCATACGTTTTAGTTGTTCGAAATTCAACAGATGTTGTTAAAACATTGAGTCACGTGAAATCAAGAGGCTGTAAACTTGTGCAGCCACCTGAAGGTCTGTTTCTCATATTTACCAGAGAAAAGGTTTTCGGAAGCGAGGACCACCTGCCCTGCAGAACCGCTTACAGAAAAAAGGAAATGATTCTGAGCTACAGGGAGTGGCGTTGAAGATGATGAAGGAGGATGGGAACAAGTTGTTAGTCAGGTCAGCCTGCTTATAGCAGGACTTGTTTAGGAAATATCTTGTCAGATGTTTAATTCTCCACTGAGCATTCTGTTAATGAATTTATGTTCAAACAACAGTTTTAACTTCTGTTGCCTGCAGCTGGCATGGTTCTGTTTTCAAGTTGGGTGAAGACACGAATGATAAGAAAGCGATACAGCCCGAGTCCACGGACACCTCAATAGGTCTGTGCTTGTGCTTTTTAACTTCCTGTATTCCAATTACTTCTAAGCTGCAAGTGCCGAGGCTTACCGTGTCTGTTACCGGTGTAGCATTGACAGTGTAGCAATAACGTTTCTTTTTTCCCCACTTATTTATTTATTTATTTATTTATTTATTTATTTATTTATTTATTTTTTTTTTGCTTTCCAGCTGAGAGCAGGCAGGAGGCCGTGAGGGAGGCTTTCCACCATGCCTGGAAAGGATACAAAGAATTTGCCTGGGGTCATGATGAGCTCAAACCCATTTCTAAATCTTACACTGAATGGTTTGGACTGGGGCTGACTCTTATTGATGCACTGGACACTATGTGGATCCTGGGGCTGAAAAAAGGTGTGTTTTGCAAACAGAACATGTCAGCGATGGACCGGTTTCCCAGGCTTTCTTATGAGAGTGTGGTTCTTGTGTTCTTTACGGGGTTTTTTTTTATTATATTTTGATGTTGACTAAAAACACAAGGAGAATTAAAGCATTGGTTAAGTGGCAAATGTAGGTTATAAACGTGTGCGTGCACTTAGACAGAATAAAATGATAAGTTTGAGGAAGTTCTGTATAATTTGAATATTGCAATATAAGGAAGGGTGCAGCCGTGTCAACTGTAACAAGCTGTCTGCTCTTTATTTTTGTTCATTAACAGAGTTTGAGGAAGCCAGAGAGTGGGTGGCAACACATCTGTCATTTGGGAAAAATGTAGACGTGAACCTGTTCGAAAGCACCATCCGTATTCTGGGCGGCCTGCTCAGCACTTACCATCTGACCGGTGACTCCTTGTTCCTCGAGAAAGCTGTGAGTGTGTGAGTGTGTGAGTGTGTGAGTGTGTGAGTGTGTGAGTGTGTGAGTGTGTGAGTGTGTGAGTGTGTGAGTGTGTGAGTGTGTGAGTGTGTGAGTGTGTGTTTTTAAGAGAGATAATCAGCCGTATGTGGCTCACATGATCAATGCCTCCTCCACTCCTTCTGTTAACATGTGTACGATTTGAATTCCTCCCATTAGCCAGGAGTCTGTGTGTGGATTTGAAATAGTCTTTCAGTCTGATCTCAGTTTGCTAATGGTGTTGATGTTGATTCTGTGCATGGTTGTACAGAAAGAAATTGGCTCCAGGTTGATGCCTGCCTTTGGCACACCGTCGAAGATTCCATACTCGGACGTGAACATCGGTACTGGTGTAGCTCATCCGCCACGCTGGACCTCCGATAGCACTGTCGCCGAGGTGACCACCATCCAGCTGGAGTTCCGCGAACTGAGCCGACTCACCGGAGACCCCAAATACCAGGTGGACTTGTGTGTGTGTGTGTGTGTGTGTGTGTGTGTGTGTGTGTGTGTGCCTATTATGAAGGGTTGTGAAATACCAGGGATTTTTAAGACGGGAAACTTTCCACAGGAATTTACAAAATGGCAAGTTTGCCAGTGAGTTGGAACTTAAATGTAGTTTAAAAAAATATCTTGCAGGATAATTTTGGTTAAAACAACCTGATTTAATTTCAGTTGAATTGTCTTCTGCACATTCCTTTATTGAATGCACACAGAATTTTTGTATTTTTCAAATACAACAGTCTGCATTGTCTGGCGTTTGTTAGCAAATCTCTATAATTGTTTTTAGTGAAATGTCTATGAAAAATGTACTAATTCTATTATTTATCTCAAGGTTTCTTCCTCATAACATCTAAGGGAGTTTTTCCTTGCCACAGTCGCCATGGCTGCTCATAAGGGATAAATACGCATTGTTTACCTCAACTCTCACCTCAATTAAATTATTTATAGCTGCTTTGAGACAATGTCTGTTGTGAAAAGCGCTATAGAAATAAACTTGACTTATTTTTGTGTTTTAGTTGTAGATTGTAATTGTGTGCATTATCAAGGGATGTTAAGGATGAAGGATTAGTAAGTGTATTTAGCATTTTCTTTGTCTGTCTAGAATGCAGTAATGGAGGTAATGAAGCAGGTACACAAGCTGGAAGGGAAGCACGATGGCCTGGTGCCCATGTTCATCAATACCAACAACGGACAGTTCACCCATCTCGGTGTGTACACGTTGGGTGCCAGAGTTGACAGCTACTATGAATACCTGCTCAAGCAGTGGATCCAGGGAGGCAAGACAGAGAAAGAGTGAGTCAGCTCTGTGTGAAGAGGTGTGTGTGTGGGTGAGGGTGTGTGTGTGCGTGTGTGTGTGCGCTCTCAGCAGGTACTATAAATCTGGATTACGCAACATGCTCACAGAGTTGACAACTCTCATTCCTCTTGTTGTTTGATAGACTCGGCACTCATGCAACTCTCGACATTTCAGAGTATGATTAAACTGCATGGTGCCTCTTTAACCTGCTGCTTTAAGCACGGTTGGGTAAAATGTTTCCCGTGTGTGTGAAGGGGGAAGAGAGAGAGCGAGAAAGAACACTTTCAATATTTATAGCTAGGTGAAACAGAGCGGTTTAATTTTCAGGTGCAGATGTGGTTAAAAGTAATGGCATTCATTTTTCATTCCTTGATACCTGGTGCCATTCTGCTCTCACTCAAAGATGTTTAAATATATATATATATATATATATATATATATATATATATATATATATATATATATATATATATATATATATATATATATATATATATATATATATATATATATATATAAAAATATAAAATATTTGTGTGGTGTGTCGGAGAAGTATGTGAGGGTGGTGCAGGACATGTATGAGGACAGTGTGACAGCAGTGAAGTGTGCAGTAGGAATGACTGGATTAAGGTGGAGATTGGTCTGCATCAAGGATCAACTCTGAGCCCTTTCCTGTTTGCATTGGTAATGGACAGGTTGACGGACGAGGTCAGACAGGAGACTCCGTGGACAGTGATGTTTGTGGATGATATTGGGATCTGTGGTAAGAGTAGGGAGCAGGTGGAGAAGAGCCTGGAGAGGTGGAGGTAAGCGCTGGAGAGAAGAGGAATGAGTGGCAGGAGCGATTTGTAATAAGAGTATCTGCAAGAGGGAAAGGGAATGTTTATAGGACTGTGGTGAGACCTGCTATGCTGGAGGTAGCAGAGCTGAGGATGTTGAGGTTTTCGTTGGGAGTGACGAAGATGCACAGGGTTAGAAATTAATTTATTGGAGGAGCCATGCATGTAGGACGTTTTGGAGACAAAGTGAAGGAGGCATGATTGAGATGTTTTGGTCATGGCATATATCGGTAGGAGGATGGAGCTGCCAGGAAGGAGGAAAAAAGGAAGACCAAGGAGGAGGTTAATGGATGTGGTGGGGAAAGTTTGGTTTGTTGGTTAGAAAGAGGCAGATGTAGTGGACATGGTAGTATGGAGACGGATTATCCGCTGTGGAGACCCCTAATGGAAGCAGCTGAAAGAAGAAGAAGATATATCATGCACACTGATCAGGCATAATATTATAACTATCTGCCTAATATTGTATTGGTAAATTATTTGCTGCTAATACAGTCCTGACCCATTGAGTGGTAACAGCGTTAAGTTCTTCAGTAATTTGAGCTACAGGAGCTCGTCTGTTGGATCAGACCTCAGTGGAGCAGCGTGCGCTCTCCACGTGCATCAATGAGCCTTGAACTCCCCTATGACCCTGTTGCCGGTTCACCACTGTTCTTTCCTTGAACCACTATTGATAGATACTGACCACTGCAGATCGGGAACAGCCCACAAGAGCTGCAGTTTTGGAGATGCTCCGACCCAGTCGTCTAGACGTCACAATTTGTTCATCGTCAAACTCCTTCAAATCCGAACGCTCACCCATTTTTCCTGCTTCTAAAACATCAACTTTGAGGACAAAATGTTCACTTGCTGCCTAATGTCCTACACACTAACAATGTTATAATGTCCTAATGTTATGCCTGGTGGTTTGCTGAAGATGAATAAGTAATAACCTTAATACCAGTACTACATTATCTTGCTGGATACTACAGTAAACTGGGGGGGTTTAAAACTGTTACTCCCTTGTTCTATTTTGTGTGTGGGTGTGTGGGTGTGTGGGTGTGTGGGTGTGTGGGTGTGTGGGTGTGTGGGTGTGTGGGTGTGTGGGTGTGTGGGTGTGTGTGTTTAAAACTGCTTATAATAAACCCAACAGCATTTGAATGAGGGGGTGTGTTGTGTAGTAACACTGTTACTAATGTAGGGGTGTTTAACACTGTGTTCCACTCCACTGTTTTAGTTTAAATGTAAATATAAGATTACATGCACAGTTTTTTATTAATTACTGTGATAAGCATGCAAGTGTGATCGACAGAATAACCAGTTTCAGTGCATTTACAACAGTTAAAAATGAACTAAGCCAAAAAAACGAATGAATACAAAGGCAAAATGTAACGGGAGTTAATATAGAATAGTTTTCCTTTACTTCATAAATAAAAAAAGCTTTTTGGATTCAGCTTTTGGTGTCTATGAATTCCAGACAAGCTGTCAGGAGACTGGTAGTCTTGGCAGAATCCTTAGCACTCCTTTGGCAAAAAATAGCCTTGGAGTGTTATTTTTACTCTGTGTCTCAGTGCCTGTTCGGTATCTGCCATCCTGTACAACTATGCAACACATTGCTAAATATGATTATGAACTGTCACATGCTGGTGTGTTTACACTGTTGTTGATGCCTCCAGTCTGTTGGAGGACTACATGCAGGTAGTGGAAGGGATCAAAAAGAACCTCCTGAAGAAATCTTCTCCTCTTGGTCTTACGTTTGTAGGAGAGCTGTCTCACGGACACTTCAGCCCCAAGATGGTAAGTGAGATCCCTCTGTCTAAAAGGAAACTTCAGATGTAAAAGATGCTTCTAATTCTGCTTTATACTTCACTGTGAATCAGACTCTGTCTTTCTGTTCACATCCACTTCACTTGAGTTTAATGTTAAAATGTGGATGAACAGCAGATCAGAGGCCTCCCACAGATGCTGCCTCAAATAGAGCGTTTATTGTTTCCATGCTCTCTGCCCTCATCTTTCCCCAGGATCATTTAGTGTGCTTCCTGCCTGGCACGCTGGCCCTGGGGGCACACAACGGCCTGCCCGTCGAGCACATGGAGCTGGCACAGCAGCTGATGGAGACCTGCTACCAGATGTACGCACAGATGGAAACGGGCTTGAGTCCTGAGATCGTGCACTTCAACATGCAGCCAGGCAGCACCCAGGATGTGGATGTTAAAGTGAGCTTCATTTTAGAGCTTAAAGAATTTTAGTACTGCATTTGTTTGAATACGGCCCACAGTATTGTAACTGCAGCAGGTATATCAATACTAAAGAACAGTACCAATATTTCATCCTTTTTAATTGGAGGTTGACTGGTTTTACTGGTAACAATTACAATGTTGGATCGTACTTGCTGCCAACTGATCATTCAACAGATTGTTTTATTTCATTTATCCAGGATCTAAAAGCACTTTATGTGAAACAGTACTAAATCAGGAAAATGTGATAAATGAAATAAATCTGAATATTAGTTATATTAATAAATATTTAAACTTGAACAAAAAGTATCACTCCAAATATATAAAAACAGTTACATTCAATATGAAAAAAAAAAAATGTATTGTCAGTCATTTGCCTCAAGAGGCCACTCTCGTACATTCTGAGCCGTCCAGCTGCAGACACAACCCGGAAAAACTATAGGTATGGATTTTTGCCGACACAGAGAGCACATTTATGCTTTTTTATAGTATTACATTAAAGTGACTTTCTATTCAAATCTTGTCTATTTTTGTGTGTGTGTGTGTGTTTGAGCTGTTGTTAGCTGCTAACAGGCTGAGCTGAGATTATTATTGTGGTCCACAGCCTGCAGACAGACACAACCTGTTACGGCCTGAAACCGTGGAAAGCTTGTTCTACCTCTACCGGTTCACCAAGGACAAGAAATACCAATCTTGGGGATGGGAGATCTTTCAAAACTTTAACAAATACACTAGGGTAAGACATTTAATAACCGATGAATTTTAGTTTTTTGTCATTGTTGGATATCTTATAGTACACAGAATATACTGACAAAACTCATATGCTCAAGTTTCACACTGATGCTGGCCAGAGTGTGTGTGTGTGTGTGTGTGTGTGAGAGTGTGTGAGAGAGAGAGAGAAAGCCTGGCTCCGGTTTCTCTGGCACAGATCAACTCTAAATGTTTCAGATAGTATGATTCAACGCTTGTCTCATTTTGTGTAAATATTAAGCTGATCTTTCACAGCCTAGGGTTTTTTCCCCCCATTACAGTAATGGAAATCACAACTTGCCAGTGGCAAATGATCCGTCGTTTTAACAAATGAATGGCAATCTATTTTTCTGTCTACAATAATTCCGAGTGTTAAAATGTTTACATGGCGTCCTGTAAATCCAGCATCATGCCTGATATCATGTAGTTGTCCTGACTGTAGCTTGTGCTCTTAGGTGGATTCCGGCGGTTACACGTCTATCAATAACGTGCGAGATCCAAAGTCTCCCAGTCCTCGAGACAAGATGGAGAGCTTCTTCCTGGGCGAGACTCTCAAATATTTCTACCTGCTGTTTTCAGACAACTTGGACCTTATTAACCTGGACAAATACATCTTGAACACCGAGGCCCATCCTTTACCCATATGGCCAAAGACTAACTGATCTCTCTCTCTCTCTCTCTCTCTCTCTCTCTCTCTCACTCAATCACTTACTTCTCTCAGGGCTTTTTCAGACTTCTAGATTCCTTCGATCAAAACTGCCTTGTTTCTTTTTCCTTTTTCGGGAACAAGAATCTTTTCCTAAGACTTTAATTGGTGACCATTTCTACCAAAGTCACAAAACACAAGTACAAATCAGAATATGGACTGATTAAGCGCCGTGCTTCATTTATTACAGCGTAAATCTTCGCTTTGCTCTTCACAGTTTAATTATGAGAACAGAGTCCGGTCTCTCTGCTGTGGCTGATCAATCATATCCAGCATGACTGCTTCACTCCTCACCATCCAGTGTCAGAGAAGGAGGCTTCAGAGTCAAACGCAACATGATTACAGCCTAAGCCACAGCCCAGTAGAGCACAGCGAGTGAAGGGAAAACGGGCACAAATTACACTTTCGTTTAGTCACCGTGTTATTTCTCCGTTCAAATCTGTGTAGTCCCAAGAGTCCAATTCACTTTAAAACTGTGAACCGTTTTGTACAGACTGTGAGCACTTTATGGTGTAAACCCTACCCAAGTCCATTTTGCCTTCGATTTGTTTAGTGTCACCTTTTTCTTTCCTTTTTGAGTTTTTATCCCTTTAAAATGAAAGTTTGTGTACTATTTTATATAATTCTATATATTTTTGACTCGATCACAGTGATCACTGCCATTCCTGTATGTATGGGAAGTAACTTTTGTTCTTCTTTCCCCATACATGTCTTTTTTTTTTTATATAATACTACCTGACCCTATTTCAGGAGGAGTCTAGGTGGTGGGATACACTTAAAAAAACGTGGACCAGTAATTCATCAATCAATTTCCCTAGGATTCCTCGCCCCCTGAGCTTCAATGGGCTTAGATGTTGTTTTCAGGAGCCAGTTTGTGGAAAAAAGACGGACTGAGTAATAACTGAATTCTGTCTTGATTTTCCTTATACCACAGCGCTGTCGAGTTCTCGCATCTCATTGGTTAGGCTTTTGGCGCTTCATTTCGATAAAAGTAGCTTGCAGTTGACTTTAAAGCTCATCACAGGTTTATATTTGATGCACTAAATGTCATGGTTTTGTTTTTTGTGTTAGACTAATAATCTACTGATTCCAACTTTTTCTTTTGCGTTTGTCGTGTTAATGAATTAGAGGTTTTCTTTAAGGCTGTTTATTTTGTATTTTTTTTTTTCACGCTTCTGGAAGGAGTCTCGTCTGGCAGCACTTTAACAATTACATTTTTAGAAAAAGTCTTCAGGACAGAAACTCATTAGCTGGTTATAGCAGTTTATAGCCGTCGTACCGCAGGTTAAAAACAGGAACTTGCTTGTTTGTTGGCATTAAAACATTAAATGGAACTATAAACTGTATGTATTTTTTTAGTTCAGTAACATTTGGGTAGTTTGCGCTGTGGTGGAGGAATAAAAGGACCTGCAGTCTATTTCTTTCCCGGTAACCTTTATTTCTAGATCATTCTTATCAGGTGCCATTAGTGTTGTCTTTTTCTAACATAATAGACGTGACCTCTGTGACCGCACGTATCCTTATTCATATGAAGAGGGTGGACCACGGTGGGTTTAGTAGCTGCATCTCCCTCGTTACAGCCGATCCAGTGCTCAGAGCCACGGACTGAAAAAGTGTGACTTGTGTGGTGTTCTGCTTGTGCCTTTTAAAACTCTCATGAGCAATGAAAATGAAGTCTATTTTGATTCCCAAGACTCATGTTTTGTATTGAAATGTCATATACCATGAATATCGGTGTGGTTTTAGCGTGTACCTATTTGTTGTAGATACTGAAAAATCTTTTTTTTTTTTGTGTGTTTATTTATGATTTGAATTCAATTGTTTTAGAAATCTATCCCTGATGGCAGCTCACATGCATTTTCTAGTCATGTGTTAATCTGCTCATTTTACATTTTTACAAATACAATTAAGGGCTTTGTGTATAAGTGTGTGTGTGTGTGTGTGTATATATATATATATATATATATGTATATGTGTGTATATATATATATATATATATATATATATAAATCTCTATCTCCCCCTCATTGATGATTGGGCAGGTTTCTTAAATTATTATTGTCTAGACAATGACCAAAGCCAGCAGTGTATGTTGCTGTAAATTAGAAAATGAATTGGTCACGGTTGATGGAGTGCTGGAAACGTGTGTAACGTGTCGAGCTTGTGCAAAAGAAAACCATTGGTCAATAAACTTTTTGGAAATCTCTTGTAAAGTGATATAAATGACTGAAGTTTGACATTTTTATTTATTAAAATTTTTAATCATTAAAAAAAGTCAAGTCAATGCATCCAACTTTAAAAGGAGGTGATACTCAAGTCTTCATTTCTCCTGCTCTGTGCAAACTGCGTGCAGCTCAGAAGTTCCCAAGGCCACGACTGAGCAGTTGTTCTGCTCGGGAAAAGAGAGGTGATTTCAGGAGCAGAGAAAAATACAAATACAGGAAGAAGAGAAAAGTCTGACTCATTGCATGGCAACACTCAATCTTAGTAAATCAAATCCTTTCATCAGTTCCTAAAAATACTATGTATATAAAACTTTTCAAAGGCACCTTTGGAAAGATTTTCAGAGCGTCTTTTCTCTCGCAGCTTTCACCCACTGAGCGATGATGGTGGCCTCCTGCTGCCGTGCCTTTACTACTGATGCTGGATCATATTTGTTAGAAGCCCTGCAACATAACATACAATAAGCACAGGGGTTTATTCTATTACAGTAATTTGTGATTTACATGGTATCAGTTTCATCTTAAACACGCACACACACACACACACGTCACATTAAATTACCTTAAATCTAGATGATGTGCTCCATCTGCTATGTTTATTGCAATTAAAGATTTACTAAGTGACTTTCTGATCTAGAACAGGAAAATAGAAGAACGTTAGCCTCTCAGCTGAAGGTGCTGTAGAGCATGAAATAAATCGAGAATTACATGTAGGATAAAGGATTTCAGAGAGTGGACAGGATCTCGGATCTTACCCCTCCGTTGGCCCACGGGTCCAGATCACCGTTAGAAAAGATGATATTGCTGGCTGTTGAAAGAGCTGGAAAGAATCATGGGCGATATGATAATCAACATTGGGACATTGTGTAACAATTCACATTTCTGAGACCTTGGAATTGTAAGATTATGTATTATTTTTAATAATTCCATTGTGAATGAGCTCAGCTGAAAGTGAGGATTAATCACATTTTTAAAAATGTGAATTTCAAAGTTTATTTTTACTTATTCTTGAAGGCATTAAAAGATCATTTATTATTAAACACTTTTTTGCTTTTTTTTTTTTTAATGTTATTTGAATTAAAGTGTTGGAAATTTCATATGCAATTTTAGGTTGTTTTTTTGTTGTTGTTGTTGTTGTTGAAATGTAATAAAACTTTTGTTATACATTATAAACATTTGAATGCCACCAATTTCATGTGATTATTTTACCCCAAAACATTTGTTTTAATTAAATATATTTTAACTATATTATTAGTTTGTGTAATCAGATGACAGAAATCGAATACTATTTAAATAAATACCTCAAATCCTTAATAAATTAAAATTCTATTTTATGCAATGAATAAAAATAATTGATATGCCGGTTATAATTCCAAAGTTACAAATGAACCTTTGGGCTGGATTCGGACTAAAATTCCTGACTTGAGTCTTGTATGAAAATGATACAGAAATGTATCAAGTATAAAGCCTGAAAATGAATTCATATTACATTTACATATTACTTAAATGTTTTGGTTTTTTTTTTAAACCTTTGAAATCCTTAGTGTTATATGCTGGTTAAAGATGATAGACATTACTACGCTGAAGAGTCACTTTGTTGGTGTTTGTTTAAATATTAATGCCCTTATATTAAAAGCCCTTTGCTCCCTGTTCTGTATACAGCAATCTCAATACTATCAAGCTGAAAATGTCCCTCATACAAATTGCCTTTTTTGCCTGACATACACTAGATTTCGAAACGTATTGGGTTACCTGGTATGTGATTTTTGAGCATTGCATTTTACATTTGTACCCAATTTCCTCTCATGTTTATGGATATCTGTGTTCATCAGCCACAAGGGGGTTACGAAAAACAGGTACTGATGTAGGTGAGGAGACCTGGGGTGCGGTCAGCGTTCCAATTTATCCCATAGGTGTTCAGTAGGGATAAGTGGCCTATCTACCTATAGAGCTTTGATCTCAAGATCTTCCTCTCCAAAGCATGTAAACCAGATCTTCAAGGAGTTCACAGCGAATTGTGGGTTTCCAAGTTCAAGTGAAAGCTACATTTATTATATCGCATCTAAAAGACGTCCTGTACATTTGAGTGCCTCCAGCTTTGTGGTAACATTTTGGAAAAGAACCACATATAGCAGGAAAGATCGGGAGACCCAATACTTTTGGAAAGAGTGTCCATGACTGTATGTGACTTTTCTCTCCAGTTTCGGCTTGTTTCTTTCTAGCACTAAATATAGGGCCCTCATAGTGCACATAGTTGTTGTACCTTTAAAATGTATGTATTTCTGGTCTAGAATTGTCATAAAGAAAAAAAATTAGGACGCAAACATGAGCATCTTAGATACTTTTCTAGATCCAATACACTAAGTTTAAATAAAAGTGTACTCTTGATGAACCCAAGCCACAGATAATGGCAAAGTTTGTTTCCATTCTTTTCCTGACAGTGTGATTAATGCTCACCATTGCCCCAGTACTGAGTTTTTAACCAGCCAGGCCGTGGCAGCACTGCCCAGCGCTTGGCACAGTACTCCATTCTCATGCTCTGTGTAAAGGGCATGGGGGGAAACATGTCCGTCACGTTGTTGCTCTCAAAGCACATCTCGACCTCCGTGCACGCCTGGTCAACATAAACAGCATAGTGAGTGGTAAAGTTCCGTTATCTTTTAAATCCAAAATAAATTCAAAATCCGTTTAATGCTTCTTATTGAAAGTACAGTGGAGCCCCGATGCACGAGCGCCTTGAAGCACGAGAATATCGGTGTACGAGCCATTTTACTAAAAATCTATGTAGGCGGATGAGCATATTTCAGGAAGACGAGCATTTCTTTTGACACGTTTGGTCCCAGTCACGCGTTCTGCTCGTCCCCTCCGTCCCCACGCTTCATGCTCAGTCGCTCATAGACATTGCTTTCTCTTGTGTGAACACTGTGTTTTTTTGTCTGTTTTTATAGTGCTTTTGTTTTATTTTTCACTATAAATTAAGCATCACGGGTCCCAAGAAGTGTAGTGATAGCGCCGGAAACAAGGTTGTAAAAAGAATAAGCATAACCAATATAATAAAAGATTAACCATTGAAAAAAAAGACATTGCAGAAAAGCACGAAACGTGGCGTACGCACACGAGATCTTCGTCTGCAGTATGGCGTGTCTGGTTCAACAGTAAGTTCAATCATGAACACAAAGTTCTTTATTTGGTAATAATTTATTACTTTGTTACAAGTATATTTGTGTGTTAAATTAGGCATAAAAGGGTGTGTGAACGGATGAATTGCTTTTCCATTCATTCTTATGGGAAAATTACCATGCGAGTACGAGCGTATTGGAACACGAGCGGTTTTCAGGAGCGAATTAACCTCGTACACCGGGGTTCCACTGTATTTTTTAGAGTTTTCTACTTTAAAGTCATTTAAAAGTTTACACACCTGATAGTCCCATGCGTAGCTGTTAAAGCCGAGGCCGCAGCCTGTCGGATCTGCGCACTCCACATACAACGAGTAAAGGTCAAAGCATATCTGCTCTCCTGTGGAGTTGTACACAATACCTGAAAGGAAGTGCAGAGTCATCGGTTAATGACGATCCTAAAATCGTATTGAATTCGAGTCTCTTATTTTCTTGTTTGCTCACCCACGGTGTCTCTAAGCGCAGACAGCACTTCAGTTCCGTTCAGCATCACCTCACATGCCACCTACAGTACACAAAGCATACGTCCTACTAATTTACATCCAACATCCTGATTACACAGGAAATCAGTACATGCTATACTTCCAAATCACATCTAAAAAATAAAGTAGTGCTGTTACAGCTACGAAATATTGGTAATTAAAAGCCCACTGTTTTTGTCAAGCTCACTAATTACTACTTGGGAATCTTTCAGAGGCTTTAACTTGCCAGTGAGCGACGCCACAGTATAAACTGGTGGGTCTGATACAATGTGATTTCGTGGTAACAGTACACACACACACACACACACACACACACACACACACACACACACACACACACACACACACACACACACACACACACACCATTATACAAGTATGCTGCTGTTCTCTACATTTATCTGCATTCTTTACATATTTGGAACAAGTCCCACTTCAATTAACCACACAGTGTTTTTAATGCTCCAAAGTACATTAGGGGTTTTATCCCTTTCACAGGAAAAGTGTGAAGGAAACAGTCAGAATGTTGTACCTTAACAGGGAAAGCAGGCATTTTTGACATGAAGCTGGTGTCGTATGGGTAGTCCATCATAGCCATTAAAGTAAAAGCATTGCGCAGGAAACCGTTCAGCTGGTGGATGTCCTTATCCGAGGACGGAGCCTTGCACAGTGAGAAAGCTGACTGAATACGGGCATAGTCTTAGGGAAAAAAATTCGAGAAATGAGCTTTTATGTTTTAATAACACTCCATGTGATAGTATTAAACTATTAAAATAATAAAATAAAGTACCAAATCATGAAAATGTGCTAAATGGAAAAAATTATAAATATACACCAATCAGGCATAACATTGTGACCACCTGCCTAATATTCCATTGGTCCCCCTTTTGCTGCCAAAACAGTCCTGAACCATCGAGACATTAGACTCCATTAGACCCCTGAAGGGGTACTGAGGTATTTGGCACCATGATGTCAGCAGCAGATCCTTTATGTCCTGTAAATTGCAAGGTGTGGCTTCCATGGATCTGACCACGGCCATCAGGGTAAACTGTTTCTATGAAAGGGTGTACGTGGTCTGTAATAATGCTTAGGTAGGTGGGACTTGCCAATGTAACATCCACATAGATGGCCGGAAACAAGTTTCCCAGCAGAACATTGTCCAAAGCATCACATTGCCAGTGGCGGCTTTGCCTTCTTCCTATCCTGTCCATTCTTGTGCTATGTGTTCCACAGGTAAGTAATACACACGGATCTGGCCATCTATATAATGTTTAAAAAAACAAACAAACAAAAAAAACCCCCGATATAACAGACCAGGTCACCTTCTTCCATTTCTCTGTGGTTAAGTTCTGATATGCTCATTGTTCGTGCTTTCAGCGTTAGACAGGCGTCAGAATGAGGACCCTGACTGGTCTGTGGTTACGCAGCCTCATATGCAACAAACAGTGACATCATTCCATCAGAATCAGCATTATCATCATCAACTTGATAGATACTGACCACTGCAGCCTGGGAACATCCCACAGGAGCTATAGTTTTGGAGATGCTCTGACCCAGTCGTCTAGACATCATAATTTGGCCCTTGTCAAACTCGCTTAAATCTTTACACTGGACCATTTTTCCTGCTTCATCAACTTTGAGGACAATATATCCCACCCACTAACAGGTGCCATGATGAAGAGAATCAGCGTTATTTACTTCACCTGTCAGTAGTCGTAATGTTGTCTGATGGGTATATTAATTATGTTAATAAATGGAGGTAAAAAAGACACTTTTTGTAACATAAAATAATAATAATAAAATTAAAAAAGTTTCATCCAAAAATAAAAAAATTAATAAAATAAACTACGAAAAAACAGCAAGTGGCAGCAGTGATTTGCCTCTGGAGGCCGCTCTCATACTGCAGCCCGGAAAAACTATCAGTATTTTTTTTTTATTTTTTTGCCGATCCAGCAATCAACTATTGGTGCCAATTAATCAGCAAAACCGATGAATTGGTCGACCTCTAATCGTGAGAATTCGCAGATAATTACCTTGTTGTTGTGCCAAAGTCTGAAGCTTCTGGAAAGCTGCTTTCACTGCATCCTTGCATGTTGGCTTATAATTCTCAAAATCCTGCAAATAAAACAAAAAACGAATTTTACAATCGAGTAAGTAAACATACGCATTGCAGAGCAACACACGGTTTGTGCGTATACAAAGTTTTATGAGGAGAGAAACAGTTTAACTTACAGCAGTAACGTCTCGGAAGAATTGCCCGGAGTCCCCCAGTCCTGCTGTGGATAAGATCGGAGCACTGGCAGCTAAAGCCCCAGTCACAATATTGGGGTATCGTATTCTCATATACACACTCAACATGCCACCATAACTAGAGGAAGAGAGGGAACAGAACAAACATTAGAAAAACTTTTGACCAAAGATTTACCAATTTCAAAGATTAGATAGTGGTTAGTTCTGGTCTACATCATGACATGTCTTTCATCAGCTCTATATTGGCTTTTGTATGCATTCTCATATGCATACAAAAGCCAATATAGAGCTGATGAAAGTCATTATAAAGGTTAACTTCACCATGGAAAAAAACAAAAATAACCTACAAAAAAAAATGTTTATACAAAAATTCTGTTCATTTAAATTATTTTTTTCAGAATGTTGTATTTTTACACTATTAATGGAGGCACAACTTTTGCATTCAACTGTATAATGATAACCGACTTTCACATATTGGTTTGGTCCCAAATTGCTAGTCAGATAAACAAAATAGCAAAGTGTCTGTCTGATACAGAGCTCGAATAGAGGACGCTCCAAGTGTCCTTAATTATTTACACCATTTAGGCATAGCATCATGGCCACCTGCCTAATATTGTGTTAGTCCCCCTTTCGCTACAAAAACAGTCGTGACCCACTCGGCATCAACTTCTTCGGTAATGTGACCTACAAAAGCTCGTCTGTTGGATCGGACCACACGGACCAGTCTTCGCTCCTCACGTGCATCCATTTGTCTCTGGTTCACCACTGTTCCTTCATTGGACCACATTTGATAGACACTGACTACTGCAGACCAAAAACATCCCACAAGAGCTGCAGTTTTGGAGCTTTGCCTCTTGTCGAAATCATTCAAATCCTTACGCTAGGACAAAATGCACTTGCTGGCCAATACTGTACTGTATATCCCACCCACTAACAGGTGCCATGATGAGATCAGTGTTATTCACACACCAGTCATAATGTTATAATGCCAATGTTACTGGTGTACTGATAAACCAGCTGATAATTACATTTTAAATCACCGTTTTTTTTTTTTTTTTTTGAGAACCGAACAGCTCTGCCTGTGGCCTAATACAAAAATAAATAAAAAAATAAAGTGTCTTACCTCCCACCAAACACGATGACTGGGCATTTCTGAGCTCCTAGTTCCTCCTTTAGCTCGCTGATCATTATTGCGTAATCGGCCAAAGCCTGCTCCATTGTCAGGAGCCCGACGTTTTCAATGTTGAAGGACTCCTGGCCAAAGGGTAGAGATTTCCCATAATATCTCTGGAATTGAAATGAAATCGAGACGTTTCAGTAACACAAGCACAAGATACATTTTTAGTGTTTTGTTAATCTACATGTCAAGTAAAGCAATTTGTATGTACGTAGCAGCACAGTCCATCTGTTTTTAAAAGCAGAATGTTTTATTTTTCAACATGGACCACACAGGACATCCCACACACTAACAGGTGCCATGATGAAAAGAATCAGCATTATTTACTTCACCTGTCAGTAGTCATAATGTTATGGGTGTATTAATTATGTTAATAAATAATACATTTTTGTTTCACTTTAAAAACATAACACAAAAAAAAAATCTAAATAATACAATAAAGTTTCATCCAAAAATACAAAAATTTATGAAATAAACTACAAAAAAACAGCTAGTGGCATCAGTGATTAGCCTCTAGAAGCCACTCTAGTACTGTCTAACGCAGCCCGGAAAAACTATCAGTGCTTTTTACTATTGGTGCCAATTAATCAGCAAAACTGATGAATTGGTCGACCTCTAATCATGAGCATTCGCAGATAATGACCTTGATGTTGTGCCAAAGTCTGGACCACACAGGACCTGATATGAGCATTAGTAAGATTTCTATTCCCACTTTGGTCACTGTGGTGGTCCCATGCTGGAGATCAGTCACATTATGCAGTGACAGACATGTAATTGTAGACCAAAAAAAAAAAATTAATTTATGTTTATGATCACATCACATCATTAGCTTACATGCTCTGCAAAAATGACCAGCGCCTCCTGCTTAGCTGCAAGCTCCACCATGAACCCAGAGTTCAGGGCAAAGTCCCACACGTCCCCTTCGTTCCCAGTGTAGAAGAAGACAGGGCCAAGGCCTCTCCTCCAATACTGATCTACAGACACAAGAAAGCTCTGAAGAGAAAGAATTCTCAACATGATCTGTATTGTACCATTTAAATGAGCTGAAACAGGACACACACCTGTGATCAGGTAACGCTGGGAGAATGTTCCATTGCCCAGGCTGTTGTAATTGAAGTGGTCCAAAATCTGGGTGAAGAACATCTCCTTAAACTGAGGGTCAGTCCCTGTTCTCGGTCTTCCTCTGCTTTGATTCCATTTCTAAAACACAGATATGTGAACACAAACGAAAGTCAACATTGATTTTAGGTCACATCCTAATTAAAGTTTCACTGAACTGAAGTGAAAACAGGGGCTGCATCCAGAACCAGAACCCGCCCTACATGATCTCGGGTCAGGAGGACAATTTAGTGAGATTGAACATTTTTTTTACCGTAGGTAGCGCAGTAGCGTGGTGCACACACACAGCAGTCAGAATAAAACCCAGCAATATCCACAGACCCTCCATTCGGAGAAAAGAAACACAGCCGAGCAGAGCTACAAAATCATCACCGCTTTAAAAGTGCAGCGATCATGTGACGGTGCTGAGTGTCACGTGGTTCGGTGTCACGTGGTTTGTCCTCGCGTCAGAATACGAAAAAAATCTCTCTCTCCTTTTCTTTGTCTATCCACCCTTTCTCTCTCTTTTTTCTTTATCTATCCACTCTTTTTCTCTTTTTTTTGTCTGCAGTCCTTCAATTTAAAGTACAAACCAATTGTAAAAGCCTTGCTGAAAAAAGAAAGCGAATTTTAAACTAAACCCCATCAATACAGAATATTTGAGATTGTTTTCGACTGCACACATTTATTCACCCGTTTAAGTTAAAATTAGTACCTTCTTTGAAGTCTATCATTATTAGCCTTATTTAAGTCCTAGGTGTCCCACTTGTTTGCAAGGCGTTTGCTTGTAAATGTAACCACGTAACACTGTCGCCATCTGCTGGACATGTACATAAATGTTTTCTCTCTTAAAAAAAAATTGTTTTCTGAGCATGTACATGCCTCGTAAAATGATACATAATGATACATTTCAGCACTTTAGTCACATTAGCTTTAGTATGACAACACAAAAAAGATGATTAGGGGTAGTAAAACATCTGCTCTGTATATTCATTATAAAACCACATATAATATATATAATTATTGTATCTTGTATATTGTAAAGTATATAATGAGTTTACCAAGCTGTCATTAAAGTAAAGTGTAAGTACTTTGAACATTCTTTGATTCTGGTGGTTTAACACTTTTTGGTTTACTAAATAATTCCATAATTTTATAATTCAATTCAATGTTATTTCATAGTTTGGATGTCTTTAATAGTAATGTACAATGTTGAAATTAATAAAAAAAAAAAATTTTTTTAATGGACTTTTAGGTGGACACTTTCCTATCTCAGAGACCTCATCACTCCTCACACTGCACCACACTGCCTGAGATCCTCCAGCACTGTTCGACTGGTACCACCTTCTCTCAGGGTTAGAAGTAAATATACTGCAACGTTCTTCTCTGTTCTGGCACTGAGGTGGTGGAATGAACTTCTCCTAGATGTCCAAACAGCGGATATCCTGACTGACCCACCTTTTCCTGAAACACTTAAACTAACACTTTTTAGGGTTGCTTGGTTTAGAAACAAAAAGAGTTGTAGGCTGATTTATCTTAAGTTTGTAATCATGCCAGTTTAGATTTATTAATTGATAGAGACTCAAAGCACTTTTGTACCTGTCTCTGGACAAGGGCGTCTACTACAAAGTCTACAAACAAAACCCCATAATGACATAAAGTTTCTTTGAAATCTTTGCAAATTTATTTAAAATAAAAAAAATAAAAAAAAAGTCACACAAATATTCACAGTTTTTGCCATGACATTCAAAATTGAGCTCAGGTGCATCCTGTTTCCTTATCATCCTTGAGATGTTTCTAAATCTTGATTGGAGTCCACCTGTGGTAAATTCAGTTGATTGTACATGATTTGGAAAGGTACACACCTGTCTACATGAAGTCCCACAGTTAACAGAGCAGATCTCTGAGACAGGATTGTATCGAGGTACAGATCTGGGGAAGGGTGTTCTTCTTCTTCTTTTGGTCGCTACAGCCGATCATCCATCCCTATACTACTCTGTCCTCTACATCTACCTCTTTTAAACCAACTACCTGCATGTCTTCCCTCACCACATCCATAAACCTCCTCCTTGGCCTTCCTCTTTTTCTCCTGCCTGGTGGCTCCATTATCAGCATTCTTCGTCCTATATACCCTATGTCCCTCCTTTGCACATGTCCAAACCATTTCAATCGTACCTCTCTCACCTTGTCTCCAAAACGTCCCTATAATAAACTAATTTCTAATCCTGCCCATCTTCATCACCCCCAATGAAAATCTTATCATCTTCAGCTTTGCTACCTCCAGCTCCACCTCCTGTCTTTTACTCAATGCCACTGTCTATAAAACCATACAACATTGCAGGTCTTACCACAGTCCTATAAACTTTCCCTTTCACTCTCACAGATACTCTTCTATCACAAATCACTCCTGCTATCACTCTTCTCCACCCACTCCACCCTGCCTGCACTCTTTTCTTTACTTCTCTAACACACTCTCCATTACTTTGCACTGTTGACCCCAGGTACCTGAACTCCTCCACCTTCTCCACCTCTTCTCCCTGTAACCACACCACTCCACTGCCCTCCCTCTCATTCACACACATGTACTCTGTCTTACTCCTACTGACTTTCATTTCCCTTCTCTCCAGCAAGTACCTTCACCTCTCCAGGCTCTTCTCAACCTGCTCCCTACCCTTACCACAAAGAACTGTTCTGGAATTGTTTTGGTTTTGCGACATATTCACAAATGTGTAATATCACAATACTGTACATCTGAATGGCATTCATTGTATTTTGAATTACCCTGGTACAGCTGGAAATTGTTACTGTAGAGCACTAGATTGGTTGTTATTTTAACACCACCAACACTACCCTTTTATGAAATTGTAATAGAAAAGCCAAACATAACCTTTACTCTCTATGAATAAGGTTTTTGTGTTAGGAGAATAACCTGTTTTTTAACGGCAGTTCACCGTTTAACATCTACATTCTTTCTGTTTGCTCCATCAGTCTAACACTCACACTTACACACACACACACACACACACACACACACACACACACACACACACACACACACACACACGCACACACACACACGCACACACACACACACGCACACACACACACTTGAGAATGTCAGGCAGAATTTCCTGCTTTCCTGAAAGGTGTGGGCGGGTAGAAACAGTCATGCTTGTTTTTCACAGGGCAGGTAGGAGAGACACCATAAATGACCTGCTCTGGAACTGGACAGCTCTGGAAAGTTTTTGATCTTCATTGGATTGACTAAGTAAAACGTTTTTCTACCCTCTGTTTTTCAGCCCTTGCCTGCTGGTGAGTAACATATTTAAGATTTGTGTATTTCAACACCATGGTAATTCAGAGGCTGGTTTCAGGTGTTGCTTTCTAACCAGGCTGTTTCACGTTTTTGTATTGATTTTGTACTTAACTTTGAGTACAGATTATGAAAAGATTATTACTCATATAAATTTAGATACAAAGAACAACTTGTTTCTGTCTTCTTTCATCTACAAAAACCAAACGATCAAAAAACGCATGAGATTAATCTCTAATTTATACATATTGAGGTATAATGAAGCACATATGTGTACACTAGAATATTTAACAGTTTATTACTGTACAGTTTTATTTTTAGACTCTGTTAAGAGATTATGACTGCCAGAGACAAAGTCATGCTGTACACTGAACTGATCCAGTTATGGGACGAGGCTGTGCGAGCTGTGGACAACCAAGACTGGAACAGTGCTCTCGCCAAGCTCATTCAGATCTCTGATCCCTCGGCTGGCATTCTGTTCGTCACTGCATCTGTCCATCTCGCTTTGGGTCAACTAGAGGAAGCAATTAAAGTGAGACTCTCAAAACCACAATGATGTGGCTGGCAGAAATCTGTTGTTCTTGTAACAGGAGACAAATCTTATTGTGATGTTTCAGGCTCTGGATCGAGTTATCGCCAAAGATGAGAGACTTGCTGTGGGCTTTTTCCAAAGGGCTGCACTGCACATGATGGTAGGAAGGTAAGAACAGCTTAAACAGCAAATATGGTCAAGTCCTAATAGTGTGGTTTTGGCCATGATAAATCCACAAATTCCTGCTTTATTTTTTAGCAGACTCACAGATTATCTTATGATATGAATATAGCATGTCCAGTATCATCACTTTGATTTTTACCCCTCTCTCTCTCTCTCTCTCTCTCTCTCTCTCTCTCTCTCTCTCTCTCTCTCTCTCTCTCTCTCTCTCTCTCTCTCTCTCTCTATCTCTCTCTCTCTCTCTCTCTCTCTCTCTCTCTCTCTCTTTCTCTCTCTCTTTCTCTCAGACTGGATGAGGCTCTTGGTGACTGTATTTGGGCACAGAAGCACATGAGGACTAATGCTGTGATTGACTACAAACAGCTGGGACTGCGCTATAGACTCTACACCTGGCAGGTTCTAACTCTTCTATCATTTGATCTCAACCTCATTCAAAGCTAAAGACAAACAAACGTTGAAAAATCATTAGTTTTATAACTCTAAGATTGCCGAGAAAAATAGCTTTATGAATACACTTTGACTGGCAAATAACAGCAAAGATTTATTTCAAGGAAACATTTCTTCTCATATACAAACATCTTTCACCTACGCCATTTTCTTTCACAAGTAACACTTAATGCATTGAACATTTAGTGCTCTATATAGAACTGCACTTTTCCTCCTCCTGTAATCTCTAAAAGTGTTGGAGACACACAGAGGATCTTGCACTCCAAACAGAACATTTAAAATTTTCCTCGTATTATTATTATTAGCTTGGGAAAATTCTGTGACTTTTCTTTTAATTTCAGACCAACCACTATTTTATATTAGGTTTTAATAATGTAAAATACAAAGACTAAAATTGTCATCACTTATTTTGTCCCCTTGTTTGGTCTGGGCTAAAATCTCATTACACATAACATAATTCATGTTTCTATTATCCTTATTTATTCCCTGGACAATTAAACTATAAGACAAGCAGTGATTGACATCTATATTTTACAATCTATCTATCTATCTATCTATCTATCTATCTATCTATCTATCTATCTATCTATCTATCTATCTATCTATCTATCTATCTATCTATCTATCTATCTATCAATCTATCTATCTATCTATCTATGATTTATAAAATATACATAAAAAATATACAACAATCAATATTTTAAAATGTTTACTTTATAATGCAAAAAGACTTTAAACTGGAGGAGAGTCCGAGATCATTTGTGGTTTAATTTCATTTTATTTTATTTATTTGTATAGTGTGGACAAATAAATGTATTAATTAAATGTATATGTTAGTGTTTATAAGGGAAATGCCTAAAAGTTTGTCCCTAATGAGCAAGCCGGTGGTGACAACTTTATATGTTTTGAACATGATCTGATACCCAGGATATGTAAAAAAAAAATAAATAAATAAATATATATATATATATATATATATATATATATATATATATATATATATATATATATATATATATATATATATATATATATATATATATAAAAATAAAGAATAAATTGGAAAGAAATGAAAAAATTAAAATGTCAAATTGTTTAAAAAAAAAAAGAATTGATATCACATATATTGTGTTATATACACTAGAAAACAAAATTTCAGCAAGTGTGCTCATAATTTTGGAGTGTAAGTGACTCATCTGTGATTAAGAATGAATTTATATATATATATATATTATACCTATATATAGTATATATTAACCTATTTCTTTATCTTTGTTCTAAATGTGCAAGGAAATGACTCACATTCTCTTGTCTTCCTTGTCGAGACTGGTCAGGTTTCACCTGTCAGCAAAGTTCTCCTTTGACATACAGTATGCACCGTCTGATCCACTTCTGGGGAAGATTAGACTTATCAGACATTCCTCCTGTTCCCTAGACCAAGCAGGTGGAACGACTTCAAAAATATATATCTGGGTGAAAAATATTCATGTATATTTGCTTTCTATGGAGAAAGATTCGATTTGGTTGTTTATCAAAAGGAGAGTATTACTAATAGTTTTGTGGTCTATATCCTGCTTCCTGGTTTGCAAAGGAAAGGAATCTCTTTCCACATACATACACACAATTAACTGACTGTTCTAAAGAATGCTGATGATGTCACCACACCACATGTAAACACATACTGTTTTTTTGGAGGAGATGTGACAATCTACACTTTGTACTGTTACAGAGAGATAATGATACCGTGATACTAGTAAAACAATACTGATACGTGTGTGTGTGTGTGTGTGTGTGTGTGTGTGTGTGTGTGTGTGTGTGTGTGTGCACGCATGTGTTTTTGGCTGACAGATTCTTTATAATGCAGCAGCTGTGCACTGTAAACTAAACCAGTGGAATAAAGCTACAGAGATCCTCCAGGCTGCTTCACAGGAGGGAGGTGGACAAGGAAATCAAGTTGCCTCGGCCATGCAGAGTGTAGCAGTAAGAACTCTCATATTCTGACATAACTCACTGTTGTAGGATTCAAAGTCCAAGTTCACATTCAAGAATACAGCGACACCTGTGAATGCACCAGTCTTCACCTGTGCAAAATAAGTCTCGAAATGTTTGCTGTTGTAACAACAACATGGTTGAACATGTTGAAGGTTCTATGATGATTGGATGGATATCACAGCTGCCACATGATTGTATAAATTCAAGAAAAATGAAAAATGTGTTCTTTATTGAGTCAGGTAACTCTTATGGTGTGAAGTTGTAAAGGTTTATGGTATGTGTTTCCTGGTCAGTTTATTATAATAGACATTTAATTCCTCCTTCTGGTTCTGTGAAGGATTAAAATGTTTTCTTACCGAGGGAAATTTGCTCTTTGTGCTACCTCTGTGGCCCACACACATTCACAGGCACACAGTTGTTAGAAGGAAATGAATATTTAGAACCAGAATAAATTGTTGGTGTTAGATAACATCACGCAGGATTCGATTTAATTCAATTCAAGAAAAAAAAAAAACAATTTGAATTAAATTTCTCCGATTGAACAGGAAGAAAAGAAGCTGAATCTTCTTCTTCTACTAAATCCCTCAGATGTTGTGTTAAAGGCTAAAACTCATAAAAAGCACCCTATATTTTGCATATGGTGTGATTTTGCACATGCAGGTAATCACCCTCTATGCTCTGTTGTGTGCTTTAGAAGAGGGAGCTGATTGCACCTCTCATGGTCCCAGAGGGAGTGGTGTTTCGGCCCAGGAAACAGCATGTGGAGGAGCTTCAGCCCCGAGACTTCCTGGGCAAAGCAGAGGTACATTTCCTTAAAGTTCACAAAATCTCTCAAAAAAGCTTTGAGAAACTTAAATGGCTAGTAATTATTTGTTTCTTCTGTTAGGTTATTATTTCTGACATCCCAAATGATGACTTTGGTGGTTTTGAACCTCTGAGGTTGCAGGTACAGTTCAATTCAATTTATTTTTATTTGTATAGCACTTAACAATGGACATTGTCTCAAAGCAGCTTTACAGAGATACTGTAAAGAGGTTAAGTTGAAGAGGTTAATTCCTATAAGTTTTCCTATAATTTTAAGTTTATCCCTAATGAGTGAGCCATTGGCAACTGCAGCAGGGAAAAACTCCCTGAGATGGTATGAGGAAGAAACCTTGAGAGGAACCAGACTCAAAAGAAAACCCATCCTCATCTGAGTGTCACTTTATATCTATTTATTACAGTTCCATATTTGTTGAGGTTTACTGTTTAGTGATAGGTGCTTCAATGCAGAACTGTTTATCATGCAAACTGCAGTCCTAAGCCATTGCAGTTGTCTGTTTATATTAATTACAATTCAGATAAATAATGGATATATATATATATATTTTTTTAATTTGATGAATTATTTAGTTGTGCTCAAAGGGTTTTAACTACTGACAAAAACCTGATTTCCAATACCCAATACTGAACCAAAATTGTCTCTTCTTCACAATTTTGTTATGGTTACAAAATATTGATGCTTAACAGCTCCCAGAAATCTATTACATTACCACACACTGGTAGCTAATACACAATCTGATTGAGAATAAACTACTAGGCAGTTATTCAGTGTGTATGGATTTGATTTGCATGAGCATTAACAGTATGTTTGCTCCAAACACTTTCTATTGCATGAATATATTTCATTATAGATACAGTGAGGAAAATAAGTATTTGGACACCCTGCTATTTTGCAAGTTCTTCCACTTAGAAATCATGGAGGGGTCTGAAATTGTCATCGTAGGTGCATGTCCACTGTGAGAGACATAATCTAAAAAAAAAAATCCAGAAATCACAATGTATGATTTTTTAACTATTTATTTGTATGATACAGCTGCAAATAAGTATTTGAACACCTGAGAAAGTCAATGTTAATATTTGGTACAGTAGCATTTGTTTGCAATTACAGAGGTCAAACGTTTCCTGTAGTTTTTCACCAGGTTTGCACACACTGCAGGAGGGATTTTGGCCCACTCCTCCACACAGATCTTCTCTAGATCAGTCAGGTTTCTGGCCTGTCGCTGAGAAACACGGAGTTTGAGTTTCCTCCAAAGATTCTTTATTGGGTTTAGGTCTGGAGACTGGCTAGGCCATGCCAGAACCTTGATATGCTTCTTACAGTGCCACTCCTTGGTTATCCTGGCTGTGTGCTTCGGGTCATTGTCATGTTGGAAGACCCAGCCTCGACCCATCTTCAATGCTCTAACTGAGGGAAGGAGGTTGTTCCCCAAAATCTCGCAATACATGGCCCCGGTCATCCTCTCATTAATACAGTGCAGTCGCCCTGTCCCATGTGCAGAAAAACACCCCCAAAGCATGATGCTACCACCCCCATGCTTCACAGTAGGGATGGTGTTCTTGGGATGGTACTCATCATTCTTCTTCCTCCAAACACGTTTAGTGGAATTATGACCCAAAAGTTCTATTTTGGTCTCATCTGACCACATGACTTTCTCCCATGACTCCTCTGGATCATCCAAGTGGTCAATGGCAAATTTAAGACGTGCCTGGACATGTGCTGGTTTAAGCAGGGGAACCTTTCATGCCATGCATGATTTCAAACCATGACGTCTTAGTGTATTACCAACAGTAACCTTGGAAACGGTGGTCCCAGCTCTTTTCAGGTCATTGACCAGCTCCTCCCGTGTAGTTCTGGGCTGATTTCTCACCTTCCTTAGGTTCATTGAGACCCCACGAGGTGAGATCTTGCATGGAGCCCCAGTCCGAGGGAGATTGACAGTCATGTTTAGCTTCTTCCATTTTCTAAAGATTGCTCCAACAGTGGACCTTTTTTCACCAAGCTGCTTGGCAATTACCCCGTAGCCCTTTCCAGCCTTGTGGAGGTGTACAATTTTGTCTCTAGTGTCTTTGGACAGCTCTTTGGTCTTGGCCATGTTAGTAGTTGGATTCTTACTGATTGTATGGGGTGGACAGGTGTCTTTATGCAGCTAACAACCTCAAACAGGTGCATCTAATTTAGGATAATAAATGTAGTGGAGGTGGACATTTTAAAGGCAGACTAACAGGTCTTTGAGGGTCAGAATTCTAGCTGATAGACAGGTGTTCAAATACTTATTTGCAGCTGTATCATACAAATAAATAGTTAAAAAATCATATATTGTGATTTCTGGATTTTTTTTTTTAGATTATGTCTCTCACAGTGGACATGCACCTACGATGACAATTTCAGACCCCTCCATGATTTCTAAGTGGGAGAACTTGCAAAAAAGCAGGGTGTTCAAATACTTATTTTCCTCACTGTATATATATACTGTAGGTGGTTTTGGTATATTTTTTATTGACTTACAGTATGTGTGTTTTCTCTGATGGTAATAAAATACCTAAAATCCAGAAAGCAAGAAGTCTGTAGATAAAACATCTTAATTGTGAACGCATATTAATATTGTCCTAACCACTATTTATCATTTGCAGAAACCGGGATATTATGAACCACGGACAGAAGTGGGCCAGTAAGTATGCGGATAAATAAAAAGGCTAATCCTACTCTTGTACTTGATGGTTGTCTTGATCTTGGTCCTGATTTGAATATAATTTGAATTGTCATTAAACAAAATGTAAATGTAAATTCCATTAAAAAAAGACTTTACAAAAGTAACACCAATCTGTCATAACCGTGCATGTGCATATGACGATACAAACCAAATCATTACAATTCCTCTAATTTACACACAGCCCAAAAATGAAAAGAAAATATATACAAATTATACATATCTTTTTTTTTCCAAAGAAAAATAAAATTTTAAATAATTTCTACATTACTGCTCAGCTTAAATGCTGCATTATATATATTTTGTGAATTAGCCTTAATTTACACTGGTTACTACGAAAACAGTGTAAAAATCTACAAACTGGCAAGCTGCGATTTAGGCTATGAGCAGGCATTTAACATGTACCACACAGCTCATACAGTATGTTTTAGTTCTTCATGAAGTCAGTTTAGTTTTTTTAATATGCAATTTAATTCAGTTAAATTCAGTTTTAGTGCTTTTAACGATGGACATTGTCCCGAAGCAGCTTTACAGAGATAAAGAAGTTATATATGTTGGAATGTATAAGTTTAGTGCCTATTAGTTTTTTCCTTATAAGATTATCTTTAATGAGCAAGCCATTGGTTACTATGGCAAGGAAAACCTTCATGAGCTGGTATGTGGAAGAAACCTTGAAAGGTAGCAAATTCAAAAGGGAACACATTCTCATCAGAGTGATGTCCATTCATTACAGTTCCATCATTGTTGAGGTGTACTGTTCAGAGATGGTCACTGCAATTGCAGAACTGTCCATGTAAATTGCAATCCTAAGCCGTTGTATAGCACTGGTGATATCCTCATAGTTCTTGATTTGCAGATATCTTATATTTTAGAGGTGTGTGAGTTGACTCTGAGCAATGTGATGATCCCTCCATACAGAGACTCACGCTACATGTGTGTAAGGAAGGCCTACATTGGGAGGAATGAAACTGAGCTCACTGTGCCGGCTGGTGCTTACGTGTACGTGTACAGCGAAGAGGACAGAGACGGCTTTGTCACAGTTATATATGATGGCCAGGTGAGCTTTTGTGTGTGTGTGTGTGTGTGTGTGTGTGTGTGTGTGTGTGTGTGTGTGTGTGTGTGTGTGTGTTTTTCCTTGTTACTTTCCAATGACACTTGACTCACCTTTCCATGACTCACTGGTGCTTTTGTATGCTTCTCTTAATGTCTCAATCTTAAGAGAGGCCTGCTGCCAAACTTCCTTCTGGAAACAGTGACAAAAAAGACAAAAGACAAAAGAAAGAAGGAGGTAAAAATGCACGTCTTGATTTAATTATTTATTCATGATGTCACTTTAACTAAACATTCCATCAAATCATCTTAACATATTTTGATTTACTTTTTTTTTTATTTTGTATTTTTTTATGCGAGCTCCAGACATTTCGGCATTGAATTACATTTTATTTTATTTTATTTTATTTTTTTTAAGCTTTGAACAAAGGTTGCTTTATTTTAGAGTTCTGAGATAAGGAAAGAGGAATGACTGATTTTGAATGGATGGGACACAGGAAGAGTTTTATAGCTATTTTCATTTCCTGGAAGCAAAAATGAATTAGACAAATTGAAGACTGTACGTGCAGAAGTGTTGATAGAGAAGGTGATGGAGGTCCCTGCACCACTCTTATTTCTTCTGCCCCCTTTTATAGAGCTATGCTACTGGGATTCCTCTCCCACCTAGCATGAAGCCCCCTACACGCCCACAGTCTGCTGCTCCTCCTCTTCCAGGTACAATGAAAGCTTATCAGCAGTGTTTCACAAACAGGTCAATGAGGAAACTGTATCAAGAAGTAAGGTGTTAATATTCATTTATATGCTGTATACTGTGTGTACATGGGGTAAACATTACTTCTTATATCTTCTATATCTGCTTCTTATATATAGTGTTATAATAATCCTATTTGAACAACCTGGGATTGTAAGAACTTTTTGCAAAATTATGCACATCCGATTGCTTGAGGACCTGTTTGGGAAATGTTGCTTAACCAAAGTATGATATTATACAGGAAATATTGAAAACTTAAAGCAAGTTTGCTTGTTATCTACCCCACATGTAGAATTGCCGTCTTTTTACACCAGCAGCACACACACCACACCTTCTGTACAGTACAACGCAGAAGAACTAAGCCCTACTGACAAGGTAAGATTGAACAGAGTCTGTTCAAGCAAGTCATGACATTGAGTTGAAAGAGCAATATATATTCAACAGAGTGTATTTAAAGTCACAAACCAGTAGAAACACAAATACATATAGTACTTAGATTTTGTGTGTGTATAGTCACTAACTACATTTGCACATGTTTAATCTCAAACTCAAGCAATTCTATACATAATGTACACTTAGACCTAACCTACCATATTTCTGTGAAACATTCAGGGATTTCAATCAAGTTGCAAAATTATAATAATAATAAAACTAATGTACACATTTAAATAATATTCTTGTGGAATCTATTATACATGTAATTTCAAGTTCAAGAAATTTGGTTCTAGTCTTAGTGATATTCACATTTAAACAAAAATGTTTAACACCATAATGATGCCTTAACTTTTGGGATGCACCATTTTTCGATATGCAGTATATCTTCCATAATGTTCATAAATGTCATATTTATGTTATGTCTTGCATGTTGCAGAGGACAGAGGAAATGAGTTTGAGGGATTCATTGGTGTATCTTGAATAACATTTTGACCCCATTAAGTCAGAGCAGACACCCAGGGGAGGAAAAAATGGCAGATAAAAATATAAAGTCTATTTGAGCCCACTGCAAACTGGCTGCATTATCCAGATTAATATCGTCTCATCATCTTTTAGAGCATTGTATAGTTTATCCCTAAGAATATTTGCATGTAGAAAGTTACATGGAGATTACAAGAGATAAAAAGATAATGCTTCACAGTTAGATTCAATTTAACCAACAGTGTCTGAAGAATGAAAACATATCGAAAACAGAAGCTGTGCATTAAAGGTGCATTTATAAACAATAACAAATGTTTCTAGACTTCTAGTAATTACATAATTTGGCAGATGTCATAGATAAATTGTGTGAGTGATTGTACACTAATAGATCTGAATATTGTCTTAATTGTAGGCTTCTATTTAGATTTGTTTCTGACCCAGAAATTAGCTCCACACATAGCCAGAGTGGTTTGGATTTGGCTTCACTCCTTCAAATGACAAAGCCTATCTTAGGATTAGTGATGTTTTATTAGCAATTCATCTTAGAAGAAGAAAAAAAAAACCTTTTTCTTCAAAACCTAACAATTTTTAGTCCTTTATTAATCATGTCTCAATCCTGGTCCTTCTTGTAGACGACAGTGGCAGACTCAGTCATAGTTAAGGTGCACTACACTTACACTATTGCTCTGAGTGTCCCACTAGAGACACCATACCGGGAGCTGCAGGAGAGAATCGCTCAGAAACTAGGACAGCCTGCTGAACTCATTCGTCTGAGGTGATTGTGCCAACCTGCTTTTTCCCAGCTGTAGTTTAAAATCAAGGCCACTTAGAATGAAAAAAATAAAGTTTCAGGTTTGTCCTCTGTCTCCTCTCTCTATCGCTCAGACATAAGCAGCAAGGCTTCTCTGTCCTGACACCTCTGGATGAGGATGGAGGTGTGAAAAGCCTGGCTGAAGTGGTAGAAGCAGGCCGAGTCACTCTGTGGTGTCAGGTACTCAATTAATCATTAACAAAGCTCATAATCTCTAGTAAAGGTATACCGTGTATACACACACACAATCACACACAAAAAGTCTAAACAAAGATCATTTGAATCATTTGCATATTATTTAAGAATGCATTATTTATAACTGTGACAAATCAGTGTGTAGCCGCATAAATCCAGCTTGGCAAACTCATGCTATTCTCTCATAAGATTTACAAGGTAGTGAAACCTGGAATGGTTTTCAGTTTACAGGTCTGCCTTTTCAAAAGTTTATTTCAGACTGTCAGCTGTCTGGTGCAGAAGAATAGAGTGAGTACAGAGTCAATAGCACTATTATTGCTAATACAACTACTGAAAAACAAATGCCGATTATGGCAAGAAAAACTCAATTAAGTTAAGAGAACCCTTATAGTAAAGTATAGTAGTTTATCAATACTTTAAAAAAAATTAAGGTCAGTCTTCTGCTTCTTTCGGCTGCCCCCATTAGGGGTCACACAACAGATCATCTGTCTGCATACCCCCCTGTCCTGTACATCTGCCTCTTTCAAACCAACTACCTGCATGTCTTCTTTCACCACATCCAACCATACCCCGTGTCCTTCTGCACATGTCCAAACCATCTCAATCATACCTCTCTTGCTTAGTCTCCAAAAAGCCTACATGCACCGTCCCTCTAATAAACTCGTTTATAATCCTGTCCATCGTCATCACATCAAATGAAAATCTCAGTATCTTTAGCTCTGCTACCTCCAGCTCCACCTCTTGTCTTTTACTCAATGCCACTGTATCTAAACCATACAACATCGCAGGTCTCCCCACAGTCCTATAAACTTTGCCTTTTACTCTTGCAGATACCCTTCACAAATTACTCCTGCTATCACTCTTCTCCCCCACTCCACCCTGCCTGCACTCTTTTCTTCACTTCTTCAACACACTCTTCATTACTTTGAACTGTTGACCCAGATACCTAGTCTCCTCCACCTTCACCAACTCTTCTCCCTGAAACCGCACCACTCCACTGCCCTCACTCTCATTCACACTACTTCCTCATACAAAACCACAACTCCAATCTCCACCCTGTCATATGATTTCTTTAGATCCACAAACACAACTCCTGCAACTCCTTTTGACCTTCTCTATACTTCTCCATTAACATTCTCAAAGCAAATAATGCATCTGTGGTGCTCTTCCTTGGCATTAAACCATACTGCTGCTCACAGATGGCCACCTCTTCTCTCAGCCTGGCTTCCACTACTCTTTCCCATAACTTCATGGTGTGACATATCAACATAATTCCCCTGTAGTTACTGCAGTTCTGCACATCTCCCTTATTCATAAAAATCAGTACCAGCACACGTCTTCTCCATTCCTCCGGCATTCTCTTGCCTTCCAAAATCTTGTTGAACAATCTGGTTAAAATCTCCACTGCCATCTCTCCTAAACATCTTCATTCTTTTACTCGTACATCATCTGGTCAATCCAACTTTCCACTTTTCATCCTCTTAATCGCTACTCTTACTTCCTGCTTCACCATCTTTACATCATTTAACATTCTCTCTCGCTCATTTTCCTCATTCATCAACTGCTCAAAATACTCCCTTCATCTTCTCAACTTATCACCTCCTTATCACCTCTGTCCCTTCACCAACATGCCCATTAAAATCTGCCCCAATTACCAACTTTTCATTTTTAGGTACACTCTTTATCACTTCATCAAACTCACCCTAGAATTTCTCCCTCTTTACTTTACCCTTCAACTTCCAGCTTCAGAATCACTCCTACACCATTTCTCTTTCCATCCACACCATAAAAGAACAGTCTAAAAGACCCCCCCCCCCCCAATTCAATGTTTCTTGTATTACTCCCTTTCCAATTGGTCTTCTGAACACACATGTCTACCTTTCTCTGCTCCATCATATCAGTTATCTCTTCATTTACCAGTCATAGTACCAACATTCAAAGTGCCCACTCTAACCTCCACTCTCCTCCACTTCTCCTTTCCCTGCCGTCTCTGTAGACATCTTCCTCCTCTCCTTCTCCTCCTTCGGCCAACAGTAGGTCATTTTCCACCTGTACCCTGTTGGCTAACAATACCTGTGGCGGTTGTTGGTAACCCGGGCCTCAACTAATCTGGTATGATATTCTGGTTTGTGATCCGCATATTTGATTTAGCTCATGTTTTACGCTGGATGTCCTTCCTAATGCAACCCTCCCCGTGTATCCGGGCTTGGGACTGGTACTAAGAGTGCACTGGCCTGTGCAACACTAATAGCTGGGTTAAAAAAATAAAGGTCAGTCTGAAAAATCTCAAGAAATTAAATGTATCCACAAGCACTGTTTTCAAAACTACCAAACTCTACGATGAAACAGGCTCTCATGATGACCATCCCAGGAAAAGAAGACAAAAAGCTACCTCTGCTGCAGAGGATTATTAGAATTAACCACCTCAGAAACAAATCGTTTACATAAATGCTTCTCAGAGTTCAAGTGGCAGACATATTTCATGGTCGAATTAGGTCAGAGAAACCATTACTTTGGAAGAATAACAAGTCCTGATTAGCGGCTAACGCTAGCTCTATGGTTTCTTTAGCGATTTCATGCATGCGCAAAACAAAAACAAGAATGATTTCTTAAATACAGCAAATCCTGAAAAGTTTTATTCCTCTCTCATAAACCCAATATGCCAGTGATTACTACTTATTCTCGTTATCACATATTATTAACCAACCCCAGCCATTAGGGTTGCACAAGCCTTAGTGCCGGTCCCAAGCCCGGATAAATGGGGAGGGTTGCGTTAGGAAGTGCCTCCAGCGTAAAACATGTGCCAAATCAAACTTGCGGATGGTCCGCTGTGGCGACCCCTGATGGGAGAAGCCGAAAGAAAGTTTTATTATTCTCAAGAGAAAAAAATATAGGCCGTTGAGACACCAACTGTTTATAACTGCTATAATATAAGACAAAAAAAGGAAATTAACTGTCAGTTCTACACAAAGCACTGACTGTAGAGACTCCCTTCTAAATGTAAAATGTGTTTTTACACAAAAGCTTTATCAATCAATAAACATACAGTTGTATTTGTTAAAGTAACCACAAGTAGAATTGATTTAGTTTTAAAATAAATACTGAGACTAACACACTTCACTGCTATTTCATAAAAATGCTTCAATAAGTAAATAAAAATTAGATAATAACTGGATAATTTTTTCTTAAAAACTATTGTTACATTTTGTATTTTATTATATAATTTTTAATTATTATATGGTGTTCAGGGGAAACATAGCCACAAGTTTAAAGCTGCAAATTTGTAAACTGTTAAAATATGACTTTTTTATTAAAATAGCGTTATAGTTTTACTATACAGACTCCTGCTTAATAAAAAGAACTTCCAGTTAAATTCATTGTTTTAGCTGTCTTACCCAAAATGATTAAGCAGTATTTTAGTATTATATATTGCACAAACTGGCAGTGTATACACAGTACCCAAGAAACCATAAATGATGCATTTGCATTACCACTAAATCTTAAGGATGATGGACCATTAATTTTAATGTTCACTAATATTCATCATGAACTATGTCATGGTGCACTTTCAGGCAGAGCATTCTCTGGCCAACAGAACAATTCTCTACCAGATGGTGGCACTATATGACTACACGGCACAGGGACCTGAAGACCTGGAATTCAGTCAGGGGGACACCATTGACATCCTTAGTGAAGGTACGCACACACTGTTTTAGAGTGGATTACAAAGCAGAATCACCTAGAAATGACCTTTATGCTTTACTGTACCGTATCAAAATGCCTATTATTTCCTGTTAGAGGGCTTTATGACACTTTCCTCCTATCCAGAGATACATTGTCTTGTTTCTGAAGCCAGTCTTCCTTTATTCCTCTTTTCAGTGAATGAAGAATGGCTAGAAGGACACACAGCTGGAAATATTGGCATATTCCCCAGATGTTTTGCCTACAGAGACTTTCCAGAGAAAGTTGGAGAATCACAAGAAAATGTTAAGTAGTGACTGTAGATAGATTCAAATGTGTTTACTGTGTAATATAAAAAAAGATCAATGAACATGAATAATTAATTAGCATGTCATTTTAGATTTTAATCATATTGATTATATACGATCACAACTGCGTTCACGTTTGCATCCTTTTATTAGCCCCAGTGAATGATATTAATTTTGTCTTGAAAATTCCACATCATATGATCTTCATTTATGTTAATATTAGCTATGCTATTACCCACGTAATATTGCTCCACTAAGGGTAAAACTGTCTACCAGGCATTAATTAGCAGCAAATTATTGTACAATATAATATAACTGGGGGCGGCACCTTGATGAATGTAACATCGCATAAAACTGGATTTTTGTGCTTTTGTGCTTCCTGTCCAAGCAGAACACATTGACACTCCCACAGGTAATTAAGACAGCAGTATAATTTGTAAAGGTGTGACTCAAAACTGGGATCCAACAGGACCTTAAGAAAACAAAACCAAGCAAAAGAAATTAAAGGACATTATTTACTAATTAGTTTAGTCAGAGTAACTCCTCCGGGCCAGGTGGGATTGTCAGTATTTTTATAGGAGCGTTTGTTTAGGACTAGTCAGAATTTCTTCACAAACATGCAATAAATGGTCAGAATTTATTCAGAAAAGGGTCGGATGTGTCTGAAGTGGGGTTGAGGGGATTCTTAGAATTTCATAAAGAAGGTACCTTTCTGGTCAGATTCTTAGGTGGGACTAGCCATAAGTACTTGAGGAGGGAGAACTGATCAGAATTTCTTCACAAAAGATGGGATTTGTCAGAATGTGTTTCTGGAATCAGGGGAACTGGTCAGAATTCTTTCAGGTGCATGTTGGTCAGAATTTTTTCAGAAGGAGAGACTTGTCCAAATTTCTACAGGAGAAAGAGGGATTTCTTAGACTTTCAGGTTGAACAGTTCAGAATCCTTTCAGAATTGAGAGGGACATGCTATAATTACTTCAGTTGTGGTCAAACTTTAAAAATTTCTGCGAGAACAGGAGTCAGAATTCTTTTCAGGAATGAGTTAGACTAGTCAAGATTTTGGAAAGGACAGGTCAAAATCTCTTTAGGATACATCAGTACATCTTTGGTTCTGATGGGACTAATTACATTTCTTCTGGAGTGCTGGAACTGGTCAGAAATCCTTCAGGAGTGGATGGGGTGCTTAGAATATTGGGTGTGACTGGTCAGGATTTCTTTAAATGTGCCCGGGACTGGTCATAATTCTTTTAGGAGCTAGTTATACTGTTCAAAGTTGTAATCAAAATTTCTTTAGTCATGTGTGGGATAAGTCAAAATTTCTTAGGTATACAGTAGTTATGACTGACCAGAGTTTCGTTTAATAAAGACATGCCGCCTTCATGAACATTATTTATGAATTAAGCCATGGCCTAGTCAAAACTGTATCAAAGCCCATTCGGAAAACTGGGATCCACTTCCTGTCAGTCATTTTGTAGACATTCCAGGTCAACATGAGCGAGTTATTCTTGTCTAAGTTTAAGCTAAATATTTAATAAATCATTTCTGAAATAAACTGTTAATTAAAAGATGTAATTAATTGTCAAAAACTTTTAGATTCTTTCTTTGTTCTTTGCAACAAAAAAAATGACTAAAAGCAGTGTTAATGTTGATGCTAAATGTTTGTGCTTAAACTTTGGAATGTTAAATATTTTACAATGTTTTAATTACAAATTAATATTAATATAATAAAAAAAAAATCCAATATTAATTTTAATAGATAACACATTTTTTTATTTGACTGATATTGCAGCTTTATTTGTAACTTTCATAATAAAATAATAATAGAAAATAATAAGTTGTTAGGAAGCAGATGATTTTATGTTGAACTACAATATTTCTTTTTACAATTTTTGAATTTTTTTTTATAGATGGATAATTTCTTTCTTTTCAGTAATGTTCAATATTTTTTAACTATCCAGAATCATGTTATACTATTTTTATCTAATCGCCCACAAGCCTAGGCATAGTGTTTATTTTTCCTCTTAAATACTTGAGTGGATACTGTTGAATTTTACTAACTGTTTGGTTTCATAGCTTTAGTATGAACTGAATATGATTTTGACATAGACTCATCATTTACATAAATACCGCTTCTCTGTACTTTTTCACTCCTGCTAGGTTCACAGCAGCTGCTTTAGAGACATTTTCAATGTAATTTCATATCTCTTTTTGTCTATTATCTGCACCCTTTTACTGATTAAAATAAATCCAGACATTTTCATTTCTGCAAAACTTTCTATTACAAGCTATTGTATTATCTATAGCTTTGTCCTCAAATGATGTTTCAGGTTTTTTTTTTAAAGCCAAGTCTTAGCTGGAACATAATGGCATTTTGGGAATTAAAAATTTCTGCATTGAAATATGCATAATGACAGCAAGATGACTGGATTGTAGAAAATGAATAGAATGAATGAATTAAAATAAAGCCTTTGCGAGAATTTTGCAGAATATTAATGAGTAGAAGCTACAATTTTAGATTTTTTCAGGTCCTCAAATGAGTTTAATTGAGTTTAGAAGAGTTTAAAAGGATTTAATGTTGCATTTGCTGCCACTTTTTGTTTGCTTAGCTGTTTACCACTTTATATTTATCAGCAAGAGTCGTTTATCAGGTGCTCAGGGGCAAAATGAGCTTTAGTTTGAGCAGAGGCAGTCACACATACATAATGGTTTTGCAGTCTTTCATAGTTCTCTCACAACTACTATGTGCTGTTGAGTATAAAAATGTGCACCCCGCTGGCCCCATAGCAGCTATGCACAAAAAAAAGAAAAACATACTTCTGCTTTTTGAAAAGAAACCATTTATTAGCAAGTGTTAGTATCCTGATACCAGAAAATGAACAAGTTAAGGATTATGTATGTCACAGCCAGATGCAAACTTCTAAATATTTTTTCTTTAACATTAATAACCAATTTACATAAATACATGATCTTGATTAGAATTAAACCCCCAGTAAATCTAGCACACTAAGAAAGGAGGAATGAATTAAAATCTTTTTCCTTTTATTTTTCTCTAATGGGTGTGCAAAGATTTGCTCATACCACAGTCTGTCAGTGAGTCTCAGCTACAGCAAATGTCCTTACACTTATCTTCATTTGTTCAGCCATTACAGTTCATTACAGATTTCACTTATTGCCCATTTATATGAAGATGAAATGAGGCTAAACGCATCTCAGTGAGGTATTAGCAGTATTGTTTTTAATGCCATGAAAGCTTGGCCTGACTTCAGTCCTCTATGATGTTTGGCTTTTGGACAGTGAGAGGGCAGCAAAAGGTCCCTCTTTTTTATTGTACGGTAATCATAGGGTTGGCACAGCTCTCTGTGATACACTTTCCTCCCTTACTGCTATTAAACATGCTGTTGTTAATCAAACAGCAGCCTCTTCCCAGTGCCAGCCCTGTAAATCAATCACTTCCTGCCTTTTCTTCTTTTCAAGTTTACGTAGTCACAATTTACTGTTGCTTACTATTGACTGGTGCAGAATTAAAGGGGAAAATAATTAAGTTCAATAAATAAAGTACCCTCATTTAATGTTATTAATACTAACATTTCTTTTTTTTTTTTTTTTTTTTAACCAACCCCAGCCACTCTAAGTGCAGGTCCCAAGCCTGGATAAATGGGGAGGGTTGTGTTAGGAAGGGCATCCAGCAAAAACGTGCCAAATCAAACATGCGGATGATCCGCTGTGGCGACCCCTGATGGGAGAAGCCGAAAGAAAGTTTATTTAATGTTATTAATACTAGTATTATTAATGGCGACTATAAAATGTAACAAAACGTATTGAAAAACTGAGATCAAACAGAAATTCTACTCTTCAAATTTACCCATTGATGAATTTTTCCTGTAAGATTGGACCGAATTGTTGTGGCAGGACAACATAGCCTCAAACTAATTTGTTTCCACACTCCACTTACAGATTTTTTTTACAGCTTTTAAAAGTAAACCTCTAGTAGGAAGATAAAACTCAAAAAAGTTTTAAGAATTAACTTGAACAAAATACATATACACCAATTTTCTTCAAATTAAACAACAGAAATATCAAATGATGGATGTGCAGACTAATCAAAACAAACATCTCTGATCACTTAAAAAAATAAATAAAGCTAGTTTCTTACCTAGTTAATGATTTCACTTGCTAATAACATCATTACTAACAAGGAAGGCTTTGAATTGTATACATAATTTTTTAAGTTTGATGGTATACATTAAAAAAAAGCATGTCACCTTTACCATAATATCAGATTTATTTATTGTTTGCCAAGCATGTTCACACACAGGGAATCTGTCTTAGTGACAGAGGCTTCTGGGTAAAGTATATAATTTAGAAAGAGAGGAAGAAGAAAAAAATAGAAAAGATTATTTGGAAGGTACAGTCAGGATGACAAATGCAAGAAATTTCACATCAATATAGATATTTCTATACATATCTACAGTATACAGATAGGTGCCAGTGGAAACTAGTGCAACTTTCACAACATTCCTAGAGCCTGCATAGGGCAGAGGGTATCCTGATCCAACGGGGCCCTAATGTTGTTTGTTGTAGTTCCCATTTTTGACAAATGAACCAACAAATAAATCGGTAAAACATCCGATGTCCCATTTTTGGTTAGGTTCTGCCCCACAATTTATGTTTAGACATCATAATGTAAACAAATTACTGTACATATCTTAGTTTAGTGTGATGAAGCCACTAAAATAAAAAAAAAATATTTGTATGAACAAATGAACGTGCTGCCTATTGTATGTTTGCTATTTTTCTTTCCTTACTTTCTTAGTAAGTTACTTTTCAAACTTATGTATTCCCCTCACATTCTCCTGCACTGATATTTCCTCTGCACAGTCTCTGTCTCAGTCCAATAAGAAAAAGCCCTGAGCAGGAGCTGTTATAAGTTGCTAGAAAATCTGGACTTTGAAGCCAGAAGTGTAAGAAGTGATTCTACTAAGGGAGATAAGAACCAACCACAGACACACACACACACACACACACACACACACACACACACACACACACACACACACACACACACACACACACACACACACACACACACACACACACACACACACACACACACACATTCATGCAAGTGGATATTTTCTGATTGTTTAATACTTACCTTAAAAATATAGATAAGGTTTAGAAATCAGGTAACAAGTCTGTGTCCTTTGGAAAACCCAAGCCCGATTTGAAGTTTGTGTGTGTGTGTGTGTGTGTGTGTGTGTGTGTGTGTGTGTGTGTGTGTGTGTGTGTGTGTGTGTGTGTGTGTGTTTGTGTGTGTGCTAATAAGTAGGGCTGTGCTTGGACTTGTTTTATTCTTAGGAATTGGTTGTTTGTGGTGTCTTCAAGTAGTAACCCAATTATATCTTAACAGTAGCAGACCAGATTACACCTTTACCACTGATGAACATGGAAAGTAAAAGTAATAAAGGCCATAAAGGAGAAAATAGTCTTGGAAACAAGAAGGTTCCAAAGTTTAGTCAATAAAGAGGTTTTAGAAAATATTAGTCTTTTATTTACAAGGTTTGATCTTTAATGGTTAGTTTGAGGTTAATATTTGACTGACTCCCATTTATTCTATTGAAGCTTTTCCCTCTAATCGAATACATGTTTATATATAGTATAGTAGGGATGCGCATCCACATAACTGCATAATTTTTTTGGTTCAGACAGACAACATCAATTTATTTAAGTACTTTCTGACTTCTAACTCATGGCCCCTTTCACAAACAGCCCATTGTAGGGCAAAAAAGAGCTCTACATCTGCCATATTAATCTTTATTCTATGTGACTCTCTGGAGACACCTCGGTCTCGGTCTGTAGTGTTGTGATATGTCATGTTCACAAAGCAGCAGTGGTGCTGAGAGAACGTGCTTGAGAAACAGTTTAGCAAGGAGAAATCATTTTACATATAAAAAGTTGGTCAGAATATATTGGTCACTTTCTAAATAATAAAAGTATAGTGCATCTACTAATAATTATATATAAATAAATCTTTTTTTATAGATGCAAATATGTTATATATATATGTAAAAATAATGCTTTGCGATACAAATGCACACCGATGCACACTTTTTAAATCAATGCATCAAATCATTAACTTTTATGGCGATGCACAGATTATAATTAGTGAATCTTACCCTAATTTATAGTGACTTACAGTAGGCATATGCAAACACTAACAAGCATTCTGGGTTAGCAGTCAATGCAGGTTTTCCCAGCAGTTTAATACATTAAGGCCTTGGCTTAAACATATGTATAGTGTACAGTAAAACATGCACACAGACCTTGTATGTAGAGGACTGCACCAATAGAGGAATGTAATTTTAATATGGGAGAGAACTCTCTATGAGAACTCTCTATGCAGCAAGTTCTAGAAACCCAAAAACATTGTGCGTCTGCTGCTGGGATACCAGTAAAAAGACAATTACAGAATTTGAGATGTATAGTTAAATAAAGGTTAGGTTAACTATACATATACATTTAACTAAGATATAAATATAAGGTTATGTTGGCACACCATTGCAGCCTCACAAATTGCAATTTAATCTCAAAAACATGCTTGTTATCGGATTGTCGACAAAAGAATGTACCATACATTAATAAGGTGCACTGCAATAAACTGGTGTCCCAATCCAGGATATTTTTCATTAACTTCTCTTCCAGTATTATCTGAACAGGATTTGTATTCATCCTGGAACTCTGACCAGAGATATGTAGATGAAGCATGTTGGTGAGTGATAATTATTTGCCGTTAATAAAAGAAAATGCCATATATTATATTTTAGCTGTTGATGGTCACATTATTGTTAACCTAAAGACGTGGAACCAGGTATTATAACTGGTAACTGATTAGTGTTAGATTTCAGTAAACTGCTTTTCAATGTAAAATATGTTGTACTAACATGAGTCTGGGGAGAATTAACAAAACAGTGAAAACTGAGGTTGTGACAAGGTATGCCAATCATTAATTACCTCCTTAAATAACCAAGTCATTATTTGTGTTTGCCATTGACAGCAAAATAATGTTTGTTAAATTGCCTCATGATATATAGACAAAAGTATTGGGACCCCTGACTTTTCCAGCCATATATGTGGTCCTTCCCCAAACTGTTACTTCAAAGATACAGGCACACATTTGAATTGGATGTCTTCAGAAGTAGCATTACATTTTTCCTTTACTTGCGCTAGGAGACCCAACCCTGTTTCAAGGCTGTGCCCTTGTGCACAACACCAGCTGCATGAATATATGGTTTACATGGGATGGAGTAAAAGATCTTTATACTACATCAGTACCTGACTTTACTAATACCCTTATGGCTGAATAAGCACAAATTTCCACAACCCCAATCCAACATCTAGTTCCACAACTTACTAGTGGAGGTATAACAGCAAATAAGGACTAAATGCATAAAAAAGGACAACTATCAGATTGGTAAACAAAAAATGTAAAGAATGTTTGCCTACAGAAGACATGAAGTAATTAAAAGCAGATGGCCAGCTCTGTTTTGTGAACATGAGTCAAATATATTTGTATAAATGTATTTCTTTAATAGTTATAAATGTTGAAACATGGTCATTAATTTACCTTAATGTAAAATTGTGCTTTAGTTATTTGTCACTTACTTAATGTTACCTAATGTCTCTTCTCTTGTGCAGAATGATACGATCTCAATGCGGAGAGCTTGCGTTCTCAGAGCACTTTCTGTGTATCTCAATGAAGATTACGAAAACCTCATTAAAGAATATGTTGTAAATGTCTCTTCTGGTCTTTTGTGAATATATAAAGTTAAAAATATAAGGTTAATTAGCTACATTTGCTACCAGCATTTTTGATGCAATTCAAATGACTAAACAGTATTACTCTTTTTTTTTTGTATTTTGTAGGATGCAGACTTTGAGAATGCCAAGAAAGAGACATGGCCAGTACAGTCATTGGTATATTCATCATCAGAAGTAAAGATGCAGACGTCTCTGACCCACCTTTGGATGTTGGAGTTATTGTTGAGGGAGTGAAAGTTCTTCACGATCTTGGAGATGTCACCAAACCTTGTGCTCTTCTTTTGGGAGTCATATACAGCCTGAATCTCAGCTATCCATCAGACCTAAAGTACACCTTGGAATTCTTTCAGAAAGTGTTGCTTGGACTTTCACACAAAATACATATTCCCAACAACAAACTTGTTAATTGAATCGGGACTATTTCCAAAAACTGTGTTTTTAAAAATTAGGTCCCTGTTTTAATATTATTGTTGTTGATTGTTGGCACCTAATTCTAAAACATGTTGTTTTACTGTTTTTAGGAACTGTGAAGGTTCTGTTTGCGGTTGTTTACAAAATTAAGATGTAAAAAATAGATGCCAGTTTTATTGTTGACTTTACCAATGGCTCTAAACATCTTAAATGATCAAAATTGAATGCTGCAGAATTTTGTTGTCTGACTTTTCATTTTGTTTTATTTTTTCTAAGTAAACTTTGTAATTGCAGTAGTTGAAGGAACTTGCACATATTTTATAGTTGTTGGAAAGAATGTTTCATATTTACCAGAATGCTGTTTACCAAACTGTGACATTTGTCTGTTACAAGATTGTTTACTATTAAAATGATGATGCTGTGGTTGAAATGTTTTGAAGCACATGTGTTTGGGAAGTATTGCAAGACCTCGTGAAAAATAAGTTTTGTTTCTGGAAATGTGCTTGTCATTATTACGTGTAGTTATACAAGTGAAACAATGTATTAAATTAAAACTAAATTGACTTTGTTTATCTAACTTGTTGTATATTTATTAATGTAACATAAAATTTTTAAGAAAAACATACATATAACTAATGTGTAATAGTGACAAATCTAAATGGTTTGGATTTACTCAGTGTTAGTGTTAAAACTGTTTTCACACTATCTCACACACATTTCCTTGTCCGTTCAGTGTCTATAGGATATTTACGATGTTAGTCTTTAAGGTAAACAGAGATTCTTATCTGGGCTCACAAATCTCTGACTGGTATATCCTCTTGTCTAAACAGGAAAACGACTTTAAGCCAGCTTTCTACCCAATGTGTGTGTGTGTGTGTGTGTGTGTGGACTGTATCATCCTGTGTGTATAAAAACGTGTCTGCCACCTGCAATAAACAAAGAGAAACATTTTGCCACATTCTGTGTGCGGTGTGATTCTTCCCTGATCAGAAAAGGCATTACGGGTCTTGCAGGTCGTTTGGAAAACTTCTCCAGCCATTTTGTTTTGGGCATGATAAAAATCTAACAGTTTTGGTGTCAGAAGTGGGATACTTTCCGACAATATCCAGAGGGAGATCACGCATCAAGGAGAATTTAATGCATTCCCTTGTTTGCGGGGATTTTCCCGTTTGCCGGCTAATAGGGCTGCATGTGTGTTCGTGTCTTGGTTATGCATTAATTGTTTAATTAATGATAATTTCCTTTGGTGGGATGATTTCGTCTCGACATGGTTTCCCTCACCTTAGATGTAAGATGCAAGATTAGAAGACGTTTTTTACGGTCTGTCTAATATAGTTGATATTGTCTGAAGTATCCAAAAGAATCCATGATAATTTTTATATGCCCGAAAAAAATAGATAAATGAAAAATTAATTGTTTTAAGAATAAAATAAAAAAATAAAAAAAAAGGTGAGAAAAGAGAAAAGGAACTAAAGAGAAACGGACATTTTCAAAAGACTTCAATCTTGTTTTGGCTTTAAATCTATTTTTTCTCCTAACTTACAAAATTTGTGATCCAATTAGAGAGACTGGATTACCTTTTTGTTTGAAGACTGATCTCCCTGGTGCCTGCGCAGCTGTATTGTCTGAGTGTTATGTGTTTTGTGTATTGTCTGTGTATTAAGTGTTGTGTGTCTGTTCTTTGTTCTGTGTAGAGATGATGGGTCATAACATTTCTCGCTTACTGCCGGAAGAAAATCCCAAAGATTTTAATTGTGCTGGTTTTTGGACTAATCCTTATTTAGATCATTTGGCATTATGGAGTGAAATTGTGTCACATCTAGATACTTTTTCATAGAGATTTACATGCTGCTAGAGGTTTTTACTATGCTCCAGGTTTTGTTAACCCGTTATGCTCTGCACTGCAACAGGAAGTGGTGCATTCCAGCCTCAGCACTAAACTCAAGGAGGAGGTCCTAGGAAAAAGGGGAAGTTCATCTATTAGGGAATAGATAGAGTTCCAATTTCATGTCCTGTAACTCACCTTTTGCCTGTGGTGACACCGACTGGTACAAATTTATATCATAGCTTTACAATAATTCCAAACTCGGCTTTAAACATTTTAGGAAGAGATATGATGCACAAAATGGGAATGGAAATTCTGTTTTTTTAAACCAATGTCTCACTGTCTTTTCCTTCTGTCCTCATGCTCTCAACCGAGCCACAGCCACATCCGGAAGATTTCTTTCAGGGTAGTACAGAAGTCGTGCCTGATCAACCAAATTTAGGTGAAGTTAACCCTAAATTATGGGCCTCTCACAAAGACGAGGCAGGTTTAATCCAGGTAAAACCGTATCATGTTCTTATGAAAACACACCATCCGATTTTTGTTAAACAATATCCATTGTCGAAAGAGAAGAATGTTGGCATTGCTCCAGTTAATGACAATTTATTGTCACAAGGTGTTTTGATCGAGACACATTCACCGTATAACACTCCGATTAATCCCGTCTTGAAGGCAGATAAAAAATGCTGGAGGCTAACATAAGATTTACGTGAGATTAATAAATGAGTTATTCCGTTAGCTTCTTTGGTGCCCGATGTAGCTACCATTGTTAACTCTATACCAGCGACTCACAGATTTTTTACTGTGATTGATCTTTGTTCTGCTTTTTTCAGTGTCCCTTTGGCCTCAGAGACACAGCCGCTTTTCGCTTTTATCTATAGGAGACGTCCATTCACCTAGACACGTCTTCCTCAAGGCTTTGTTGACTCGCCAGCCATATTCTCCGCTGTAGTGCACTGAACTTTGGCTGATATACACTTTCCAGAAGCAACCTGCATTCATCAATACGCAGATGACATCCTTGTCACAGGACCGAATACAGCTTGTGACTAGGTTTTCAAGACCTCTGACTGTGAAACAGATGCAGAGCTTCTTGGGACTGATGAACTATTGCCGAGCATGGATCCCTGACTGCGCACAGCATGATAAAGTTTTGCGTAGTGCTATTGATCACAAAGCTCCTCCATCACATCTCATTCTGTGGACTCATGAAATGACTGACAGTTTCGCTGCCCTCAAGAAGGCTATACAGTCTGCTCCAGCTCTAGGTCTTCCGAGTTATGCTAAGCCTTTTCTAGTTTATGTGCACGAACGTGGTGGTACGGCTGCGGGGATCCTAGCCCAGGAACACGGTGACAGATATCGCCCTGTTGCGTATCTTTCCAGATCTTTAGACAATATAGCACAAGGGTTGCCTTCGTGCTTGCGTGCAGTGGCTGCTGCGGCTCTGATGGTCCGGGATGCTGAGAAAACGGTGCTGTCACATCCTTTGATACTGTACACATCAAATCAGGTAACAGCTAATTTATACAACCGCAACAAACAACATATGACAGCACAACGTAGATCTGGTTATGAAACTACACTCTTGGTAACGGAAAACTTAACTATTAAGCCTTCTTCTCAGCCGCATTCAGCTGTAGTAGCTCTGCGTGATCTGCTAAACGATATTGACTTAGATGGTTTTGATGATGCGCATGATTGCCTTAGACAAATTGAACGTGAGACCTCTTGTAGGCCCGATCTTTTAGATACGGCCCTGGAAGAGGGGGATTGTCGATAAGTAGATGTTCATGTTCAGAACCTTCTAGTGTGTATTTATGTGGATATTCGGTTGTAAGATTACCTGATGTAATAGTTGAGGCTGAATCATTACCATACACATCGGCACAAGCTGCAGAATTGGTCACACTTGGTGATTATATACACTGATTCTAAGTATGCTTATGGTGTTGTGCATGATTTTGCTGAAACATGGAAGCAAAGAGACTTTAAAACAGCTGATGGAAAGCCCATAGCACATTTTAATCTCATAGGCGACTTATTAAAAGCTGTTCAACTTCCTGCCAAAGTGGCCATAGATTTTACACATATGCCACCTGTAGGAAATTTGAGATACCTGTTGGTTATAGTTGACAGATTCAGTAAGTGGCCAGAAGCATTTGCATGTGCGACAGAATGTTAAAACGGTTATCAAAATATTAACAAAAGAGATCATCTCTAGGTTTGGTATTCCTAGTGTGATTGAAATTGATAACGGCACACCTTTTGCTTCAAAGGTAAGACAACTTTTGGCTAAAAGTTTAGCAATTGATTGTTATTTTAATATTCCCTTTTACCCACAGTCAGCTGGAGTGGTGGAGAGAACAAACAGAACCATTACTAAAGCCTGCATTGAAACAGGCCAAAATTGGACTGTTGTTCTCCCGGTAGTACTCACAGAAATGAAAATAACCCTATCTTTAACAAAACTAACCCTATCTCTAACAAAACTAATCCTTTGAAAGTTTTATGTTCTAACCTTCCATGACCCCATGGGTCAGGAGACGCACTGGTAATTCTTTCTTAGGTAACCTGGAAGTGATGGTGGACGACTACATTTCTGCCCTGGTTGAGAAATTGAATTCTATGAGTGCTGATGTCTCACTAACTCTTCCTCTGCCCACAGATAAGCCCACACACCCTTTTGTGCCTAATCAGCAGGTCCTGATAAGAAGTCTGAAGCCCATCAAGGTCGGTGAACCGAAGTATCTGGGTCCAGCGACTGTCCTAGCTGTAACCAGAACTGGAGTTCTGACTGATTATTAGCCACAGTTGATACGCGCAAGCAGGATTAAAATAGCACCCACTTAATCTATGCATTAATTGGTCTGTTGGCCTAAGAAGCCAGCCTAAGTGAGTATTCAGGGCTGAAACAGTTGAGAGCCCACGGAAAGATCTTTTCTTTTTAGTAGAAAGGGGGCCACCTCCAGGGTGAAGATCAAACTCACTTGACTGTTTATTTTAGCGTACCCTGATACCTGCTCTAGGTCTAAATTCTATAACTATATGTGCATAGTTGTAACTAGACTCCGAATTTTTTTATTCCTTTTTGAATACATTATTCAGAGAAAAAACTGTTATGTATACCTTATAATACTGATTATAGACATACTGAACAAACAATGAGAAACAATGGTCTCATGATGTCTTGGAGAACATGAAACAACTGCTGAACAAAGTTTTTGGAGAAGATTACGAATTTGTTTACGAGTGTTGAACACTATTTTGTTTTAGGAATGATTCTTGTATGTTGTTGGAATTGTACTATGTATGTTGATGACGATGGTAAGACAGGCCATAAAGGCCTCGATTTGAGTGGTGATGATGAAGGATTATTTGCATGTAGGGAAATAATGAAATGGAAACTGTATGTTTTTGTTTGTCTTTATCTTTCAATTCGCAGTTTCTGTTCCCAGGATGAACATCCTATGTTTGTGTGATGCTAAATCATAAATTATTTAAAGTGGCCATTGTTAGTGTTAAAACTGTTTTCACACTATCTCACACACATTCCTTGTCCGTTCAGTGTCTATAGGATATTTACGATGTTAGTCTTTAAGGTAAACAGAGATTCTTATCTGGGCTCACAAATCTCTGACTGGTATATCCTCTTGTCTAAACAGGAAAAAGACTTTAAGCCAGCTTTCTACCCAATGTGTGTGTGTGTGTGTGTGTGTGGACTGTATCATCCTGTGTGTATAAAAATGTGTCTGGCACCTGCAATAAACGAAGAGAAACATTTTGCCACATTCTGTGTGCGGTGTGATTCTTCCCTGATCAGAAAAGGCATTACGGGTCTTGCAGGTCGTTTGGAAAACTTCTCCAGTCATTTCGTTTCGGGCATGATAAAAATCTAACACTCAGAAACGTTATAACAGCTTTACTTAAATGTATTTTGTTATTATTAATTGTAGAAACAACTCAATATACTTGTGTGCAACCCACCTGACACCATTTTTTTATGTTAATTTAACAAATAATTTTTTTGAGTGTGTGGAATGGGATGTTCAGAAAGAACATACCATTTTATTGTCAGGTGTTCACAAACCTTTTTGTCGATATAGTGTATTTAAAATATACTTTATAATTTGGCCATGGGAATTCATTAATGTGTTTTTAACAACTGGAACTTGTTCCAAGAACTTCACTTTACTCAGCATTAAGAATTTATAAATGATTTAATGTCAGTGGAATATGTAAAAAAAAAAAAAGGAAAATAAATTAAAATGAGAAGTTGAGTCTTTAATAATCAGTATATTAAATTTACAGTTTGTCAGTTTGTAAAAAAATACAGAATTATACTGTACATAGAGACTATGTAAAAAATAAAAGCTCCTTTCTATAAAGGATAGTATACTTTTGTTAAGGAGAAGCTGTTAAAAAATAGTGGCCGTTAATATCATGCTGATTTTATCTTTGATAAACCTACAAAGTCATTAGAATGACTGGCAGGCAGATGCCAGTTTGTCAGAAATGGTGCCGGTGCATCAGTTTAGCAGAGGCTTGCGAATGTGATCGCTACAAATATCTTTCATACAGTTATGTTATTATTCTGCCATATGGAAAAATGTGTTTACGCCATGCATCGTCATGCTCCACTTCCTCTCTAACGCTCCCAAAGGTTCTTGCAGTCATTTTTGCAACTGCATCTGAATAAGTGTGAAAGGTTTGTTGTGAAAATAGGTCTAAGTTCTGTAAGTGACTTTTCAACTCAATTAAAATTGTTGTTTTGTTTGTCCCTTAATAAAAGCAGAAAGGATGACACACACACACACACACACACACACACACACACACACACACACACTCACACACACACACACACACACACACACACTCACACACACACACACACACACACACACACACACACACTCACACACACACACACACACACACACACACTCACACACACACACACACACACACACACACACACACACACACACACACACACACACACACACACACACAGATATGTATATAAGATCTCAATCTATAGTTTACTATAGTTTCACATCAATACCCATAATTAGGTCTAAGTTCTGTAAGTGACTTTTCAACTCAATTAAAATTGTTGTTTTGTTTGTCCCTTAATAAAAGCAGAAAGGATGACACACACACACACACACACACACACACACACACACACACACACACACACACACTCACACACACACACACACACACACACACACACACACACACACACACACACACACACACACACAGATATGTATATAAGATCTCAATCTATAGTTTACTATAGTTTCACATCAATACCCATAATCAATCATAATGATTTTAAATACCTATTTAATATTTTTTTGTGCTCTTATGTTACAATATGTGCATATTGAACTAATTAGGGGATAAAATACAACTAGGTGTGCTGTTAAAGTGGACAAAAACAACAATAATAAATACAAATAATAATAATATTAGTAGTTGTTCTTAAGTTCTTGATTATGATGATGATGTTGATGATGATATTATTTACTAACCTCGTTCCATACATGTTTAATAACATCTCCTCGGAGAATCTTTTTTTCGCTAATTAAGCACAGATTTGACCAATCAATACCTTACGGCCAATCAGATTTAGAAACAAGAATTAACACTAACAATAATTTTATTCATTAACCATAAAAGTTTTTCTAGACACTGCTGATGTGTCTGCATCAGTCATGCTGCTGTTTGCTCTCACAGATTTTATTCTTTCTTCTAACCATATAATAAGAAAGACTGTTATGAATACTGGTGGACAATAATGAAGTAAATGTTATTCATTACTGTACCCAAGTAGCTTTTTTGCGTATCTATACTGAAGTATTTTCATTTTAGAAAACTTTTACTTTAACTTTACTACATTTCAAAGTCAAATATTTTATTTTACTCAACTACATTTTGCTAAATAAGTCGTTCCTTTTTTATTTATGAGGATTGAAACTTAACTTGTCAAACACGCAGCAATCCACCACGTGAAGATCCATCAGTGAAGAGCACGCAGTTTGTTTTGTACTTACCATTTTGTGGTATCTGATTAACATGAATATACATTTTGAGAGGAATAAATAATGGAAGAAAGTTCTGACTCTAACTTGCCACAACACCCTTGGCCTTATTTACACAATTTATCTGAAGTAGTTAAAAAAAAGTTTTTGTGCTCATGTTTATCATAGATATCAATCAGTGCTTGACTGATTAATATCATTCTATTAATAGGTTGTTGTGCTGAGTAACATTTTAACATAAACTAAGTTAAATGAGTAAGAGTCTTGTAACAAAATTTATTATAGGAACATTATAGCCATAATAAATCATAGCACTTTGGATACTTAGGTACATTTAAAGGTAAATACTTTTGTACTTTTACTCAAGAGTGTACAAGTTATCTGTCATAAAATGAGGCAGGAGTAGATTTGTGTAAAAAAGTGCATCATATGAACCAGGTGTGCCAATAGTGCATAAAGAATATAGGACCAAACACTAATCCTTGGATTATCTCATTGTACTGCCATTTCTCACTGGGCCTGCATTAATGTAGGCCAAGGGATGTATAGAAGCACTGCTGAGCTCCCTTTTAAGACAAAAACTGAGAAATGGGACACATTACAGCCTCAGGAACTCTGTAAGAAATTAGTAGTCAGTACAAGACTACAGTTGTGCCAATATGGCTGTCCCATGTTGCCTATGTTGATCATGTCGGCCAAGCTGGTTTTTGTCACACATTTGTCCTTTGTTGCATTTTCAGTAATGAGTAAAATGATGAATAAAAAAAACATAATATATGATCGATAGGTCTTGTGTCCCAATTTAGGTTCAGGTGTCTGTATATGTACAGTATACAAACAAATGATGAGTGCACCTTAGACAGCACCTTTGATGAGCCAGAAATCCTGAGAGACATGTTGAGAGAGAAAAAAAACAGCTGGACATGTGAATTAGAAAAGCTTCTTCAGTCACAACAATGTGCAATAATAAATCCTTGTGTATAAATAGTCCCATGAAAACCATGTGACTGACTGTAGACGTCTGCTGAAGGCCTTGGCTAATGCTTCTTTATGAGCTTAGGGGGACTTGGAGCTGCTGTTATTCTGTCAACACATCTAGTAGCTATAGGGCTAGACTGAAACCCTTCAAACTGATTGGCAGGCTGAAGCCATAATTTCAGTGAAATAAATGACAAATCTTCCAGTACTACTTGGCTGCTCCTGTTGAAGCTGCTACACCGGTGAATGAGTTTTTCTAACTGTAATAGACCTGCGCAACACTTTTAAAGTTTGTGTGCTTTGTGTGATTTAAACAGTGTGATTTAAACAGTTGTAAACGTACAACAGTCACCCCATTTCACACCAGTACATTTCACACCAGTACACACTTGGATTCATTTTCTGAATGATGCTGCATCAAATACAGCCTGGCTAACACCTCCTGTATCTTAATTCAGATTATATATCACTGCTCTATTGAATTGGTGAGAAGGTGCTAATAATTGTATATACAGTATATGTATTGTATATATATATATATATATATATATATAATTAATTATCGCTGATGTATTCGAAGAAGTGCATTATTATAAAGCTGGCAGCTGAATTGCATATATATATATATATATATATATATATATATATATATATATATATATATATATATATATATATATATATATATATGAATTGCTGAATATATATATATATATATATATATATATATTTATATAATCTGATGCATATATAATCTGATGCATATAAATCAGTTTATATAATCTGATTTATATAATCTGATGCATATATATATATATATATATATATATATATTCGAATACATCAGCACTTGTATAGTAACACATTACAGTGAATAGTGTAAAGAATGGTCCACATTAACAGATAAACAGAAATAAATGTGTGAGGTTATGGAATATAGACATAAGTCTTCAATGTCATTGCCTTGTAACTTCAGGGGCTGTAACAGGCCTCTATAACAGCAGCCGTAAAAAAAAGTAATTAACATTCCATAACATTAATTGTATCCAATTTTTATTTTATAAGATACAATTTTCTCCTGGATGATTTTTGTGTTATAAGACAAATTTGCATATATCAGATAATCACTGTCTTTGATTATTTTTCTATAAAATCACACTCCCAAGGGCTTTATTCCATAAATCATCTCTATAATCATCTCTATTTTATTACACTTATTTTCACACAACATGGCAAATATACCATCAAGTTGAATTTAGCACATTTGTCTTTTTGTCATTATATCAATCTAATTATTTTATATGACACCATTCCATGTTTAAAAAATGAGCAAGATATTAAAAATATTGTAATAACTCATAAGAAGTAAATTGTTTAACAGTATTAATAATAATAACAAGTAGAATTTCTCTAGCACAGGAATGTAAATATACAATTCCTGGGGAAAATCTAAAATATAATCACAGTAAAAAGTGAGTACTTTGTAGTAACAGTTTCCCAACCACATGTGGGTGTGATGATCAGGTGTTCAAACATTTTTCACCAGATATTGTGGAATAAGTAAAAGAAAATGTAAGGAAAGTGCTGGTGTTCATGCTCAATCTTGCATTCTGTGTGAGCTGTGATTTGCTTTTGCCCTTTATGTGTAAGCCAGTGAACAGCGTGCACCAGTCTCAGGAAAAAGAGAATTGAAGCATGAGTCAACTTCTCTTGGCATCATTCAGTGTAACATAAGGCTTGACGTTTGAAAAGAGCAAAAGTGGTAGTTCACTAACACTGTCAATGTGAGACTTAAATAAGAAGAAAATAAGAGCTAAAAACAAACCGAATGTCAGGCTTTTCGAATATGATTTATTTAAGGCTAACACTAGCCTCAGTCAACAAATATTGTCAGTCAGTAAATCTTTTTGAAACATTGAGACACAGTCCACTGAGGTATTACATATTTAAGTGAATGTCTAAGATTTAAAAAAAAAACATGAAATTTGTTCTTCTCAAGTTTTTCCAGCAGCTTTAGCTTACTGTAGATGTTTATTTAATTAGTTTCTTAATTATTTACATATCAATAATTTACAATTTCAACCAGTAACCCTGCCAGTCCTGTTATAATAAACATCACCAGTGTTTATCCCAGAAAATAAAAACCTGATCGATCACAACATTCAGTTTCATGCTAAATGTCCAGAGAAAGACTTACATCATTAAATATAGTCTCAGAAAAATCTCTTTTCAAAGGTTTAGTTGATAAAAAAAAGAGCTCTGTTTGTGATAGGAAACCACTGTAGGATGTAAATTTCCTTCCAAAATGATTATAAGAAGATAGATACACATGTGGGTGATCAAGAGTTGATCTTATGACAAACCATTAGGCTAAATATTAAAATAAAGTACATTTTACAAATGTTTTAGAAGCATATTGGTTTGAACATGGCTGCTTTGTCTCACAAAATTTCTTTCATAACAAAATAAACACAAGTGTACAGTGGAATAACAAAATCCATATAACCCCCACATTGCTCATTTGAACTGTAGCAAGATAAATGCTGCAACTGAGATCAGCAGTCTTTGAATATGTAATCTGATGTGCTCTCTGAGGCCTGATTTTCAGCCAGTGTGACTAAAGACAGCTGATCACAGTCATGCTGGAAGCGTGATGGTGTGGATTTCACCTAAAAGCCACCAAATGCTATTACAAACACAGCAGTGACAATGCCATAATGTGGATAAAACAAGCTAATAGACAAAAAAATACTTTTCTGACATCAGGCTTACTTTGTTTATGCCTGAGTATCTTTTTTTTTTAACTACAGGTCTATTGTTAAAGAATCTTCATCGAATAATCTTCAAGTTTTTATACAATGTGAAAGTTTGTATTGATAATTAAAATTCATAGAGGGAAATTTTAGCTGAATAAGTGACAAGAAATTTTGGTGGTTTGTACAGTACTGTGCAAACGTTTTAGTCAGGTGTAAAAAAAAAGATGTAACGTGATAATGCTTTCAAAAAGTGTTAATAGAAAATATTTGTGGCTAATCAAACACCTCCCTGATGGTATTGCATGATAGATAAGTATCTTCATGTATTTCTCAGGATTGAGGACCAGCATTAATCCTGGCCAATTTTCAACTCCATTTGCAGAAATGCATCCCCTAACTTGCAAGATAACAACCTCCAACAAACTGCCTCCTTCTTAGGCCAAATATTTCAAAATTTGACTCATCACTACAGAGCACCTGCTACCCTTTTCTGCGCCACTGTTCTTGTTTTCATGCATAGTAAATTCTCTGGAATAGTCTTCCTGACAGTGTTCGGGGCTCAGACACACTCACCCAGTTTAAGTGCAGATTAAAAACATATATTTTTAGCAAAGCCTACACATAACACACATCACATATCATAACCTTGTGCTCCAGAACATCTGATCACATGCACATTATCAACTTGTGCTGTTAATATCATGAACAGCAGCTACGCTAATTCCTCTCCACTGCTTCTCTTTCTCTCCCCATCCCGAGACACCCTGAGGTTTGGCCAGCTCCAGTCACCTCCCACCTCGTGATGATTACGAACCTTTGAAGAAGTAGATGCCGAACTCGCAAACATCCCGAACCATCTAGAGACGTACCAGTGACATTTGGATCCCGCTACATGTGTGGAGTTTGACATTGGACCTCCTGGAGTGTTTGAAGGCTCTGGCATGGAGAAGCTGATGCTGGATCTGTGATGATCACAAATGCTGAGCTTATAAAACTAGGAGCTACTAACCATAAAGACTGTATAAGACTGCAGAAAGAACATCACTTATAATCTTATACTCCAGTTCTCATGTTAGTTCTCACTCTCCAGTGTTCTGTATTGTTGAAAGATTTATGATCAAACTCTTGATGTCACCCAAATGAGGATGGGTTTCCCTTTTGAGTCTGGTTCCTCTCAAGGTTTCTTCCTCATAACATCTAAGGGAGTTTTTCCTTGCCACAGTCGCCACGGCTGCTCATCAGGGACAAATTCACACCATTCACCTTAACTATTGATTTGTGTAAAGCTGCTTTGAGACAATGTCTGTTGTGAAAGCGCTATACAAATAAACTTGACTTGACTTGACTTAAATTGCTAAGCCTTGTTTCCATGTCAGAAGTATGGTTATTTGGATGCAATTCTTCAAGTTCATGGTTTATGATTAATCAAGGTTTATGATTAACTAATTATTATACCAAGCAGATGCTTATGGTCATCAATTTTATATGAATGTTATACCCAGGCATTAACTGAAACAGAAACAGCTGTGTAGGTGCTGTAAGAGCTCGGTGAACAGACGAAACTCTGTTACTGTCGGGATTAAATTTACATTAAGTATTGGGGTACGTTTCAATTTAGCATGTGCTACACTGTAATTTAAGTTCTGTGTGGATCTGCCATTTCTGTGCTTTTCTCTTATCATTTTCTGAAAACATTTACAGGCTTATTTTTTTCTTCATACTTAGTGGTCATCTGATTATTTGCAGATACATATGATCATGATTTACTGTGCAAAGAAGTTTGCCTGCTTCTACCTGCTACCTCTTGTAGCATGCAAATCAGTACTCACTTCCCCAAATTTCCACTTCATAAATAAATAAATAAATAAATAAATAAATAAATAAATAAATAAATAAATAAATAAATAAATAAATAAATAAATAAATAATGGATAAATAATAAATACTTTAAAAGAGGGACTTGACCTTGGTTGTACTGGTTAATAAAACCTTGACTACACACTATTTTGGAAAGGACTTGTCAGGAGGAGAAAGATGGATCACTGCCAGTTCCCAAAATATGATATATAATAATAAAAAAAACAATGTCATGACCAAAAGAAAAACTCACATCTGCTGTAATCAGTTTGAAAACAGCAACAAAACTTTTCAGCCATCTCTGATAAACTAATTCAATCTGAAAAGGGAATAAAATAGGGGTGGATTTAGACTCATACTTCCGAGGTTTCAGTGCTAATCAATCCTGTCCATTTTTACTTTCCAGATTTGCCTGATTCACTCTAGGTCTAAATGAAGTTATCTTCAATCGGAGACCACTCTGTGCTGCTAAGGATGGGTCCACATAAACAGCCTAAAGATCCATGAAGTTACTGAGCAACTCCAGAAATTTGAGGATGGAGTTGAAATGTAATTCAAGTTCTAGTTCAAGTTTAAGTTTATTTCTATAACGCTTTTCACAATGGACATTGTCTCAAAGCAGCTTTACAGAACTTAAGAATTAAATGTAACATAAATATAAAAAAACCTTTCTTTCGGCTTCTCCCATTAGGGGTCGCCAAAGCGGATCATCCGCATGTTTGATTTGGCACATGTTTTTACGCTGGATGCCCTTCCTAACGCAACCCTCCCCATTTATCCGGGCTTGGGACCGGCACTAAGAGTGGCTGGGGTTGGTTCCCTGACCGGGGATCGAAACCGGGCCGCAGCGGTGAGCGCCGCAGCCTAACCACTAGACCACCAGGGACCCAATTAAGTGTAAATGTAAAGTAAATGATGTGTTTTTTATCCCTAATGAGCAGCCTGTGGTGACTGGGGCAAGAAAAAACTCCCTAGGGAAGAAACGAATGAGGAAGAAACCGTGAGAGGAACCAGACCCAAAAGGGGAACCCATTCTCATTTGGGTGATATCATAAATCTTAAAATAATATAAAACACTGAGTGAGTGAGAACTACCATGAGTACCAGAGTGTGTGTGATTATAAGTAATATCCTTTCTACAGTCTTATACAATTAGTTGGCGTTGTGGAACCAGGCTTAACATTTGAGATCGTCATAGATCCAACACCAACTCCTCCATGCCAGAGCCTTTAAATGTTAATATAAACAGTCTACTACACAGGAACACAGTTGGCATGTACTGTTCTGCATTTTAGCACCAATCACTGAACAGCACACCTCAACAATGATGGAACTGTAATGAATGGACATTTGGTGCCACCCAGATGAGGATCGGTTCCTCTCAAGATTTCTTCATCATCAGGCAGTTTCTCCTTGCCACAGTAACCACTGGCTTGTTCATTAGGGATAAACTTAACATAGAAAGTCATATTTTAGAACTTATTTATCTTCTATAAGGCTGCTTTAGGATAACGTCCACTGTTAATAGTGCTATTCAAATAAAACTGAATTGAATTAAAATGTAGTTAAATAGTATTTAATAGTTGATTGCATTCTTTACATATGTAAATGATTTATTAAATCCATTTTTTCTCTTTATTCTCTGCCTCCATTTTATCTCCCTGTGTCCTTTTGTACACTCGTAAGCTAATGAGTTCTTTATATATATATATAATGTTTTTTATTTTTTATTATTTGTGTGTGACTAAATCTGGATCAATCGCGTAATCGAGGCCATTTAAGACCCGATGCGCGTCATTCCCGAGGTAAACCTTGAGGATCTAAAAATAACTCAGGCTCAATCTTAAACGCCTCTGACACAAAGTGCGCATTATGGACGCGTTGGAAGTCAGAATCTCATCCACTATGTAGTGCACATGCCTAGGGAGTGCAAAGTTAATCCGGATTCGGCCACGTGCTCCAAAAGGGTTCCGTTTATATTTATATATTTTTTTTCTTGCTCATACTGTGTAGTGTTCGTTTGGTCGCTAGGATACGTGGTCGTCATTTCCTGTGGATCTGCGCGAGCCGCCGCCGCTCCTCCGGCTTCGTATTATGGAGGAGAGAAGTAGCGCGGGGTACGAGCGCGCGTGGGGCAAGTGGGCGCGCGCTCTCCGGTTCCGGTGCGCTCTTCAGTGCTGAACACGGGGAACACGGGGGGGAAGTTCTGTACCGGTTTGCGGCTCTTTTATAGATTGAATTGACGGGATTGGATTTCTTCTTCTTTCTCTCGGGATCGTATGGCTTTTCTCAGCAACTTTCAGCCTCCAGCTCCTATAATTAACACTTTATAAAATATTTCGCAGAGTTTTATTTTGTGTCGTTAAAGTTATTAAAATAATCTGGGAAACTTTTGCGTAAAGGCGTAAAGGCATCTATTATCGGTAAAGTAAGTAATCTTTACATTATACCCAGTGATCGTTTCACTTTATTAATAATATTTTTTTTTATTAGTATTATTATATGGATCTATTGTAAAATATAATTCGGTTCCCGACTAAAAAAAAGGTGATCAGTGTGATCAGGTGATCGGTTTGTTTTTTTGTATTTTTTGTATTTTTTTTTTGGTGGTGTAATAATCACCCAATACTGACCTTATAAACCTGGTTTATCCATTTGTTCGATTTGATGATGAGAATATGATCAGAATTCACTCTGCATTGTGTAATGAGTGTAAGATCTTAAACAAACTACTACCTACTGCCTTTTAAAGTCTTGTAGGTTCCTTTGCAGTTCGTGTAGTATTTTGTAAAACGGTTGAGACTGGAGACGAAGCGCAGCACGAGTCGCATCATGCCGAGATGTGAGCGCTTCTGTTCCGCATCGTGTCCGAAATGACCCCCTGCTCCGTGTTCCCTCCACACTGCAAAGTGCACTCTGAGTATTCTGAATCTTTGGACACTGAGCTTCGTGTGACTTTCGGACTGCTCCTGCATTTGGCTCTTACTGGTGCACCGTATAGGGAATCGGTGTCTGTTTTAGGCGCGCGCACGCGATGAGCTCGGAGCTGGAGCGCGTGCCGTTCAAGTCGCGGGCGAACTTCGTGGGTTCGGGCAGTCGCGCTCTCTCCGTGAACGTCCAGCGGCTGCACGACTCTCTGCACGTGCTGCTCAGCGAGCCCGAGCGCGAACAGTTCGCCCACTGCCTGAGCGCGTACCACGCCAAGCGCAACGTCTACGACCTGGTGCAGACGCTCAGAGTGATCCTCGATACGCCCGGCAAACGCCAACTGCTGCCGATGTTGCGCCTTGTGCTCCCCCGCGCCGACCAGCTGCTGTTCGACCAGTACACGTCCGAGGGCCTGTACTTGAAAACAGAGCCGCCTACGTCCGACGTGGACGCACATCGTTCTGCGGGGGAAAACCAAGCGAACGCCGCAACGAGCGCCCACGTGCGCCCGCCCTCCGTGCGCTTCGCGCTCTCGGCGGAGTTCAGCACCGCGGCCGGAGGGACAGCGCAAGACGACACGCGTCACGTGACCTTGCAACGCACCAAGAGCCACGAGGGTCTCGGGTTCAGCATCCGCGGCGGCGCGGAGCACGGCGTGGGCATCTACGTGTCTCTGGTTGAGCCGGGCTCCTCAGCAGAAAGAGAGGGACTCCGCGTGGGAGACCAAATCGTTAGAGTCAATGACGTGGTGTTTGACCGGGTCACCCATGGAGAGGCTGTCAAGGTCAGAGAAGTGTGTGTGTGTCTGTGTTCTTGTGTGTGTCTGTGTATGTGAAACATGGCGGCATCTACACACAGAAACTTCTGTAAGTTTGGATGCCCTGAAGGTGCATTCATGCATACAGCGTTTTTAATCTCTGCAAGGAGTTCCAGATTTTATGATCATACTTCACCTGCTTTAGTTTAGTCTCCACCACTCACTGTAAATCATATCACTGGAAGTTATCAGTGATCAGAGTCGCTATGCTGTATGTGTAGATGTTGGTTAAGGGACATCTTTATTGTAATGTGTGTAAAAAAACAAAATAAAGTAGTACATACTAGACAATTTCTTATCACAAGTACATTACAGCACAGTGAAATTATTTTTCACATATTCCAGTTTATAAGAAAGCTGGGGTCAGCCATGATGCAGTACCAACACAGCAGAGAGTTAAGGGCCTTACTCTAGGGGTCCTAGAGCGGCAGCTTGGTGTTGCTTAAACCTCCAAGAGTCCGATCTATAACCCAGAGCGTTAACCACTGAGCTACCACTTCCCCATTGCTTACAGAATTAGCATTACCCAAAATGCTCTTTTACTTTCATTTCACTGCAGCTTTCATATTACATTTATTAATGAATGGATTGAGAAGATTTGTATCAATTAATAGTTACGTTTAAAGTTGTAAAACAGCTATGAACTCAGATTCCCTCACCAGCCTCTCTTTTTTGTCTCTTACTTGAACTTAATAAGACTAACGTTTCCCACGTCATGTTACCCGAGAGACCAGAAATCATTAAGCTGTCTCTAAAGGGGAGAACGTGTCCTGGCTGTTCCAAAAGACTTTCAGACTGAAATGTTTTAAAACATTCTCCTTACAGCATGCTTTACCATATCAACATTTATAGTTTATATAGTTTGAATAGGACCACATGTTATTATTAGTCTTGTATTATGTGAAGCTTCTGCCATACAAGTGTTCATGAATGAGCTGTTGCTATAGAAACATTAACATATCAAAAAGAGTGCGTTAATAGATTTCGTCTTGCAACTGGCTGTGCATATCTATTCCCTTACTATACAAATGTAATGAAGTAAAGATGATTTTATTATTTTCACACACACACACACACACACACACACACACACACACACACACACACACACACACACACACACACACACATGTACTGTATATATGTGGGTGGGCAATGAATTTTTGCAAGGGGCCACATTAGAAACCCGAAATGTGTCAGAGGGCCACACCAACGATAATATTTTAGGGATGCACCGAAATGAAAATTCTTGGCCGAAACCAAAAACCAAAAATGAGGAAACCAAGGCCAAAACCGAAAGAAAAGATTGTCAATTATTAGAACCATTGCATTTATGGCTGTGAGTGTGTACTAACCTCACTAAAATCAATGCATTGCAATTCAAAGAATAAATAAATTACAAAAGTTTTTTATTTATTATTATATATTGTTATTTATTTGTTACCGTTCATAGTATTGACAGACAGGCAACGGTCAATTATTATTAGCAACGGGTCTGTTAAACAAAAATAATTGACCGCCAAACGTTTGGAAGCCCATTCAAGTGAATGGAAGAGCCGTGTAATAAATATTATATTATAATAATTATTATTTTCAGGATCCACGGGGAATGTTTCAAAGATCAACCTTTCGATCCACTGGCGACCACTGATCTGAGGCAATGAATTCCATCATTTTTTGTGTTATGCCTTTTGCCTCTGCACCATCACTGGAAAACTTTCCTGCCTTTTCAAAAACGTCCTCTACAGACGGAGTGCGCATGCTCGGATTGACTACTTTTCTGCGCTGCGTTCTTCTCATATTTAGAATGGCAATCGGGATGTTTGGATTTCAGGTGATAAATTAAACCCGATGTGGAGAAACTCTTTGCAGATACACCCCCTCTTTAAATTTCAGCATTGCATGTTTTGCAAATCTCTTTCCTTACACCGAAGACATGTTGCTCTTATCCAGATAACCGTGTGCTGGCTGCGCTTTTTTATTGCGTCATTACAATTGTGTTTCTGTCGTGTTGTTTCGGTGATTTAGGTATTTCGGGCGAAAATTTTCCGGTGGCCAAATTTTCGGTGCATCCCTGTAATTTATGATTGGCCTCACGCAGGCCGGACAGGGACGTACAGAGGGCCGGATGTGGCCCGCGGGCCGTAGTTTGCCCAGGTCTGCTATATATATGAAATGAATGATCAGTTGCACAAAGGTTACAATGTAATATAATATTTACTATTACAGATATTGACACATTGTGGGATGGACAGAATGTATCTGTGTCTGTATTTCGTTCACTTAGAAATACTATTAAATTGAAAGCTTTGTGGGAAAACAAGAAGTGGGTCACATATTACCGAGTTGAATTTCTAACTTGTCTAACTGTAATTAACTTTGAACATTCATTCCATGATGTAGTTATAAATATTCAGTTTTATTACAATTAGTCAGTATAATAGATAGCCAGTACCTGCAAAGAGGAACAAATTTGCTAACCAGCTCATTAATATACATCAGCAAATTACGCTGATGTAGAAACGTAGCCCTTTAAGTTCAACAAAGTCCTGCTGCTTCACCACTTTCACCACAAAGATATTGAATCACAAGTTCCTGCTTTTGGGATGCGCAACTGCATTTGAATTTTCATTCATTCAGACTTTTTTCTCTGCCTGTGTGCTTTACATACTCGTTTTTCTTCCTGGAAAGCTTAATCTGTGCAGCAGCTGAAAACATTTCAGAGCATGTGTGAATAGAATGAAAGAGAGGCAGAGAGGAAACAGGAATCTGGCTGTGCAGTAATTTCTTGATTCTTCACTGGGGACACATAAAATCGTCCCATTATACCTGAAACACAGTGTCACTAAAATCCTCTCTTGCATGTACAACATGTCAAAAAGGTTTTAAGAGGTAATTTTTTTTTCTTCAGTTGTGCACTGATTTTGTCTAAAGAACTTGTTAAAGCAAGAGCTGCTTGTTACATAGCCATGAGGGGTAAGAGGGGGTTAAGTCTCATGCCCAGTGATTGAGTTGCAGGAATACAATTGGTATTTTCTTTCTTTTAGCCACCTGATGACCAAGTAAACACAGGCTGGCAGCTCTTCTAGATTGTTCCTTCTCCCAGTTTTTATATTTTACTACCCTGTTTTTAGTTTTCATAACTAATTTCCTATATTTGGATAATTGAACTTAAACGTAACATTGAATGGGCTTGTTTGTAAAGCATGAGAAATCAGCTCTAAAACCCAATCCAAAGTGATACACTCAGAAATGTATACACTCATACCTTAACAGGGACTTGAATCTCTGCCCCTTGCCCTTTTAGACTTTATGAATATATAATTGCAAGTAATATCACCTTTTGTGGTGCCAAGAGCACATTTTTAACCTGAATGCATGTCAGACTGGGAATTCATTTGTATCACTGAACAGAATTAAGACAAAATTAGTTCTTTTTCATCCAAGAATAAATTGGGTATGCTCAGATTGGCTTTCAGGAGCTTCATCACTAGTTCCCTTTGTGATTTAGTAAGATATCTCAGTACATAAGGGCGTAACAAAACACACAATCCCACATCATTCTTAGTTGTTGCGCTGTAAAAAGTAGTGGTGTAAAATTGAAGTAAATATGGAAGGTGGGTTGCCAAGCACTTATTGTGACAGGACTACTTGCCAGGCACACAAGTGTGTCTGTTACTCTTGTAATCTGCATTTACAGTATTGTACAGTTATTAACAAATACAGTATTTGATATCATGTAATTTACAGTATTAAACTGTGTTTCTTACAGTGATGTATTGCATTTTTACAATGTGGGATAGTGCAGTTACTGCCTTTTATACCATTAACTTAGCATTAAATAATAACAGGTAGCATCATTTTGATATTTAGAACAGTATATATTTAGAAAGAAGAACAAGTATTAATTGGAAAATATTATGCTTTGATTAATCAGATCATGCAGTATGTGGTAACTTTTACAGATGAAATATCTCAGTGTTAGTGGTTTAAGAGTTGAGAACAGAGTGACCTGTTTACTCAGAACCTGCCAAAATGCAAAAACCTAAACAGTCAGCAAGTTCAAACTATTTGAGGACACAAAATAGATCTATGAATAAAAACAGGCTCCAGAGATGATGGACTTTTACACCCATTTATCCTCGTCACAGGGAAAACCTAATCGAAGCTCTCAAAAGCTTATAAACTACACACACACACATAACACACACACACACACACACACACACACACACACACACACACACACACACACACACACACACACACACACACACACACACACAATCTCCAACCACTTTTGTTTATTTAAGTATCAACCAAAAATAGAAGCTTCTAGAACTTTAAAATGAGCAAATAAATGCCCATAATGCAATGTGTTCTAAAGTATAATACTGTACGTGATGTAGGTAGAAATACAGTACATTATTTACAGACTTACAGTTTATTAGAACTTATTTTATCAGGTACTAATTTATCGAGTAGCATTTCTGACATAACTTCAAGAGCCCAGTTTGATTCTGAGCAAAAGACATATTGATCTACTCTATGTGATTTTCCTCTAAGTATTCTTGTTCCTGTTGTGTGTGAATGTGTCCACAGTGTGGGGAAATAATTATTTGACACTTTCAATATACTTTCAGTGCACTTTACATTTATATATGCAAACATCTTTTTCTTTGCATTTCAAAAGATGAACAAAAATTGTGTGTTCATAAGCATAAACAAGATATTCAATTCATTTTTTTTGTTAAGGAAAATGGATATTGTCCCAAAAGAGCCTCACAGAAATAAATACATAACGTATGTAAATGTAAAATGTTTAAATTTCTAATAAATTCTTGTCAATGTCAGGAAAAAACACCTGAGATGGTATGAAAATGTAACATTAGGAGGAACCTGGTTTAAAAGTGAAAACATCCATATCTAGGTAGATAACAGAAACACCAAATATACATTTCTGATAGTTCATTATTGATGTTATCAATTGTTCACTGATAGATACTTGAATGCTACACTGTTAATTGCAACTGCAGCTTTAACCCCCTGTGGTAGATTGTTTTTATTAATTGCGGTCCAAATCCCTCTTTATGAGTTTCATGAGTTTAACCCACCACAGTAACCTCATGGATCTTTAGACTGTTCAGGTGGAACCATTCTCAGCAGGTCTAGAAAGCTTCATTCAGAGGAAGAGCATCAGGATGAATCAAGCAGGTCCAAAAAAAAAGAAAGAGACAGGATCATGTTTAACTTGATAGAGAGAGTGGAAGAGAAAGAGCATTAGAGACATTAGAGAAGGTGACAGGGAGAGAGAAAAAATGCATTATTAGTTATCATTATTGCTATTTAATATATAGTTAATGACATGGTGCAGCATGATTTAAGTGCAAGTAGGGACTACTGTAGCTTTCACTGCATAACTGTAAGGGAGAGCCAAAAGGTAACACAGACATAAAGGAACACTGGGATATAAGATGGCTCACTACATCACTGTCATCAAACTTAAGTCAAGAAGCTTTTATTGTCAGTTCAACCGTAAATAGCTGACGCAGTAAACAGTGAAATGAGACAACGTTTCTACTGAAACCGAGTGATACACAACATTGAGCCTTGAGGTGAATGGGCAGAAAACCACATTGTTTTTCCTCCACACTTGTCAGTCCAGAACAGGAATCTTTACTCTAAACTACAGGCTTAAGCAAAGACCATCATATACATGCAGCATATTTTATTTGATATGTAAAATTTGATGATTTATATATATATATATATATATATATATATATATATATATATATATATATATATATATATATATATATAAATCATGTAAAATAAAAAATCTGATAGTTTGCGATGAAGCCGCAAGTGGCTAGAAAGTTTGGAGCAACATTTTAAAAAAGAGTTTGTACTAGTAAATTAATTAGAAATGTTTGAAAAAACTAATTTATTATTATTCATTTAAAGTAGTAAATAAAACATTTATGACAAGAAATTCACAATTTTTGTTGAGTTTACAGTACAATAGATGTACAATTCCCCTTGAAAAAGGAACCATCAAAAGGAGAGAGTCAAACCCTCCCGATTTTTTGTTACTCGCGAGGGGTCATAATATGTAACCCCCACGAGTATTGAGGTTGCACTGTATAGAATCAGTGATAAGTCATATGATTATATCAGGAGGGAAGCATTCATTCATTCATTTTCTCCCGCTTATACGTAATTCGGGTCGCGGGGGCAGCAGTCTAAGCACTGTCCCTTTACGGTCCCTCCTGCAGGTGGTGAGCCCATGGGAAGGCGGCCCCACGTCACTACGACGTCACGGACCTTGATATTTCCCTCGCAAGGGACCCCCGGAGCATAGAGGGTTAAGGGCCTTGCTCAAGGGCCCAAGAGTGGCAGCTTGGCGATACCGAGGCTTGAACCCCAGACCTTCCGATCGGCAACCCAGCGCCTTAACCGCTGGAGCCACCACTCCCCCAGGAGGGCAGCAGTTTTTGTAAATAAATGCTTGAGAAGAAAAGAGGTGCCATTCATTAATCATTTTATTTCCCAAGCCTCATGCCAATTATATATATATACAGTACAAACCAAAAGTTTGGACACACCTTCTCATTCAAAGAGTTTTCTTTATTTTCATGACTATGAAAATTGTAGAGTCTGTGTGTGTGTGTGATTGTGTGTGTGAATCTTTCTTATATTAACAAAATGATTAATGACTAATGCTAGTGCTAGTGATCATTTGAGGGACCAGCATTAATGATGACCATTCCAGGTATTAATCTTGCTCATGTGCTGGTTGCAGTACAATGCTGAGAAAAGAAATAATAAGAAACAAAAAAATAGTTTGAAGTTGAAGAAAAAATTTAAGTGTGCTAAAGCAGGCTACTCAGTGTAGCAGCTCCTTCTGTCAATGGATCAGGCCAGCTTGCAGAAGTGAGGAGAGTGAAAGAACAGCAAAGAAGGATTTTAATTTGCATTTGCTCACTGTGATGTTTGTGTGATTTGTTGCTGAAGTAGAACATGGAAACATTTATGTACCATGTTTATGTACCATGCGCCATGTTTATGTACTGCAAAAATAATTTCTCACATAACCAGCATGTCAAAATAAGCAAGCCCTTTGGAAACATAATTATTTTCTACAAGAAATGATCATTATTTATTGGTGAATTCAGGGTAGGAATTGTAGAGATGCTGTGTGTGTGTGTGTGTGTGTGTGTGTGTGTGTGTGTGTGTGTGTGTGTGTGTGTGTGTGTGTGTGTGTGTGTGTGTGCTTGCGTGCGTGTGTGTGTGTGTGTGTGTGTGTGCAAAATATTTTGTTTTGTACAAGTGTTCAATTATTAGGGATAACCTCTCATTCTTGCAATGTAGAAATATAGCTTTCTTTGTGACATTGATGGGTTCCAGAAACAGTAGAGGTCTGGTGTCTGGTGTAGCAAGAATGGTGTGAAAAAAATCCTATATATGCGAGTTCTTCAGGCGGAAACATCTGGAGCTCTCTAGAGAGAGGTCAGAGGAAAATAACTGAAAAATAAAAACTGAGAAAGGAAACTGACAGTAACTAAAATAACCATTCTTTACAACTGCAATAAACAGAAAAGCATCACAGGACACAACACATTGAGCCTTAAGTTGAATCGTCTACAAGCGCAGAATAGCACATTGGGTTCCTCAACACCTGTCAGCCAAAATAAATAAATATAAATAAATAAATATAAATAAATAAATATAAATAAATAAATAAATATATATATATATATATATATATATATATATATATATATATATATATATATATATATATATATATAATATGCTACATGTATATGATAATATATATGCTGCATGTATATGATTATCTCATGAGATCAGCGATTTATGTAAATATTTAATCCATCCTGTCTGACACCAACAACCATGCTACAATCAGAATCACTGAGAATTTCCATTTGTTCTTACTTTTGCTTTCGACCTGTATGTGCATAATTTTATATATGGTTCTGCTGCTACATCACACTGACAGATTGGATAACTTTATGAATGTGGTAACTTAGTGGTTAAGGCTCAAGGTTACTGATCAGGAGGCCAGGGGTTCAAGCACTCGTATCGTCAATACCGTTAATATCGTCAGTGCTCCAGGGGCGCCGTATTATGTCTGACCCCAGCTTCTTAACATCGCTGTACTGTAAAGTACATGTGATAAATATAAAGCACCTTTACATCCCTCCTGGACGTTCCTCATCTCTTGCATATTTATAGCACGTCCCCGATGCCTGCAAATTATACATCATATCCTAGAAATAGTTTTTTTCTTTTTTCTTTTCTGAGAGACATTACAATCTTTCTTCAGAGAGAATCAGCAGACAGGTTCTGAAGAAGGCAAGTGACAAAACATAGCAAGAGTTTGAATTAGGGTATATACTATCTGGTCTCACTTTTTGCTAACTAGACAATATGCTGACTATCAGTTTTCTTAAGGAGTGGGCTTTAAAGTCACATTCAACATTTCAATGTACCATTGTAGATCAGTAATGCTGTAGTGACAAGCAGCACGATGGTAGAGTTACAAAAACACAACATGCACTTTACCTCAGATTATAGAAAGGGAGTTTGAGGATGGATTTGGACTGTAGTTAATGTCAACAGTCTACTACATTGACTCAGGACTATAGTTTGCTTCTGATCACCATCACTGCACCCGCAACATCGTATATATACAGTACAGACCAAAGGTTTGGACACACCTTCTCATTCAAAAAGTTTTCTTTATTTTCATGACTATAAAAAATTGTAGATTCACACTGAAGGCATCAAAACTATGAATTAACACATGTGGAATTATATATGGAAACAACTGAAAAATGTCATATTGTAGGTTCTTCAAAGTAGCCACCTTTTGCTTTGATTACTGCTTTGCACACTCTTGGCATTCTCTTGATGAGCTTCAAGAGGTAGTCACCTGAAATGGTCTTCCAACAGTCTTGAAGGAGTTCCCCGAGAGATGCTTGGCACTTGTTGGCCCTTTTGCCTTCACTCTGCGGTCCAGCTCACCCCTAAACCATCTCGATTGGGTTCAGGTCCGGTGACTGTGGAGGCCAGGTCATCTGGTGCAGCACCCCATCACTCTCCTTCTTGGTCAAATAGCCCTTGATGCCTTCTGTGTGACTCTACAATTTTCATAGTCATAAAAAAGAAGAAAACTCTTTGAATGAGAAGGTGTGTCCAAACTTTTGGTCTGTACTGTATGTAATAAATAGACATTCGGTGCAACCCAGATAAAGACGGGTTCCCTCTTGAGTCTGGTTCCTCTCAAGGTTTCTTCTTTATGCCATCTAGTTTTTTTTCTTGCCACAGTCGCCACCGGCTCACTCATAAGGGACAAACTTACTTATAAAGAACATTTTTATCACTACATTATCTGTGTAAAGCTGCTTTGAGACAATGTTCATTATTAAAAGTGCATAACAAATAAAAATGAATGAAATTGAATTTAATTATACAAAAGTGTACCCCTTTTAGTAAAAGACAGGAGATGGAGCTGGAGGTGGCAGAGCTGAAGATGTTGAGGTTTTCGTTGGGAGTGACGAGGATGGACAAGATTAGAAATGAGTTTATTAGAGGGACAGCGCATGTAGGATGTTTTGGTGACAAGGTGAGGGAGGCGAGATTGAGATGGTTTGGACATGTGCAAAGGAGGGACATGAATTATATTGGTAAAAGAATGCTGAGGATTCACCAGGAAGGAGGAAAAGAGGAAGACCAAGGAGGAGGTTCATGGATGTGGTGAGGGAAGACATGCAGGTAGTTGGTGTAAAAGAGGCAGATGTAGAGGACAGGGTGGTATGGAGACGGATGATCCGCTGTGGCGACCCCTAATGGGAGCAGCCGAAAGAATAATAATAATAATAATAATAATAATAAGAAGAAGAAGAAGAAGAAGAAGAAGAAGAAGAAGAAAAGTGTACCCCTTTTAAGGATTAAAAAATTAAGTTTGTAACAAACATGCTGTGCCATTCATGTATTTGCACTGCCAACATTATTTCAACTAGCTGGCAAACTGCTAAGAGCTACTCTATTGATGTCCTTCATGATGAAGCCAGAGCTACCCTCCTGAAATATATAATTTTTTGCAGAGAGGGGTTTCTGGGTGTGTTGCAGGTATACCAAGTGCGTGGGCTATAAATACCCGAGCTGCGACCCAGTTTACCTACTTATATTATGCTCTAAATGTATATATTCTTTATGTGAAGAACAAGTACATACTTTTTTTTGAGTGTGTTGCAGGAGTATACCTGGATCCTGGGTCATACTAGTCCATCATGTAACCAAACAGAATATTACATTACATACACACCCTAAGTTTCTCATGGCATTTTAGTTTTTTGTTCATTCATTATACTCTGTATAAGTTCTACTATATAAATGTATTTACCACTCCTCTACAGACGAACAAACAAATCACAAAAAAGCCAATGTGGGCAATATTAGCTGAAAAAGTGACAATATCGTTCAGTTTGATTTGTATTGCACTTGTAACAATGCACATTGTCCCAAAGATAAAGGGGTTAAAAAGTATAATTGTATATGTTTAGTGCTTATAAATTTGTTTCCTATAAGTTTATCCTTCATGAGCAAGCCAGTGGTGACATTGGCAAAGAAAAACTCTGTGAGATGGCATGTGGAAAAAACCTTGAGAGGAACCAGACACAAAAGGGAACCCATCCTCATCCTCATCTGGGTGACCCCAATTGTCCATTCATTACAATTTCATCATTGTTAAGGAGTGCTGTTCAGTTATGGGCACTTAAATACAGAACTGTTCATAAAAACTGTGACCCTGACCCATTGTGGCTGACTGATGATATAAAACTTTGAAATACTTCCTAAAATAATAAAATATCCAAGTACCATTGGAAACATAATTTCAAAGTATTAGTATTTGGGACGCTAATACTAATCTCGGATACAACTTTTAACTAAATAGTTGTTTGCAAACTGGAATGCAGTATGGAATGCAGTGAGTTTAGAAAGGTTTCCAGTCAGCTGAAGAGCAATCTGTTCCTAAAGTGTCATCAATTTCAACACCTTTCATACATCCCAGAACACCTAAAGCTCCGCAATTAATCGTTATTATCGATTGATTAGAATTTATGGGTTATGTCGAGGATGAAAAACGAAAATCGATTTTAAAGTTTCACTTTGGTTTGGCACAGAAAGCCCGCCTCCTGTTTATTCACACTTGGGAAATAAGAAATACAACATGACAGTGTGCTCTGACGAAACCAAAGCGCTTGTTTCCAAGAGAGGCACGGTTTCTTCAGTCGTATGGAAATGATTCGGGTTTGCATTTGCAACTTCAGACGTTGAACCAGCCACAGCCCGCTGTAAAACATTGTCTGAGGTTTGTGGCAACTAAAGGAAGCAGCACGACTAATTTATTTCAGCACCACAAACACGTTGTTGAATGGTAGGCATGTGTGGCACTGCGAGCTAAACAAGCCAGCGGCAGCCCCAAAACACCGGCTAAAAAGGAAAAAAAGGAAAAATAGCGTGCACTGTTTTTTCCCCACTGTATCCCATATAATAAGCAGGGGCCTCGATGGAAAGATACTACTGATGCTATATGAATATATATATATATATATATATATATATATATATATATATATATATATATATATATATATATATATATATATATTAAAATCGAATTTTGTGTCAAAACAATTTAAATTTATAGTACATATCGCCCAGCTCTAAGTAAAACCAAACACTCTTTAACCATAAACCCACCAGATCTGCTCCTTTACTAAATTCTGTTCCTAAAGGATCCTCTTAGATTAGATCATCTTGAAGTGTTCCATGACTGCGGATATTAATTTCTTTCTATCTTTAGTGGAATCTGTGCTTGTGTTTAATGTTAGATATTGGTGTGAGTTTAAAGCAGAGGGTGATTACATAATGGTCAGAGATAGTAAGGTGTTCAAGAGGGAAATAATGATAGGCATCTCATCTCTTCTCGCTCTGTCTCTCTGTCTCTTTTTTTGTATGTATGTGTGGGCTGGTGGCAGTGTGCTTGTTTTTGAACACTGAATCGACATTAGAACTGTTTCTCACTTACACACACACACACACACACACACACACACACACACACACACACACACACACACACACACACACACACACACACATTGTGGCATTGTTTGTTGTGTGTAATTAATGCCATTCTCACCACTACATAGTCAGAACTCAGGCCTCAGCCTGTGCTAAGCAAGACGGCACTAATTCTGTGAATATGTCAATTATCAAAATGCGTTGTACTAATGCAACTCATTACTAATAGTTTGGCACACAGTATTCACAAATATCACTTTTAATGGAAATTAATCATGCTTTCAGGGAAAAAATATCAATTTGTAGAGGTTTAGGGTCCCTTTTTTCATAGTCCCTGTAGATGTAGCATGATTTATTTTTATTACATTTCCTAACCCTTGCCTAAGCCTACTGTATATATTACATAGGACTGAAAATTACTTTTTATGCTTAAATAAGTGGCAGCTCATTTTAAATCTGGTCTCCAGGTTTTTACTGAAATATTTACACACAAATTATTAATTCTGTTTCTAATTGATAGATTGTTGCTGTATTTCCACTATTCCACATACACGGTAAACATACAGTCATTAGTCATGATTGTCAGGTAGTTAGCTGTTAGCTTCTAAAAAAGAGAAACAACCAAGCAAAAGCTCATTTTTTCTTTCACTATTTTACATCATAAATGAGCTAAAGGTACATACATTACAGCATAGTGAAACTCTTTCTTCACCTATCCAAGCAATGTTGGCAGCTAGCTTCAGCCATGATACAGTACCTTTGGAGCACAAAGGGTAACAGGCCTTGCTCAAGGGTGGCAACTTGGCAATAAGAGGGCTTGCACCCCCAACCCTCTCATCAGTAACCCAGAGCTTCAACCACTAAGCAACCACTTCAGCTACAAGAATTTATTTTACATATGTGTTAAATATGAGTTCAAATAAATAGAAATCCATTCAAAATCCTTTTAAAAATTAAAAATCAGTTCACTACAGTTAAAGCTAGCTAGTGTTTCCTGTAAAGAACAAAATATATTATGAAATGTAATGCCTTATATATGTTATAACAAGGGTGGTCATGGTGTAGTGGAATATAAATAGCTAAAACAAAAATGCTAGCTTATGGTTATGTATTCCCCTCATGTAAAATTAAGTCATAAATAAAATTGAGTATTTAAAAATTAAAGTTATTACATTAAGTGATCTTCTGTTGCATTGACTATGTATTACCTGAATGACATGAAGAGCTTATTCATGTAATTGTTGTGGTGTTTTCATAAGCCATAAGTTTACTGTACATCAGGGGAGACCAATTTAGTAGCATGAGCAAATGCTATAATAGACTTGCTTATCGAAGGCTTTCTCAAGTTCTTAATTTAGTCCAAACTAAAATGGTATTAGCCGTAAAGAAGTAGGAGCAGAATCCTATCCAGCTCCTGTCCCAGTACCTCTAAGCCTAATTGTTTCTGGCTAATTGGGTTGCCACACTAAGCTAATAGAGGTGTAGAGCATTGCTCCTGGTGGGAACCGCTGCGCTTAGTTATTCATCGGCTCTATTCTTTTTCTCATCAGGAGCTAAATAATTCATAACAGCATTTAATTAAGCAGGCAGTTTGTAAGGTATGGCGCACACATTAAGATTTGAGGTTCCTTTCTGTCTTTTAAACTACATGGAGCTCAGCCTAATTAGCAACAAAGAGCTTATTTTCTGGGTGGTGTGTGTTGTTGCAGGCGGTGATTCTTAAACCTCACAACACAACACACAGCATGATTGTTTTTATTGTTGTACTGAAATGAACAGATGTTCTGTTTTGATGCTTGCAGTCTTGCTCATCGGCTCTAAGTTTATAATTACTGTGTAGTGGCGAAAGTCCATAATTACAGTTTTCAATTAAGAAGCTTTTTTTTCTTATAAAGATATTATTAAATATCCTTGGCTTAGCTGAAGAAATCGTTTATTGAACCCACACAGCCTGCAAGGTTACGATCCCCTTATGGGCTTAGTAATATAATTTAAATTGAAGTCTGAAATAATTATTTAGCATGGGCCATGTTCAGAAATGATCCAAATCCAAAAAGTTACTTCAGCATTTAAATGGGAAAAGTTATTGAAGATAAACCTGGTACAAGATTAATCAACCTTCACTGTAAAACATGGATAAATCAGGATGTGATGTGCTGAAGTGTTTTATACCTCCGGTAGTACAGCAATTTGGGAACAGTGACACACATTTTAGCATATCTTGCAATAGAAAGAGTGTGGTTTTCTGCGCAAACTTTGCCTTTACTTACATTTTGTTTTAGTTTATGAACCTACATGAAACAAAGCAACCCTGTCTAATGTCCTCTACTGGGCTTTTTTTTTAATTTCTCTTGAAATTAATTATACAAAAAAACACAACACAACACACACTCTTTTACAAAATTTTCAGATTTCGCGGCTTCAGATTTTTTTGCGAGTTAATCCGGATCCAAATAAACAGTCGCCAACTATCGAGTGTTGATGTTGCGAGTTTCGAGGTTCCACTGTACGTATTTTTTTGTTCAATATAAAAAAAACAACAACAATTTTAACTGCTTTATCAGTATACTTGAATTAAAAGTCACTTAATTTTATTTTACTGTGAAGAAATTGTTACTAGAGAAGTGATAATAAAATTCACCACACCTACTGTCTGCATCTATTTTAAGAAAATGGATCAACAACTTTCCGACCAATTCATTGGGAGTGACGAGGATGGACAGGATAAGATTATTAGTTTATTAGAGGGGCCGTGCATGTAGGAGGTTTTGGGGACAAAGTGAAAGACTGCTGTGGATGGAGCCACCAGGAAGAAGGAAAAGAGGAAAGCCAAGGAGGCGGTTTATAGATGTGGTGAAAGAAGACATGCAGATAGTTGGTTTGAAAGAGGCAGATGTAGAGGACAAGGGGGTATGGAGACGGATGATCCGCTGTGGCGACTCATAATGGGAGAAGCCGAAAGAAGAAGAAGAAGAAGCACTTTTCGACTAATCAGAATTGAGTATTTCACAAAGCTGCATTTATGTTGCCATTCACCACTGATCAAAACACATTCTTATTTATCAGTCATTAATTTGCTCAGGACGATAGACTGGCTTGTTGCCAGACATCATTTTAATGCCTGAGCACGTCTCTCTTGTTTCAGTATGAGAGCTGGACGGCGACGTTTCAACTCCGCTGTGAAACTTAACGACAGTTTAGATAACTTTTTCGCCCGCTGTAGACACTGTTATGTGCCTCCGCTCCTTTTTTGTCTCCTGTCATCCATGGGGATCGGTTGGCTAGTACTCATTCAGAATATCAAATCAATGTTTTCTCTGTCTCTGGCTCCCACTTTTCTAAAGCTCCTATTTTGTTTCGACGTTTACACACAAGAAGAACACACAACCTTAACCAAGCCTGTGAGGTTGACATCATGCATTTACGATCCAAGTATTGATCTCATATTTTCCATTCAAGAAAAAGTGGAATTGTTTTGGCTTTGAATCATACTGCTACTAACCTGCAAAGAACTCATCAACATTTATGTTTATGGAGGACGTGTTTCCAGTTCTATCACATTGTGCTATCACTGGTGAATATTTATCTCACTGTTTTCTGGGTCAGCGGTCTACTATATTACATCCAACCCACTCTTCCTCTGTATTTAGTTCAGCCAAATTTCAGCACGGCTTACATGATTTCTTGCAGCAGCTGAATATAATGAATATTGTTAAAAGCTGTAGTTTGTATTTTGTAAAAATATCTAGTCCCAGTGGTGGACAGTACGGAAGTAAGTGTAATTCGTTCCTACATTTCAAAGTCAAATAACTCACTTTTTACTCAACCCTGTTTTGCAAAAGCAGTCGTTCCTTTTTATTTATGAGTGAATAAAAACATAAATGGTCAAGCACTCTGAAAGCTACAGTGAGCGCTGTTTTGAACTTGTTTTGATTGCCGCTTGGTGGTATCTATTTAACACGAACATACAGTTCAGCATCAGTTCAACAGCAAGCAGAACATTTTGAGGATAAAAAATGATGGAAGAAACTCCTGACTCGAACTCGCCACAACACCAGTGGCCTTATTTTTTTGAAGTAGTTGAAAAGAAGGTTTTGGGCTCATGATAATTGTAATAGATATCAATCAGTGTTTGACTCATTAATATAATTCTATTAATAGATTGGTGTGTTAAGAGTAACATTAGAGTCTTTTCACTCAGTTTTGAGATTAAGCAAAGAGTCTTTTAATAAAAATGATAGGAACATTATATCCATAATAAATTACATTGAAGGCAAATACCTTTGTACTTTTCCTCAAGTCAAAGTTTAAAGGAAACACTTCTACTTTTACTGGAGTAATATTTTACCTAGTGTACAATATCTCACAAAAGTGAGTACACCCCTCCCATTTCAGCAAACATTTTAGTATTTTCTCAAGGGTTAATACTATAGAAATGAAACTTGGATATATTTTAGTCAATGTGCAGCTTGTGTAGCAGTACAGATTTACTGTCCTCTGAAAAGGTCCTATGTTATTGTCTAATTAGCTGCCAACGAAAGTGAGGAGTGCTGCCAGCATTGCTTTAGTGGTTGCAGAAGCAGAAGGTCCATGTGTCAGTGCTCAGGCAATACGCTGCACACTGCAACAAGTTGGTTTGCATGGTCATCGTCCCAAAAGGAAGCTTCTTCTGAAGCTGGCTCACAAGAAAGCCCACAAACAATTTGCTGAAGACAACCTGTCCAACAGCATGAATTACTGAAACCAAGATAAACTTGACTAGTTGACTTTAACTCAACTACTTGGGGGTCATTGCTGTGTATTTGCTTCCATGTAAAAAATATGCTTAGTTAAGTGTGTAATCTTCAAAACTTTATAGATTTGTAAAAATCCAAAGAATTTGTAGTACTAGATGTCAAAATGACACCCAGGGCAACACACATATACCTTCTTCTGTCTTAACATTCCATGAATAATTCTTATATAACTGTAATGCATACATCTTGTTTAGCTATTTTAGGCTTTTTTTTTTCTCCACATGAACTGAAGTTCCAGGATGAACAGACAATCTCTGGTGATTACTGATGGTGATGTATGATAATGATGATGGTGGTGAATCCATATGCAATATTTAATAACCTTGACATGTTGATTGACCCTAATCAACGAAGAACAGGTCACAGAGTAAAGTTTTGCACTTGTGCTTTCTTCAAGCCTATGATTCAAAGTGGCTCTGTTTTTTATTTTTTTTATTTACTAACCTGTGGTCATCCTGCTCCTCGGGAAGCACGTTGTGGAAGCTATGAGTCAAACTCGCAGGGGTTTACCTGGACAGTGTTTGCCGCAATCACGTGAGAAAACCACCTAGTTTTCGATGCTTTCAATCAGTCCCTTGATGGGAAAATACGAGAACAATAAACAGACTACTAAAAAGCTGTGGAACTCTATTCACAGGTGTTCAAGTTCGATTTTGTCGACTCCACAAGAGCTCGAAATCTTGCAGGTTAACGGACGAAATGTCCGTAATTGTTTAGCATCTTTTTGATGAAGAAAAAAAATTTTACAAATAATGTCATGACAAACTATGTCTGCCGAATTCGCCTGTTAGGTTTTCAAGCCGAACCAACGCACAACATAGACAGTGAAACGCTACTTGAAACAATGAAATGTTTTTCAGTATTCACAAACAGGGAAAAACTGACTGAAACATTAATGATGTACAGTAACTACTCACCAAAAACTCTAAGAAAGCACATGTAACTGCACACAGAAATGGCATCGCCTCACTTAGAAATTGCTGTGTGGGGGTGGGGGGTGAATGGGGGGTATCAGTACAAAACTTATTCATTTGTATCCATGAAACTTAATGTTGATCACACATTTAAATATGTCTACAGAACAAATAGAATTAACATTTTTTTTTATAGTAGTACACATTAGGGCTGTTATTCGATTAAATTATTTAATCGCGATTAAAATGTGGCCCATCAGTAAAATACATGTTTAGTAATTAAAACTTATTTAAGACTTAATTTAGAGTTTTGTTTTTTTATATTTGAGTAAAGAAAGGACATTGTGAATAAATGAGTGTAATTGAGTTCTGCATTAATTGGGCATTAATATAAAAAATATATATATAATTATTTATTTATTTGTGTGCATTTTCTGAAAGGGTGCCAGTAATTCTGAATCTAAATACATATTCAGTTGCACTGAGTAGAGGAAGCTTTTACCAGACAGTCGTTTCTATTTTGGACTGTGTAGCATAGACCTGTCTGTTTTTATAAAGAAATTTGGAGGAAAATGATTGACAGTAAGAAATACCTAAGGTACAGTCCAAGGCTAAACAGGGATGGGATGAAAAGAAGATCTGAGCAGAAGCAGAAGAATGAAAGTGAAGCAAAGGAGAGCAGCTCTCCTTTGCAGATTAAAAGTGACAGCTCATTTACCTGTTCTCTTCAGAGTGAAGCGATCAGTCCTCTACACCCTGTTTAGAGTGAAATCCCATTTAACACTACATATACCTTAGGTAAAAGTACAGCAAGGCCTCCTTTCCCAAATTCCGAAGAGTGCGCCTGTCTTCTCGAATCAGATCAACGTAATTTCAGTAGCAGTTATTGAAAGGCAAAGCTGAAGGGTCAAATAAAGGATTTTATAAAATGCTGACCTTGTTTAGCATAAAACATCTATTACTGGTGTGATGTTTGAAATAGACCTTTTTGAGTTCTTTACTTTTAACGCAGTGAAGCGGAGAAGTCATTGTGACGTTTTTTTTGTGTGAAAAAAAAAAACATCTGCATGCAAAGCACAGCACTACAGATGTGTGTGTGTGTGTGTGTGTGTGTGTGTGTGTGTGTGTGTGTGTGTGTGTGTATATAATGTTGCATATATGGAAATGGAGACAGAAATATAGAAAACTTTTGCCGACTTTCCACCACTGCAGCTCTATTGACTATTCAGAATAAAAGTTTTCCGTGGAAGACACATGTACGATGCCATCGCAGCGGAGATAGAGAGCAAATTAACAGCTCATTTGCTCTTTGTGGGAAGATAAACTGCCACGGTCACTGATAATAGCGCAAACTTTGTAAAATTGTTCAGAATGTTTCAAGCTGATGATGAAGCAGAGAATGATGTAGACGAGGACGAGGTCATATTTATGGAATTGCACGATATTTTACGTGATGACAGCGAAAGGTATGTTCTCCCTCCACATAACCGGTGTGCAGCCCACACCCTTAACCTTATATACACGAACGATAGTTACATTCCTGACGGCGAGGCAGATTGCAAAGCAGTGTACAGAAGAGCGACTGGAAAGTGTTCAGCCTTGTGGTCAAAAGTTAGTCGATCATCTTATTGTTCTCTAAGAAGTTATTAAGCATTTTAAATGTTTAAGACGTCTTTTGCCTTAATATAACTTATTTCTTAATGGCAATTATCTATATTACATCTGTTACACTTGTAAGGCGTGAAAGAGATACAAGTAACGCAAAAGTAGCGCAAAAGTAATTTAATGCATTACTTTCCATAAAAAGTAACGTAATTAGTTACTTTTTTGGGGAGTAACTCAATATTGTAATGCATTACTTTTAAAAGTAACGTTGCCCAACACTGGTGGTGACCTGCTTGTTCACCATGGCAGAGCTAGACACTGTGTGTGGTGTATCTAGGAGAAGAGAAGGCCCTGAAGGAGCGCATAATTAGACTTGGGATGAATAATAAAATGTGACTTTTATGCTGGTGATATGAGAAGGTTATGACGGAATTGCCATGAGTAACATTGCTGCCTCGCGGTGCCAGGGTCCCTGGTTTTGTCCTGAGCTCGGGTTACTGTCTGTGCAGAACTGGGTTCTTCATTTTCCTCCCACATCTCTAGGTGTAAATGCATGTGTGCCTGGTGCCTTTTAATGGACCAGCTGGACTGTATTCCCGCCTCCTACTCAGTGTTCCTGTGATAGACTCCGGATCCACTGTAACCCGGACCACTGATTACTGAAACTGTGAGTGAGAGACTGTTTGTCCCTGGCACCCTGTATTATGTTTAAGATTTCTCAAATCACACTCATATAGCCACTGCTCATATACACTCTTGCTGCTGAAGCTAAATGCATCCAACTCTTCCTACCTGCACAGAGTCCAGTGGATGCACTGTGTGTCAGAGTGGATAATTTTGTGCATTGTTTTGTTTCATGTTGTACATCATTGTTATAGTTTTAGGTCTTGGAAACGTTGGATCAGATTTAGCTTCAATCCCTGAGATCAATGGGATAAAATTTTATTTTGTTTTTACCACCTATTTTAACCAAAATATTCTTGCTAAAAACAGATACAAATTAACAGCAAGATTGTATTTTATTTTACATAGTCACCCACAGCAAATACAACCATACCAGCATGCAGAGTCCTGACAGCTATCCAAGGCACTGTAACAACAACAACAATAGCAACAACAACAACAACATCTTTCAGTTGCTCCTGTTAGGGGTTGCCAGAGCAGACCATACTACCCTGTCCTAACCACGTCCTTAAACCTCCTCCTTGGCCTTCTTTTTTTCCTCCTGCCTAACAGCTCCATCCTTAGGATTCTTTTACCTATGTACCCCTATGCCCCTCCTTTGCACATGTCCAAATCATCTCAATCGCACCTCTCTCACCTTGTCTCCAAAAGGTTTTACATGTGCGGTCCTTCTAACAAACTAATTTCTAATCCTGTCTATCCTCGTCACTCCCAATAAAAATCTCAGCATCTTCAGCTGTGCTACCTTCAGTTCCACCTCCTGTCTTTTAGTTAATGCCACTGTCCATAAACCATACAACATATCAGGTCTCACCACATTCTTAAAAACTTTCCCTTTAACTTTTGCAGAAACCCTTCTATCACAAATCACTCCTGCCACTCTTCTCCACCCACTCCACCCTGCCTGCATTCTTTTCTTCACATCGCACTGTTGATACCTAAACTCCTCCACCTTCTCCACCTTTTCTACCTGCAACCGCAACCGCACCCCTCCACTTCCCTCCCTCTCATTCACACACATGTACTCTGTCTTACTCCTACTGACTTTCATTCCCCTTCTCTCCAGCACATACCTTTATCTCTCCAAGTTCCTCTTAACCTGCTCCTACTCTCACCACAAATAACAATTTTATTCGCAAACATAATAGTTCATGGAGACTCCTGTCTTACCTCGTTAATCAACCTGTCCATCACCACTGCAAACAGAAAAAGGGCTCAGAGCCGAACCTTGATGCAATCCAACCTCCACCTTAAACCAGTCTGCCGTTCCTATTGCACATTTCACTGCCGTCACACTGTCCTCATACTTGTCCTGCACCACCACATAACATACTTCTCTGCCACACCTGACTTCCTCATACAATAACACAACTCCTCTCTCGGCACCTCATCGTACGCTTTCTCTAAATCCACAAATACACAATGCAACTCCTTCTGACCTTCTCTATACTTTTCCATCAACATTCTTAAAGCAAATAATGCATCTGTGGTGCTCTTCCTAGGCATGAAACCATACTACTGCTCACAGATGGTAACCTCTTCTCTCAGCTGGGCTTCCACTACTCTTTCCCATAACTTCATGCTGTGACTGATCAACATTATTCCCCTGTAGTTACTACAGGTCTGCACATATCCCTTATTCTTAAAATTAGTACCAGCACTCTCCTTCTCCATTCCTCAGGCACCTTTCACCTTTCAAAATTAGATTTGAACAA